>NC_064930.1:77925960-78270460 GCF_023897955.1 Schistocerca gregaria
ACCTTGTGATCACTAATCCCTGTATCAGTCAGCTCTGGATTGTTTGTGGCCAAGAGATCAAGTGTGTTTTCGCAATCATTTACAATTCGCGTGGGTTCGTGGACTAACTGCTCGAAATAATTTTCGGAGAATGCATTTAGGACAATCTTGGTAGACGTTTTCTGCCTAGCACCGGTTTTGAACAAGTATTTTTGCCAACATACCGAGGGTAGGTTGAAGTCCCCACCAACTATAACCGTATGAGTGGGGTATTTATTTGTTACGAGACTCAAACTTTCTCTGAACTGTTCCGCAACTGTATCATCGGAGTCTGGGGGTCGGTAGAAGGAGCCAATTATTAACTTCATTCGGCTGTTAAGTATAACCTCCACCCACACCAATTCGCACAGAGGATCTACTTCGACTTCACTACAAGATAAACCACTACTGACAGACACAAACACTCCACCACCAATTCTGCCTAATCTATCTTTCCTGAACACCGTCTGAGACTTCGTAAAAATTTCTGCAGAACTTATTTCAGGCTTTAGCCAGCTTTCTGTACCTATAACGATATCAGCTTCTGTGCTTTCTATTAGCGCTTGAAGCTCAGGGACTTTTCCAGCGCAACTACAACCATTTACAACTATAATTCCGACCGTTCCTTGATCCAAGCACGTCCTGTAATTGCCAAGCACCCTTTGACATTGCAGCCCATCCCGCACTTTCCCGAGGCCTTCTAACCTAAGAAACCGCCCAGTCCACGCCACACAGCCTCCGCTACCCGTGTAGCCGCCAGCTGAGTGTAGTGAACTCCTGACCTATTCAGCGGAACCCGAAACCCCACTACCCTATGGCGCAAGTCTAGGAATCTGCAGCCAATACGGACGCAAAACCGTCTGAGCCTCTGATTAAGACCCTCCACCCGGCTCTGCACCAAAGGTCCGCAGTCGGTTCTGTCAACGATGCTGCAGATGGTGAGCTCTGCCTTCATCTCGTAAGCAAGACCGGCAGCCTTCACCAAATCAGATAGCCGCTGGAATCCAGAGAGAATTTCCTCAGATCCAAAGCGACACACGTCATTAGTGCCGACATGTGCCACCACCTGCAGCTGGCTGCACCCTGTGCTCTTCATGGCATCCGGAAGGACCCTTTCCACATCAGGAATGACTCCTCCCGGAATGCACACGGAGTGCACACTGGATTTCTTCCCCTCCTTAGCCGCCGTATCCCTAAGGGGCCCCATTACGCACCTAACATTGGAGCTCCCAACTACCAGTAAGCCCACCCTCTGCGATTGCCCGGACCTTGAAGGCTGAGAATGATCCTCTGAAACAGCACACGCAGCTGCATCTGGCTCAGCCAGAGACAGTGCCTGAAACCGGTTTGTCAGACGCACCGGGGAGGCTTTCTGATCAGCCTCCAGGCACGCCTTTCGCTGCCTGCCACGCCTTGGAACGACCTCCCAATCAACCACAGGCGAGGGCTCAGCCCTACTGCGGGCAGCAACCGGGGCAACCACAGCGGCAGACCGATCTGGGGACAGACGGGACGAGGTTGACATCCCTGTGATACCCAAGTCCGGCTCCCCACAGTGGTGCCAATGGCAACAGCCTCAAGCTGCGCGACCGAAGTCAGCGCCGATTGCAGCTGTGAGCGAAGGGATGCCAAGTCAGCCCTCATCCGAACACAGCAATCGCAGTCCCTGTCCATTCTAATCGATGTTTAACAACAGTTACCGAAACACGAGTCCGTGCCTAGATAACGCAAGCGGAACACGCAAAGAATGTATCAACTAACCTGTACAAATGCCTAACGACTGCGCTACAATCTGCTGAATTTACGATTACAGTAACTAAAACTCGAAATTGCACCTCCTATACGAAACTCACACGCAATTTAAATAAGAATCTACGAAGTAAACACTAAAGCGCGATGCTACAACTGTCAAATAATATTAATACGCCCGAAATATATGAATTAAACAATGCAAGTACCCAAAAACACGCAAAGAAATTAATTAAACTATCTAACAAATAAGTAAGCTAGGGTTATACGACTTGCTGCTGCAGCTGCTTATCCAACGGCGGCAGGGAGCATTGCATTTCTTGGGCAAGTGATCTATCAGTAACTGAGGTACCCTAGCATGACTTGCAAGCAGACCTCACAGATTCACTTCCACCGATTCCTTATCTCCTCCCTTCCAGATTTCACAGAAGTTCTCGTTAGAAACATGCAGATATGAAGATTACGACTTTCGTAAATACGTTCCCTACCAACTGGGCTGCCCAATCATGACTCACGACACAACCCCACAGTTTTACCTCAAACAGTTCGTCATCTCCTCACTCCCAAACATCATAGAAGTTCTCCTGAAAAACATTCAGATATGAAAGTTCCTGACAGATTAAAACTGTTTGCTGGATAGGGGACCGAACCCAAGACCTTTGCCTTTCGTAGACTGTTGCTTTTGCAACTGAGTTACCCAAGAACAACTCACAATCTGTCCTCTCCGCATTATTTCCTTCAGTTTCTCATCTTCTGTCTTGCAACCGTCACAGACGTTCTGAAACACTTGTAAGTATGAAATTCTCTGCCAGATAAAAATTCTGTCAGGACAGGAGTCGAGACCATAACCTTCATCTTTTGCAGTTAACTGCTCTACCAGCTGAGCTACCCAGGCACTACTTAAAATGGTCCTCCAGCTTTACATCCTTGAGTTCCTCATTTCCTCTACTTCCAAACTTCGCACATGTACATCTGCGAGACTAGCACCCAAACTACTGTGCTGAGTGACAATTTCACTTTGGAAAAGACTCGAAGGTTGTAGCTAAGCTACGTCTCCATAGTATCTTTTCTTCAGGAGTGCTGGTCCTGCACGTTTCCCAGGAGAGCCTCTGTGAAGTCTGGAAGGTAAAAGTTGAAGTATAGGGTGAATTACAGCTTTGTGCACTGGTCAAAATTCGTTACTCTTTCAGTACAGTAGTTGCATGCCAAAGGCAAAAGTCCCAGGTTCTAGTTCTCGTCCAGCACACAGTTTTACTCTGAACGAATGCCTCATCACAGAACTTAGCACGAAAATGAAGATAATGGATGTTTATGGAAATTATTTAAGAGAATTTCATGAATGAAGGTTAAGATCTTCATCTTCGTGGCTCTAGAAATTTGTTCTCAGTTTCCCTCGAGAATTCTTTGTTATTTTAGTACGAAATAATGGAACCTCTGTTTTGGGATTCCAAGGCTTGAAAAACTATTTGGGTCACGTTACAGAGAATTTTTAGGGCCAGTTTCTGAAAATGTTGGCTAGATAACGCTCTTTAAAATTCTGAAAGTCGTAGGGATAAACTGCAAGTTGCGAAGGTTATCTGCATATTGCATAGGAACCAGACTGTAGTTGTAAGAGTGGAAGAACACAAAGGAAAAAACAGTGGTCCAAAAGGGAGCAAGACAAGTATGGAGTCTGTAGGAATTATTACTTCATGTGTGAAGTGAACAACATTAAACGAAACCGAGAAGAAATTTAAGTTGATGAAGACGAAATGAATATTTTGAGGTTTGTTGATGCCACTGTTATTCCATCAGAGACGTAAAATGTTTTGAACGAACAACTGAGTGGATGGATAGTCTCGCAAAGAGGTTATGAGATGAATACCAGCAAAAGTAATATAAGGGTAATTGAATGTAATTGCTTTGAATCAGGAGATGCCGAGGGAACTAGATTAGTAAATGAGGCATTAAAAGTAGTAGGGGAGGTTTTCTATTTAGTCATCAAAACAACTGATACCGGTTGATGTTAACAGAATGTAAAATGCAGGTAGGCAGTAGAAAATAAAAAGCTTATGGGATACAGATTTTGATAATATTATCAGCTGAAGTATTAGGAATTTTTTTCTAAAAGGATCCATCTGCAGTGTAAAGCGTGGATGGTGAGCAGCTGAAAATAGAAGAGAATAGAAGCTTTATAAATGTGGGGAAGGAGGAGAATGTCGAAGATCAGTTTGGTAGATGAAGTAACTAATGACAGGTTTCGAAGCAAATTGACGAAGAAAATAATATTTACAGCCTAACTTGGCTAAAGTAGGAGATGAGTAGATAGGCTGTAATAGTTGTATAGAGATAAAGAGGCTTGACTGAACACCAGGACCATTGCATCAAACCAATCCATGAACTGAAATCTACGAAAATAACGTTCTAATTATCTTTATTTTTCACATTAAAGTATATATAATTAGTGAGGGAGGAAGAATTTTGAAATATTTTGGGAAAGACGAAATCTAATTAACTGCTGTTAGAAATGGAGAGTTTTGATCTGCAAACCTACAAAAATTACATGTATGTAAGGGTTTGTTTGTTTGTTTCTGAACAAGTACAGTTATTTAGAACACCAATTTCCATTATGTCCCTTTAAAAATCTTTTACTATCACTAGCTTCACTTCAGAAGTTGCGTGTCATACACCCCAAAGAGAAGAAGTATTGAGTAAAACTATTTTTTTATGTCCATCCATCTTATGAAGACAGATTACATTATGAGTGGGTAAAGACTGCAATAGGTCAGCAACATATAGATCTTACTAATTTTCAAGTCAGTAAAGCTGTTGACTACACTACATATTCATTCATTTCTGTGAATATGGCCTACTTGTTTTGCCAGACTTTGCACTTTTCTCTTGCAGGTCACGATGCCTGAAGTGCCCGAAATGACAGCTGACCCATTGTCCACCACAGAAGAAATGGTAGGTAATGCACAACTAGTTCATCACATTATATGGTTTACTTGCTTTTCTGTAACTACAAAGCTTCCATTTAATACTGGTGAAGATAGAGAAGTCAGTTTGCGTCTATCTTAATTAACAAAGGACTCAACAAGAAGCATGATTTATAAACATTAAACTGCACACTCAGAGAGCCTTTAAAGATACGTTGATGTTATATCACAATAAAGATTGATGTTGGTCGTAAGCAATATTTTCCACTATATTAAAATATTTTCACTCTAGAACATTAAATGCAGACTACCTTGAAGAAACATCTGGTGGAAACTATATTGACACAGTAAGGAAAAAATCGAGTGGAAATCAGATAGAATATTTTTGAAAGGAGCAAAGGAAATTCAGTAGGCTACATACCAATATACGCCTTAACAACTGCAAAAATTAATTTTCAAAGTCAATCAAATATCAGTGGCACATTTACACTCGATAATAACGTTGCGCTCTCAGTGTTGATAGTCACCTACTTCTCGATCATCGACTGTAGTCTATATCTTTTAATTTTGTTAGTAATCTTTTAAAGGATACTTCGTGTTCTGTGCTGGTGTTTCACCAATTCTGTACATCTAGCATAATCTTCAAAAATACAAAGGAGAGCACCTCGGACCTGTACAGACCAAATACTGTCAAGCCAGATGCCTAAATCTCTGGCTGAGCTATCTTCACGACATACAAGTAAGCAATAGGTCTGATTATCATCCTCTTTAAATTAATTTTGTGAGGATACGTTAAAGTCATTTTCTGTATATTGTTAAGTCAAATTTATTTAAACCACTATAAATTAAATAAATCTGCCAGTGAAATACAGTCACTTCAACATTTTGTCTTTTGCCGTAACCTCTTTTTTTAATAAGGTAAATTTACCCATCTCAGATATCAGAGCAGTAGCAGATAATCAGAGACGAGTATATCGTCTCTCAAGTTCCGATTCACAAGCCATTTTTAAGATGTTATAAATTTAGTATAGCGCTTTCAACAGTTATATTTCTTTAAGAAACTTAACATATTACATGAATTTCATAAAATCTGCCGAAAGCGAAACCAGTAATGTATCACAGGGACAATTGTCGTCGTCCCCCCATAAATGATTTCTGATTATAAATGTTCCTTCATGAAGGTCATATCGTATTATTGCACCTTACACAGTGTAAACTATTCATATACTGATCATTGCAGTAATATATAGTGCATCAATTTTATACAAAAGGAAAACAGGAGGACAGTTAAAAATATAGAGATGTGTGAAAAGCAGATAGGGAGGTCTCACTGAAAGCACTGTACAAATATTGACCTGAAATGATTTCGGATGGCGAGACAGACTCTTAACCTCCATCTTTTCGAATCTGAAATCAGTGGCTTAAGAAATGCACTACCTACGTATCTTACATCTAGAGACCAATTGTCCATTATGCATACAAAATTGGAACAAATCAGTTTGATAATGTGAAACGTGATTATAAATTGCTCACTGTGTCTATCAGCACCTATCACTGAACATACAAAATACGCACTCACCGACAGCTTCAAAACCATGACCATGCTTGCTCTTCTTGTTGCTCTTCAATGTATTTCTGTGTGCCTTACTGAAAAACTAACTCAGCGCAACGTATGATGAGTGAGATACTGAGTTCAAGAAGGCGACAAGGTAATATTATTGTGTATTATTATGCCTTACAGCTCTTCGGTGTAGATTATTCTTTAAAAAGCATTACCTTGTTGTTGTATATTATAATGAGACAGGTGTGACATCACTGTCTCCTGTTTTATTGAACCCTGCTTTGAGTTGTATAATTAATATTTCAGTTACAATAAGCATTATTTGAGGCATACATTTTTTATTTCTTTCTTGTATAAATGTATGCTGCTGTGTAAAATATTTGTTGGCCTTATGACTCTGAAGTTAGCAGTGTCTGTTGCTGTAATAACTTTTAATGGTGGGAAGATTCTGGAGAAGTTAGGGGCAAGATTTGGGCAGAACAGAGTTAAAGGACTGAGGCAACTGAATGAGCGTTGTATACATGAAGCAGAGTTAGCTGCTCAGAAAATGGCAAAGGAAGCAAGAAAGAAGAGGAGGAGGCAAGTACTGGGCTGTTGTGACACTGAAGAAGACACAGGCTGTGGGCTATGGCAATTCTAGTGCATAAAGTATGCAAAAATGTAAGTTTGTATAAGAATTTGTAATAAAAAAAATGTTTTAAATCTAATATCTCTAAACTACATTTTTTGCATGCCAAGTGTGAGAATCAACACATAAGGATCTAGAATAACTCAAATACCCTGAGTTGTTTTGTTTTCATGCTCATTTATTTACAAAATTCTGTAAAAAAGTTTAGTGTTTTTTTAAAAAAAGGTAACATACCCCACAGTATAATTTTAGTAATAATTCTAGTTCGTTCTATCTGGAATGGTGCATTCAATAGTTATGGAAAATTGTAAGTTAGTGTCTCAAAAAGTTTCCAAGATAATAGCTCACAAAATTCGATAATTTACCATTGGTGGCATACGACATACAATGACCCTTTAAGGACAATCATGGATTGTACTTTACAATGAGTGCAGCTGCTAGTTTTTGTTATTATTCTGATGACTCTTTTCTACAGTCTGAAGACTGTGTCTATGTTTTGACCACCTGATACTCAAACAATACTCCTTGAGATAGCAAGCGTTTCTTTATTTTACAATACCAATGGTTGTCCATTCTTTCCTCCTATCATGCTGTTGAAATGGATAGCTTTTCAAACTCCTCCTTAACGCCTAATTTGGATAATATCTAGAATTTAATTGTTTTTACATGTACATTATTTTTACATACATTATTTGACCTGGTTTTGGTTTGCTCCCCTGAAAAAGGATGTATCTCAGATTCACAGGAGATAGCGTTTGAGGACCGAGATGGGCCAAATAATGTGTAGAATTTAATTGTTTTTACATGTACATTATTTTCTACACACATTATTTGACCTGTTTTTGGTTTGCTCCCCTGAAAAAGGATGTATCCCAGATTCAGAGGAAATAGCGTTTTAGGACCGAGATTTGTGAATTTCTTCAAACCTGTGTTTAGCTTTTTTACGTGACAGTAAGGATGTGGGAGGGCAAGATATTTTATGTGTAAGTTACATGTTTGTTTTTCATGCTGATATCCAGAAATACATGCTCTAGGTTTGAGGGTTGTAGCTTTTGTCTAAATCATTGAACTGTTTGAGGGATTTTAAGGCGTGAGAACCTGTTGTCTTGATTAATGCTGAAGAAGCGTTAGTATTCCTACGCAAAACAACCGGGATTAGAGACTGCAAAACCCAGTATCACATTCCTATTAGTCTGCTAGATACTAATCAAGCAACAAGAAGAAGATTACACTAAATGGACAATAGGGGAATTGAATCTGTGAAAAACTCAGACATAATTAATTTGTGTTCCTCTGTCCAAGAATTACTTTTAGTGTACAGAAAGGCATAACCACTACTCCTAATCTTTATATATACATCTACATACATACTATGCAAGCCACCTTACGGTGCGAGCGCGGAGGGTAAGTTCTACGAGTAACAGTAATTTATCTTCCTGCTCCGCTCAGAAATAGAGCGAGGGAAATAAAGACTCCCTATATAGTTCCATGGAAGGCCTAATTTCTCTTTTCTTATCTTCATGTTCCACATAGGAAATGTACGTCAGTTGCAGTAAAATTGTTGTGTAGTCAGGTTTAAACGCCGGTTCTCTAAATTTCCTCAACAGTGTTCTTCGAAAAGAACCTTACTAGCCTTCTGGGATTCCCACTGTGCTTCCAGAAGCATCTCTGTAATACCTGCATGCTGATCGAACCTACTAATAACAAATATAAGTCTGTGTAATACCTGTATCCAGATCGAACTTACTAATAACAAATCTAGATCTTTGTGATGCCTGTATCCGGGTCGAACCTATTAATAACAAACCTTGCAGCCCCCCTGTTGATTGATTCCATGTCTTCCATCACTCTGACCTGTTGGGGAACCCAAACGCTTGAGCAGTACCTAAGAATGGGTCTCACTGATGATCCATACACTGTCCTTACCTCCTCTGTACCTCTCTGTGATTTTCGTATAAGAAAATGGAATACCATAGACAACTTAAGTAAATTATAGTTGCTACACATTCACAATTACATCAATACAGTTTTTGATTTAGTCTTCCTTGTTTATCTGCAAATAAGTACTTATTACAAAAAGGAAAAAGTAATATTGCAAAGAATTTTTCAAAAATTGAAATTTTTGGTCAGGATAAACGTATTTGCAAGGGGTGGTGAACTTCTCTATATGAACCACCTGGGGAAAGGACCTGTACATTCAGAACGTTATACTTTGACTGAGGGTATGAATCAAGTTGGTATGTGTGTGTCTGTGTGTGTTTGAGGGAGAGAGAGAGTAAGGGGTAGAATTGTCAATGTTGTGAATGTTAGGATCACTTTTATAGTGTTCTCCTGTTTCTTTTAAGTCTGTAATTAAAATCGCTGAGGTGACATCGTTTATTCATGTGTTGTTAAAATGTAATGTAAATCATATTCGTTTATCGTCCAGCACTGCATAATTCATATTATAGTGTCACTAGCGCTTAAACATTGCGTACTTGCAATTCATTAAGATAACATTTATCATATTTTAAAGAGTTAATTAAATGCAGCCAATCTCAGGAAAATTAATGCAATGGCAATTTAGTTAAATAACTGCTCGTTAAACAGTGTATTACCTGAAAAGCCTGGTTGACTTGAATCAGACAATGAGAATGGCAATCACTTCCTATTGCATGTTACTTCTACTTAATATAGAAATTACTGGCTGACAACATGTTTTACAATTTTTCACTTTACTGATTTGCCTTTGCAGGGCATTCAGAAAATATTCATTTAAATTGATATAGGAGGTAAAGAAAAACAAAACAAATGTATTTCAATAAGGAACACATGGCATCTGAAGTCAACTTGTAAAGTTAGGGAATATTTTGTTACTGCTGCTGATTTAACCTGTTGTATCAGTATAACTGACTTGAAATGTATACTAACATTCAAAACTGCTCTCTGCACAGATGGTTGCCTGTGAGGTCTGCTTGGAAAGACATCGATTCATTCGCAAGCGTGTCCGTCTCGTGACCACAACTGTGACTTCCTTATAAAAACAACGATTCACTCACAATGATTACCGCTTTGTGACAACAACCGCGAACATGGTGGGGTTTGCCTATGCTGAAATGGCTAACATGTGTCTCATGTAAGGGGCTGTGAATGGAAATGGACGAGCTGGAGTGAGGCAGTACTGACAGTGCTTTCCCAACCAATGGGTTCCACAACACCTATATTCAGACGTCTGCATCGCCTGCGACGTGAAGCAGGCACTTCCCGTGCAAACATGCATAATACCGGCCAGAATCTAACAGTGCAAATTCCCGAAATAGAAGACGAGATACTGTGACATGTTGAAGACACCGCATCTGGAATAACACTACATATTGCACATATCCTTGGCGTCAAACATAGCGTTCCGTGGAAAGCGTTACATGACCAGTAGCTTTATCCTTTCCATCTTCAGCATGTGGGAATACCAGCACCTAAAGTATTGCCCTAACATGTGCAGTTGGCTCAATGGCTTTTACAAGAGAGTGCCCTATACTCCTTATTTGCAGGTGAGGTACTGTACACCGGCGAGGTTCTGTCTAATCATAAAGACTGTTTTAGTAAACACAGTTCACATGTTTGGGTGCATACGAATGCACCAAGTAATCGACCTGATGCTCATCAACAGTGATCTGGTGTTAATGTGTGCGCCTGCTTTCTGTGTCATACACTGACTGGACCATACATTCTTCCACTGTGACTCAGTGGGCAGAGACGTCGCATCTTTCTGGAACATGTGTTGTCAGAACCGCTGGAGGACGTGTTCTCAATGTTGGACTAAGAATGTACTTCTAGCACGACGGGCTGGCAGCTCACGTCAGCACCACATGAGAATCAGCTGAGAACCATCTGTGGGAATTGATGGATTGGTCGGGGTGCCCTGTCGCCTAGACCCACAGGCCACATGACCTCACATGTCTGGATTTGTTCCTCTGGGAGCTCACCAAGCACTTAGTGTATGCATCTGTTGTGGAAATAGAAGAAGACCTCGTTGCTAGAATGCTGATGCTCCGGACACCATTATGGACATGTCAGGAACCTTTGAATGGGCATGACAGTCAACGGTCTGGAAGTGTACTGCGTGCATGCAGGCCAATAGTCACCCATTTTAGTGGTCCTTGTGAGTGTCACTACTGTAATTAGGGAACATAATCATCTTCTGTGTCTACCACTCACTTCAAGATTGTAATTTCGCCAACATATCGAGCGTAGATTTAAATCGCCACCAATTACAATTGCGTAAATGGGGTACCCATTATTAATAACAGTTCAACCTTCTTTGAACGTCTTAGCAATGGTATCAACTGACTGGGGAGGCCAGTAAAAGGAACCATTTATTAATGTAGTCCGGTTTCCAAGTATAATCTCTACCCAGACTAACTCACAAGAAGCATCTGAAAGATAAATTACTTCTAAGAGTAACGAGCGCTCGACCATTAACTGTATTTCATCTATTCTTCCTCAGTATCGTTTCAGCTGAACTCATCTCTTGCTTTAGCCAGCCATCAGTGGACAGAACGTTTTGTGCTTGAGTGCTTTCTGTAAACTCCCTGGAGCTCCGACTCATCAACAAGACAGATGTGACAATTTACTACCATAACACCTATGGCACCTAGCTCAATCGTTGTCCTTTATTTGGCCTGCATGAAGAACCACCAGTTCTCGAGAGCAGTGACCGAGCACCACTGCTACTGAACTGTGGCAGCAGTAAGCACAGGCCAGGACGTTGCAGTGACTGCCGGAGAACTGCTTATTCTTTTTTATTTTACTTGTCCTCTTAAACACAATCGATCAAACAAATTTCGCACTAGACTAATTTGGAGGCGCTCTGTTGAATGTGCATGTAAAACTGCGCTTTAATAACCATTTTGTTATTTGCATGACAGACATGGTGAGCATGCTACAGATACAGAAAACGAAATTTCAAATGTCTGCCGAAACACCAGAGAGGAAGGACGTAACGACTCTTGGGAGAGACACACTAAATATACAGGGTGGTACATTTATCGTGACTGGGCCAAATATCTCACGAAATAAGCGTCAAACGAAGAAACTACAAAGAACGAGACTTGTCTTACCTGAACGGGGAAACCAGATGGCGCTATGGTTGGCCCTCTAGCTGGCGGAGCCATAGGTCAAACTGATATCAACTGCGTTTTTTTATAAATAGGAATCCCCATTTTTTATTACATATTCGTGTAGTAATTAAAGAAATGTGAATGTTTTAGTTGGACCACATTTTCCACTTTGTGATAGATGGCGCTGTAATAGTGACAAACTTATGGCTCACATTTCTAAACGAACAGTTGGTAACAAGTAGGTTTTTTTAAATTAAAATACAGAAGGTAGGTATGTTTGCACATTTTATTTCGGTTCTTCCAATGTGATACATGTAGCTTTGTGGACTTATCATTTCTGAGAACGCATGCAGTTACAGCGTGATTACCTGTAAATACCACATTAATGCAATAAATGCTCAAAACGATGTCCGTCAACCTCAATGCATTTTTCAATACGTGTAACGACATTCCTCTCAACAGCCAGTAGTTCGCCTTCCGTAATGTTCGCACATGCATTGACAATACGCTGACGCATGTTGTCAGGCGTTGTCGGTGGATCACGATAGCAAATATCCTTCAACTTTCCCCACAGAAAGAAATCTGGGGACGTCATATCCGGTGAACGTGCGGGCCACGGTATGGTGCTTCGACGACCAATCCACCTGTCATGAAATATGCTATTCAATACCGCTTCAACCGCACGCGAGCTATGTGCCGGACATCCGTCATTTTGGAAGTGCCATTCTGTCCTGCAGTGAAACATCTTGTAGTAACATCGGTAGGACATTACGTAGGAAATCAGCATACGTTGCACCATTTAGATTGCCATCGATAAAATGGGGGCCAATTATCCTTCCTCCCATAATGCCGCTCCATACATTAACCCGGCAAGCCCGCCGATGTTCCACTTGTCGCAGCCATCGTGGATTTTCCGTTGCCCAATAGTGCATATTATGCCGATTAACGTTGCCGCTGTTGGTGAATGACTCTTCGCCGCTAAATAGAAAGCGTGCAAAAAAATCTGTCATCGTCCCGTAATTTCTCTTGTGCCCAGTGTCAGAACTGTACACGACGTTCAAAGTAATCGCCAGGCAATTACTGGAGAATAGAAATATGGTATCGGTGCAATCGATGTTGATGTAGCATTCTCAACACCGACGTTTTTGAGATTCCCGATTCTCGCGCAATTTGTATGCTACTGATGTGCGGATTAGTCGCGACAGCAGCTAAAACACCTACTAGGGCATCATCATTTGTTGCAGGTCGTAGTTGACGTTTCACATGTGGCTGAACACTTCCTGTTCCTTTAAATAACGTAACTATCCGGACACTTTGATGAAGTCGTCCAGGATACCGAGCAGCATGCATAGCACACGCCCGTTGGGTATTTTGATCACAATAGCCATACATCAACATGATATCGACCTTTTCCGCAATTGGTAAACGGTCCATTTTGACAAGCGTAATGTATCACGAAGCAAATACCGTCAACACTGGCGGAATGTTACGTGATACCACGTACTTATACGTTTGTGACTATTACAGCGCCATCTGTAACAAAGTGAAAAAAGTGGTTCAACTAAAACATTCATATTTCTTTACGTACTACACGAATATGAAATAAAAAAATCGGGGTACCTATTTTAAAAAAACGCAGTTGATATCTGTTTCACCTATGGCAGCGCCATCTAGCGGCCCAACTATAGCGCCATCTGGTTTCCCCTTCAAGTAAGACAAGTCTCGTTCTTTGTAGTTTTTTCGTTTGACGCTTATTTCGTGAGATATTTGGCCCAGTCACGATAAATGTACCACCCTGTATATTTAGTGTGTCTCTCCCAAGAGTCGTTACGTGCTTCCTCTCTGGTGTTTCGGCAGACATTTGAAATTTCGTTTTCTGTATCTGTAGCATGCTCACCATGTCTGTCATGCAAATAACAAAATGGTTATTAAAGCGCAATTTTACATGCACATTCAACAGATCGCCTCCAAATTAGTCTAGCGCGAAATTTGTTTGATCGACTGTGTTTAAGAGGACAAGTAAAATAAAAAAGAATAAGCAGTTCTCCGGCAGTCACTGTAACGTCCTGGCCTGCGCTTACTGCTGCCACAGTTCAGTAGCAGTGGTGCTCGGTCACTGCTCCCGAGTACTGGTGGTTCTTCATGTTTCATTGTTACTGTTAACACATATCAGTAAAACGAGTATTGCACTAGACTAATCTGGGAGCGCACTATAGAGTTGGCCCCTTAAATTCTGATTTAAAACTAATTTTGTTTGATACTGGATACTGAATATTGTAACAAAAGTGTATCGCACAAATTACAGACCACATTCCTCCCAAGTGGACGAAGAGATTATGTTATACGAATGTAGACCTGGAAACACTCTGTTTTCATGTTACTACTCATTTTCTCCGTCCTATCAATCACGAAACATACAGAAACAGCACACATCAACATGTCACATGCACCTCTTTCTCGCAGAAGATGTTCGATATGCCCTTTGTGGGCACTGATACATGCATCAACCCTCAGTCGTAGTGAATATTGGATGTACTGATGTATTCCTGGTGTATTGCACATGGTTTTGCACCTTTCCATGATACATGCAGGGAACTGAATATCTTGCACTGGGGTTCTGTACACAAGAGCTTTAAAAAGCACCCACAAAAAATATCCAGTTTGTTCTGTTCCAGAGAGCATGGAGACGAGGCAATTGTTCCAACTCTACCTATCCGTCTGTCAACGAATGTGTTACTTAAAAGCCGACAGATATTAACACTAAAATGCTGATGTGCTTCATTATGCATGAAGTACATATTCTGTAACACTGCTAAAGACACATCATCTAACAGATCAGCTAGAACAATCTCTTCGAAATTATACGTTTGTTCATTGAGCGAGGGGGAGAAAGGGTAGCCCTACCAAACAGCCATAAATACCAGCCCAAACATTGACAGAAATCTTTGTTGACGAATTACTTCAACAGTAGCGTGAGGATTGACATCTGCCCATACATGCTAATTGTGAAAATCAGAATCTGATTTTCTTGAAACTACCCTTCATCTGTGAATAACACCATTGCACTAAAAATTATGCCTGACCTATCTTGAATAAACCATTCGCAGATGTGGTCACCATTCATTGTTGCAACTACTTCTCTTGTACTGAAACTAGGATCGTCGTCAACAGCGTGAAGAATTGCAGCCTCTGGTTGCGGTTTCTTCCTTCAAGGCAGTGATATTAAGGCTTAAGTGCCCCACATTCCCTAAGACGACGAGGAATGGCTTTGAAAGTTTTTCTGACAGAGCACATATGTGCTTCAGATCTCCACTGATACAAAAGTTGAGTGCGAGCATCATTGTTGGCAGCTTATCTCTCAAATGGGTACTGCCATCTCTGCATTTGTGTTCACTGCCATTGCCCTAGCCATGTCAGTGATCAACTCTATGTAGTCACCTATGTGCTTGCAAGAGTCACGCTCATTCCTGGAACAGTTGATGTGGGACTAAAGTATGTTACATAGGTACACAGATTTGTAAAACAAAATACTGATAGTGCACAGTATATACAACTGAGAACGAGTTTGACAAGTTCCAGTTTTGACTGACGTCATAAACAATGATGGCGTTGATGATGTGTACTATTGAAGTAAATCTGTCAAGAATATTTCAAGATTTTTTAAAAAGTGTTTTCCCTTGTATATTAGATGTATAGTAATATATTACACATAATAAAAATTTATAGCTTCTGTCCATCTAAATGTTCACCAGAGTATAGTGTAAAAATATAAAGTAAATAGCTGAAGAAATTTTCGAGATTTTTGGTAAAGACGTTTCGACCTCGATATATTACTATGTGTTTATATATTACTCATATTAAAAGCTGGTGTATAAAAATATGTGCATGTGTAAATCCAACATTGCATCAAAATTCCAAGTCAATTGACCAACTACTTTTAGAGCTTTGCAAACACTAACATATTGAGGCTGAATTTTTATATATAAGAATTTTATGTTAAAAAACATTTACATTTACTTGTGTTTCGATATCATCATCAAATACCAGATAATTTACTGCACTGCACTGGTTCTTCCTTACCAGCTTTAGCCTTGACATCTGATATATTCCTGACATTCAATAATAAGACAGCGATTTAGTCACTTGGGGCATTGTTGTTCTAAGGTAAAACCGCAGGCAAAAATTGACATATATCTAAAGCAATGGCATGGAAATCTCTTAATACCACGCCACATACTATAGCCACAATAGGTGAGAGAAACAGACTGGCAGTCATACCTTTACCTCGTTATCAGAAGGATAGTACATTCTTGCACAAGAAGTAATAAGCCACAAATACTAACCTTTTAAAGTAAATTAATGGGAGAGAGCTCAACTGAATGATTAGAAAGAAATATGTAGATGCTATAAGTTCCTAGACAAACATAAGACGCCTCTAAGTAGGGCAACAAATATAACTCTCTAAAAATGGACTTTCATCTTACTTTCATATACCTTTTTAAGATCTCAAGTTTTCATATCGAGAACCACTATAATTTCTCAATTTCTAGAAAAATTTGTCTAATTAAATTGTCGCTTTAGCATTAATATTTTCTTTCTATTGCAGATTAAGCAAAAGGGATTGGGAAAAAATTGTATTCCATGAAAATGGATGCAATTATCAGTGGCTCCCTAGGCGAATGAAAACGATATTTTTGGTTTACATTCTCAAACAATTGCCCACAAAAAGGGTGATATGCCACTGCCATTAATAAGGAAAAAGAAGTACTTCCAACATTTGCGGAATCAACAGGTCGGATCCTATCTCAGATGTGGTTAAATGTAAACAAATATATACATGTAATGAATGTGGTACAGTATTTTTCCTGAAATCTATTATCAGTCGTCATTCAAGAACACATGCAGATTCATGACTATATCCATGTGTGGAATGTGGAACGAAATTCAGAAAAGCAAGTGTTCTGAGAAACCATGAACTAAGACGCAGAAATAAACGACCCCAAGCTGCTCTGAGGTGGTAAGTCATTTAGGAAGAAAATTGAGTTGACAATTTATTTACAAAATCACACTGGAGAACGACCATATAGCTGTGATCAATGTGGAAAATCATTTATTTATGAACACTGCCTGTTAATTAATTTAAGACTTCATACCAGTGATCATCAGTTTAGATGTGATAAGTGTGGAAAAATCTTTAGAAACAGATCATACGTAAAAGCTCATTTAACAATCCATTCAAGTGAACGCCCATATGTATGTTATCAATGTGGGAAATGCTTCCAACAGAAAAGGTATTTGAACATTCATTCCATAATCCACACATCTATGCGCCCATACAAGTGTGATCATTGTGAAAAAATCATTTAAATACGCAAGGAACATGAACATACATTCAAAAATTCAGAGGGATGTATGCCGATACAGATGTGATAATTGTGGAAAATCATTTAGATATGACAGCTGCATGAGAACTCATTCAAGAATTCACAAAGGTAAACGCTCAAGTCATATATACAAAAAGGCACCACGACAACTCATTTAAACATTCATATGAGTGAAAGAGCATTCAGGTGCCATATTTGTGGGAAACTGTTTAGAACCAATCGTGACACGAAGATACACTCAAGGATTCACACAGGAGAGCTTCCATAGAAGTGTGACAAGAGTGAAAAAGATTTGGGAGAAGAGCTAGGATCGTTTTCCAGTGCCCAGCATGGCCGTACTGGTGCAGTGTGGAAAAAGCTTTAAGTACAGAAGTATTATGATATGTCACTCAAAAATTCACAAAGGCGACAGACTGTTCAGATGTAATGACTGTGGAAAAACCTTTTCACTGAAAGCTGATACAGAAAATCATACACAAATCCAATTCTACCTGAATAATGATAAACAAGTGAAATGAAGGTTAAGGTTAAATTTAATAAGATGTGAACTGTTGCTTAGGAAGGTTACAAGCTTTTTCACCTACGTGCGTTGCCTATCACCTGCAGGTGACCTTATCTAAAAGAAGTTTCATTTGGTACACTGCTTGTACGTTAACTCCCACCACAATTACAGATGAATACAGATTACCACACTGCTCCATTAAAAACTATAGTTTTCAAGATTTGTATAATTAGTTTCATCATAGTGAAGTTACTGCGTTCACATAGCTGGCAATGGAAATAATATTCATTCCTGAATATTTCTCATTCTTGGTACAGGATTTAAATGCTCTGATGCCTTGATAATCTTTGCTGTGGTGGATTTGTTGGTAACAGAATCTATTCAATGATAAAATCGAGTGTTCAGTGGCATTATCTGAAATCGTATTTTCAGAAAAATATTTACTTTACGATTAATTGTTTCATACAATACGCATTTATTTAGAATTATTAGCACATCAATCTAAGATTAAAGTCTGGTTCTTTTGAATGTAGAACATAAATCATATATTAATCTCTCTACACATTTTTAATAATTATGTTATTCTTATGATACTTGTTATATTACTGCTACAAACATTAACTAAAACGGGTAAATGTATTTTTGAACCCTACTTGAATTGTTCACTTCTCATTTTGGTATAAATTTTAGAACATGAAGAAGGTGACACGACTCTGTAGTCACATAGATAGTTTGATGTGATTTTATGCTCAAATTAG
Organism: Schistocerca gregaria; assembly: GCF_023897955.1. Lineage (NCBI taxonomy): Eukaryota > Metazoa > Arthropoda > Insecta > Orthoptera > Acrididae > Schistocerca > Schistocerca gregaria. The sequence goes on from NC_064930.1 coordinate 77,944,575, forward strand.
TTAATATTATATTCCATAGTGTTCTCTCCATTACTGAAACACTTTCATTGTCATATGTAATCGTGTATGAATACTAAAATGAGATTGTCTTTTAAAAAGAATATTCCGTTTAAATGCTGTTTTCATAGCATTATGATGCAATATGTAATGTCACTTAAATCATTCACTGCTTGCAACATTTCACATGTGTTAATTACTCTACACTTCAAACTGACGCAGATGAATGACACTATATTTTCACATAGTCACCAGGTCTCTGTCAACAACAGTTTGGGATATGCCAGCAGTTGTGAAATTCCCGATGAGACAGGTCCTCTGCTTGGGTATGGAGACATTCAAGGGCCATTATAAAATCTATTGCCCTTTAGATGTTGTCATGTGTGGACTATGTCGACAACCTTCCTTTCTGATCTGCATCACACACATCTGTGTGGGAACAATCAAGATGTTGTTCCATCATCTTTCAGACGTGCACTTGGGACAGCGACAATTCTTATTGCGATATTTCGACTGGAAACCTCCCAGCCATCTTCAAGGCGAGTCGTAGACTGAGTTCATAGCGTTTGCGCGTGCCTATTTATACGGAGAGTCACGTGATACAAAGCTGCTGAGGATTGAAAGCGCATGCGTCAAAGATATCAAAGTCGCCACTACTGCGACAGTCATAGATAAGATGTATATAGCAAAGATAAACATAGAAGCGCAGAGTGCAAACAAAATTGTGCTGCTGCGAATCCACCGTGATTGTAAATAAATAATTCATCTTTAAAAGTGGTAACATCTATCGGAAGTGAAAATGCAAAAATTCTTTCCGAACGAAGGTGTGAAATCTACAGCCTTTCTCCCATATGTGGGTGATGTTTCTTCTAAAATCGCTAGAATCTTGAAGAAACATAAAGTGGATGTGATATTCCGCCCACCAGCTAAGACTGCAGCCTTGTTGGGATCCGTTAAGGATGATCTGCTCTTGCGGAAGGCGAGAGTTTATGAAATCCCTTGTGAGTATGGCAAACGTTACATAGGGCAAACCACACGCACTGTGCAGGAACAATGCATCGAACATCAGCGGTACACACGTCTTCTTCAGTCCAACAAATCAGCAGTTGCCGAACATTGCATTTCTACTGGCCATGCCATCGATTATAAAGATGTTAAGATTTTAACTACTGCTTCATCTTTCTGGGACTAAGTTGTTAAGGAAGCTGTAGAAATACAACTAGCTGACAACGTGCTAAACCGTGACGAAGGATTTCATCTTGACAATGCTTGGAAACCGCTTATTTCACACCTACGTTCGGAAAGAATTTTTGTATTTTCACTTCCGACAGATGTTACCACTTTTAAAGATTAATTATTTATTTACAAGCACAGTGGATTCGTAGCAGCACTATTTTGTTTGCACTATGCGCTTATCTGTTTATCTTTGCTATATACATCTTATCTATGACTGTCACAGTAGTGGCGACTTTGATATCTTTGACGCATGCGCTTTCAATCCTCAGCAGCTTTGTATCATGTGACTCTCCGTATAAGTAGGCACGCGCAAACGCTATGAACCAACATTCGAGGGTTGGATTCCCTCACTTCCTCGTCGAGGACTCGCAGTGCCTGGGCTACTCTCAGGGTGTATCTTCGACGTGGAAGAGCCCCAACCGTGCATGTCTCTTTGTTGCCCGTCTGTACGCCGTCACTGCTGCCCGCCGCCGCCGCCGCCGCCACCTGGTCGCCGCCGCCTGGTCGCCGTCTCACGGTGCTACCAGCTTCTTCTACCGCCGTCTCACGGTGCTAGCCGCTTCTTCTGCCGCTGTCTCACGGTGCTCGCCGCTTCTGCTTCTGCCGCCGCCGCTACCGCGGCGCCTGCAGTCATGGACGCCCCAACTACCACCATCGTCTACACCTCCCCTTCACCTGCCCTCACTGTAACGTCATGTAGAGCTTCCTCTGGGATTAACCCGTCTCATCCACCTACCCTACTCACCATCTCCTCCCCATCTACCTCCTCTCCATAGCTGTATCCCTCTGTTCTCATCAAGTCTCCCTCTCCCTCCTTCCATATTAATCTCCTCCGGCGCCTTCTCTCCGTCACTTTTGGGCCCCACGAATCCCTCAACAACTTCCTTAGAACCTCCTCTCGTCAGCCCCAACCGCCCCGACGTCCGCCAACCTTCACAACCGTCATCACAAAACTCAGCTCTGTGGTCACGTAGGCTGAGGTGTTGGCGGAACTGAATGCCCACCCCGCCCTGGAAGTCCGCTCCACCCGCCGTATTTACAACTCCTCTGGCCCTATTTTCCTCATGCATATCTTTATGGAGTCCGCCTCCTCCATCGACCACCTCCTCACACAGGGAGCCCTGATTTTCAACCACCGCCATCCTGTTGACAAGTCCCGTTCCCCTCCTCAATCCTACCGTTGCCAGCGCTGCCTTCTGTACAACGACCACCTCACCCAAAACTGCAAGAATCCACCCACCTGCCCCCATTGTACAGCCTCCCACTTCCTTAAACAGTGTCCCAACCTCGCCTCGCCCCCATCCTGCAACATCTCCAATGAACCTCACCCCACCTATTCCTCCAAATGCGAAGCCAAGCCCCCTCCTACCAACCCTGAACTCACTGTCCCTGTTCACCCCATTGACCCATCCACCCTAACAATTCCCTTCACCCTCCCCCTACAGCAGAAGACATCATCCAGTTCCTCACCATCATGCTGCAGAACATCCACCCCTTACAGCGCCCCCACACACTCCAGCAGATTTCCCTTGCTGCCTGCTCTGTTTTCCACTTAAACACCTACGCCACGTACTCCCACAACCAGGCCCACTTCACCTTCGCCCACTTTGACACCCTCGTTTAAGCCCTTCTCTCCCCTTCCCGCACCCTTCCTACCTCTACCCTCCTGGCGCGTCAACAGTATTGTCTCCTCTATCTCAACATTCGCTCCCTCCCTGCAAATACCTCTTCATGCATGCCCTCTCCCAGCACCAGGTTGACTCCTTCATCCTTAATGAAACCTTCCTCCAACCGAACCATGTTGTCCGCACCTCCCCTTATCTCCTTCACCGCACTGACAATCCCCTTCCCCTAGCCTGAGGCAGGGTCGCTATAGGCCACCTCCAGCATCTCCCTGTCTGGCCACAAACCCTCCTCAATGACCCGACTGAACACCTTCTCCTCAGCCTATTTTTTTCCCTCCCTCTCTGTCACCTGTGCCACTATCTATATCCGCCCCACAGCTCCTCTCCCCTTTGACTTCATTTCCCATGTTGACCGTACCTTCTCCACCTATGTGATCGCCGCTGACCTCAACATCCACTGCCGTGACCCTGCCACCCTTCGGCGGTGGCATCAGTTCCTTGGCACCCTCTATGGTGACCTTGTTCCTCTCCCACAGCACACCCGTCCTGAAAGTAACTCCACCGCCGATGTTATCCTTGCTTCTCCCAGCCTCCTTGGTCGCATTGCCGTTGATGGCTTCGATCCTGTAGGTAGTGACCATCTTCCTGTCCTTCTCACCATCTCCTCTACCCGTCCCGCCACTGCAGACACCCGCCCAGCTGCCCCTCCAAAGTCTGTCCATGACTACCACTGTGCCAAATGGGATGCCTACCGGGAATCCATTGCCTTACAGGTCGACAGCCACCCTTTCTCCTTTCACCACCCTGATTTCATTACCCATGCCTCTTCCTTCCTTCAGAAGACCATCACTGACGCTGTGGAGGCTCATGCCCCTACCAAACTCATCCACCCTCACCGCCCTACGCTGCCTCCACAGGCCGTCCATCTTCTGCGTGAATCCCGCAGGCTCTACTGCTCCTTCCTCCGCACTCGTGACCGGGATACTCTCACCCGACACCGGCAATTACAGTGACATATCCGGAACCTCCTTATGGCAAAGAAACCTCAGTAAGGCTAACCAATTAGCCTCCCACCTATCTGAGGTCTTCTCCATTCCTGATGATCCCCATTTTGATTACTCCCTCTTCCCCACCGTCCTTGACCACACTGACACCTTTGTCCCCCCCCCCCCCCGCTCGCCCCTAGCTTCCAGTACTTGGATCGGTTGCCCCCTCAGACATCAACAGTCCCATCAACTCACAAGACGTCACACTTGTCCTCTGCTCCAAACGCAACACCGCCCCTGGTCATGATGGTGTCACCTACTGTCACCTCAAGGAACCCCCTTCATCCTTCCTGTCTGTCCTTGCTACCTTGTACAATGTCCTCCTCTCCACTGGATTTTACCCTGACTTGTGGAAGACTTCCCGTGTCCTGCTGTTCCCTAAACCTAACAAACCCCCCTCTGATACCTCTTCCTATCATCCAATCTGCCTCACCTCCGTGTTCAGTAAGTTCTTCGAAGCCATCCTCTCTCGCTGTATTCACCGCCACCTTAACCAGCAATGCCTCCTTCCTCTTACCAAATGTGGCTTCCGGCCTTCCTTCTCCACCGACGACCAGCTCCTTAACCTTTGCTATCTTTGTTTCCCTTGATCTCCAGAACGCCTATGACTGTGTATGGCATCCCGGGCTGCTCTTCAAACTTCAGACCTATGCTCTCCCCATCAACTTCGTCCATCTCGATGCTTCCTTTCTCTTCCATTGTCCTTCCTACGTGACTATCCACAATTCCAACTCCCGTACTTTCAACCCTTCTGCTGGCGTGCCCCAAGGTTCTATCCTTTCCCCTCTCCTCTATCTCCTGTACACTGCTGATATGCCCAAACCTCCCCCTCCTGTTCATCTTCTCCAGTTCGCTGATGACACCGCCTTCCTGGCCCTTTATCCTACCCTTCAACGGTCCCAACGTACCCTCCAAACCCACCCACGTCGTTTGCTACTTCTGCCACACATTTGTTGTTTCTAGTGGTTACCCAGTCAAAGATCTGTTTGGTCAATCTGTGTGATGGCATTCTGTATAGGTGTCCATAGAATTGTAGATTGCGTTTTCTAATTTTTTCTGTGATTATCTCTGTATGTTTGTATAGTTCCTCTGAAGGTTTCTTGATCCCTGTTTCATTGTTGTTACTTGCGTCAAATATTTTCCTAAGTGTTTTCCGTTCTACTTTTTCTAGTTGTATGATTCGTGTATGCCCCACGATCAGTGTGGTCTTTGCTGCATACAGTTCTTCGGGAGCACCACTGTGTCGTAGTGGCGTAATTTGGCTTCTTTTTAGACAGACTTCTTGTAGTAATGATTCCACACTACTTTGCATGCCCTGTGCAGTTCAGTTCTTCTTTCTTCGTTTGAGTCTCTGTTATGCCCGCTCATTTTTAATGCTTCACCGAGGTATCTGAAGTTTGCCGTTTTGTGTTCAGAGATGATTTTTTTGTGCTCATAAACTGTCTTTTCGTAAGAGATCTATAGTCCAGTTTTGGAAGCGATTTTGTGTAGTTTTTCAATAGCTTCTTTTGTTTCGTTTATACCTTTCCTGACAATCGCCAAATAGTCAGCAAAAGCCAGGCCTTTAATCTGTAGCCTTCCTAAGGTTATCTACATCTATATCTACATCCATACTCCGCAAGCCACCTGGCAGTGTGTGGCGGAGGGTACTTTGAGTACCTCTATTGGTTATCCCTTCTATTCCAGTCTCGTATTGTTCGTGGAAAGAAGGATTGTCGGTATGCTTCTGTGTGGGCTCTAATCTCTCTGATTTTATCCTCATGGTCTCTTCGCGAGATATACGTAGGAGGGAGCAATATACTGCTTGACTCTTCGGTGAAGGTATGTTCTCGAAACTTTAACAAAAGCCCGTGCCGAGCTACTGAGCGTCTCTCCTGCAGAGTCTTCCACTGGAGTTTATCTATGATCTCCGTAACGCTTTCGCTATTACTAAATGATCCTGTAATGAATTGCGCTGCTCTCCATTGGATCTTCTCTATCTCTTATATCAACCCTATCTGGTACGGATACCACACAGGTAAGCAGTCACCTTTTTTGTGTACGGGATGTATCAAGGCAGTTTTCCAGTCGTCAGGAATTTTTATGGTCCCCCCAGATGTCTTCCAAGATCCTGTGGAAGTCTTTGGTGAGATCTGGGTTTTGTAACTTCCAGATTTCCGTGATAATGCCGTCTTCTCCTGGTGCTCTATGTTTCTTGAGTTACTTGATTATTTCTTTAACTTCTTCTAGAGTTGGAGGTTCACTACCTGGATTGTACGTGCTCGTTTGTATTACCAGTTCTTCCATAGGGGGTTCGTGTCGAGGAGTTTTTGGAAGTACTTTAGCAGAATGTCACAATCGTTTTTGGTTTTGGTTTCTAGGGTTCCTTCTGCTCTTCTGAACCACTAGTTGGGTGGTTGATATCTAGTCACATTTTCTCTGAACGTTCCGTAGAATTTTCTTGTATTGTTTGTCGTGAAGTCCAACTCGATCTCCGTCAGTCACTGTTTATCATACAGTCGTTTGTCACTGCGAATGATATTCCTTGATTGTGTCTGTGTTTTCAGGAAGTTCATCCAGTACTCTGGGGATTTATGGCTACAAAATTTTTTCCCTGCACTGATTTGTTGGTCAGTAGCTTGGTCACATGTGTGGTTCCACCAATGGTGTTTCCTTGTGTGTGGTGTTTGTGCTAGTTTCCTGGCCTCTCGGATTCTTCCTGAATGTTGTGTCCAGTCTGTCGTCTTCACCATTTTACTTTCGTATACTATTTGTGACTGGTTCAAAGTAAGGTATTCTGGATCCGGTCTAACACACACACACACTATATATATATATATATAATGGTCTCTTACCTAACTGTGCCACCTGAAATATCTCTAGAACAACAATAGATATTCAACCCCGGTTTTCACCAGCCACCAGCATGAATGTACGGCAGCGTCTTAGGAAACCAAATACACTCCTGGAAATTGAAATAAGAACACCGTGAATTCATTGTCCCAGGAAGGGGAAACTTTATTCACACATTCCTGGGGTCAGATACATCACATGATCACACTGACAGAACCACAGGCAGATAGACACAGGCAACAGAGCATGCACAATGTCGGCACTAGTACAGTGTATATCCACGTTTCGCAGCAATGAAGGCTGCTATTCTCCCATGGAGACGATCGTAGAGATGCTGGATGTAGTCCTGTGGAACGGCTTGCCATGCCATTTCCACCTGGCGCCTCAGTTGGACCAGCGTTCGTGCTGGACGTGCAGACCGCGTGAGACGACGCTTCATCCGGTCCCAAACATGCCAATGGGGGACAGATCCGGAGATCTTGCTGGCCAGGGTAGTTGACTTACACCTTCCAGAGCACGTTGGGTGGCACGGGATACATGTGGACGTGCATTGTCCTGTTGGAGCAGCAAGTTCCCTTGCCGGTCTAGGAATGGTAGAACGATGGGTTTGATGACGGTTTGGATGTACCGTGCACTATTCAGTGTCCCCTCGACGATCACCAGAGGTGTACGGCCAGTGTAGGAGATCGCTCCCCACACCATGATGCCGGGTGTTGGCCCTGTGTGCCTCGGTCGTATGCAGTCCTGATTGTGGCGCTCACCTGCACGGCGCCAAACACGCATACGACCATCATTGGCACCAAGGCAGAAGTGACTCTCATCGCTGAAGATGACACGTCTCCATTCGTCCCTCCATTCACGCCTGTCGCGACACCACTGGAGGCGGGCTGCACGATGTTGGGGAGTGAGCGGAAGACGGCCTAACGGTGTGCGGGACCGTAGCCCCGCTTCATGGAGACGGTTGCGAATGGTCCTCGCCGATACCCCAGGAGCAACAGTGTCCCTAATTTGCTGGGAAGTGGCGGTGCGGTCCCCTACGGCACTGCGTAGGATCCTACGGTCTTGGCGTGCATCCGTGCGTCGCTGCGGTCCGGTCCCAGGTCGACGGGCACGTGCACCTTCCGCCGACCACTGGCGACAACATCGATGTACTGTGGAGACCTCACGCCCCACGTGTTGAGCAATTCGGCAGTACGTCCACCCGGCCTCCCGCATGCCCACTATACGCCCTCGCTCAAAGTCCGTCAACTGCACATACGGTTCACATCCACACTGTCGCGGCATGCTACCAGTGTTAAAGACTGCGATGGAGCTCCGTATGCCACGGCAAACTGGCTGACACTGACGGCGGCGGTGCACAAATGCTGCGCATCTAGCGCCATTCGACGGCCAACACCGCGGTTCCTGGTGTGTCCGCTGTGCCGTGCGTGTGATCATTGCTTGTACAGCCCTCTCACAGTGTCCGGAGCATGTATGGTGGGTCTGACACACCGGTGTCAATGCATTCTTTTTTCCATTTCCAGGAGTGTACTATGCGAAAGTTTAAAACGTAAACAAATACTATTTTCAACATTAACTCGTTTTTTTTTAAATGGACATCCCCTATTTCGTATGAAATCAATATCATGAAAAATCACAAATATAATGTTGGTGGTAGCATCGCAATCCGTCAATTATATCCCAAGAAATTGCAAAGCGAAGATGATGCTTGAAATAAATAAAGGGCACGACTAGCACACATCCTGAGACTCAAGTGTGCACCTCGCGCTGCCTGTGTCTGGGGCTCACACCATGGGAAGGTATGCACAATCCACAAAAATAAACGAGTAACACGTCCAACGCAAAGTTACGTTTTTCAGTTTGTAAATGTATGTTTATTCTTGCGAAATGACAACTAGAGCTACAATTACAGATAACACACTTGAATTCACTTCGCTAAACACGTTTACTAGCGCCCTGTAGCCCACAGACATTGTATTCTTGTGCATTACATCTAGCATAGAAAATAGACCCATATCTTGACCAATGAAACTGTCACGTCAATATATGTCCAAAGTGCCCCCGTTTGCATCAATACACGTTTGCAGAAGGTCAACGAAAAAGTGTTGCACAGATAGTAGAATTTCTACAGACATTGCTGCACCCTTTACTGTCATCGGGGAGTTCTTGATACACTCTGTCTCTCACTGCGCCCCAGAGAAAGAAGTCTAATGGCGTCAAGTTAAGTAAAGAACTGGCCATCGCACAGTACCTCCCCACCTCATCCACCTATCTGAAAATGTCGCATCTAGAACGTCTCTGGCAACTTTTGCATTGTGTGTGGGACATACATCATGTTGGAACCACATTGACAGACGAGTTTCCAATCCTAGATCCTCCATGAGGAGCGCTGGTGTGTGTCGAGGAAATGATGCATATCGCTGTACGTTCAACGTTCCATGCTGAAAATAGGGACCTATAATACAGATAACAATGATACCACACCAAACACTGACACTCCACTGCCGTTGATGAGCAACTTTGCGAATCCAGTGGGGATTTTACACAGACCAGTACTGTGGCTTATTCCTACATCTCGTGCCATTTCTTGTACATCCACCTGAGGATTGTGTGCTACAGGAGCCATAACAGCAATATCGTTTCCATTGCCAGTCACTGCCGTTGTACGTCGACGTTATCTGGGAGACCAGCTTCCTGTTTCAGTGAGTGTCTTGCAGATGTTACATGTGGTTCGACGTGACAGGCACCGCCGATCTGCGTAGCGTTCAGCATGCAGTGTCACAGCTGCGGTTGCATTTCTGTGACATTCGCCATAAATTAAAATTCATTACTGAAGACTGGCATATCGACTAGATGGCGCCAAATGTAACAAGCCACAAAAAAGGCTTTAATGTGGCAACGTATGTAAATTACGTTACAGTATGGGAGCAGTTCAGCAGGCCAAATTAGGAGACACTTGTAATCCGAAGGTAGACCATTCCGTGGTGATATTCGCATGTTTATGGCAGGATACAGGCGCCAGTGAGAGCACAGTACTACATGTGACGCATTACGTCAGAAACTGTGAGACATTTGCTAGCCTTTACAAGCCACATATCTCAGAACTTACGAGGTTTAGAAACGTGAAACCACTAATTATACATCTAGTTGTCATTCGCGACAATAAACATTATGCGCAGAACATTCACCATTCTGATACCATATTATTTGGCACATTGTAAGAGGTGGACTGGTTCGAGTGACGTACAGCTCAAGGCTGAACCATTCCACTTTAGGTGTCCAATCAGTGAAATATGGGCCAACGATGTCTTGTCATAAAATACCACACCATACTGTAACATTCCACTGACGTAGTACATCATTCTCATCATGCTTACCGTCAGCATGAGGTGCACGCTTGAGTCTCAGGACGTGCGCTAGCTGTGCACTTCATTTATTTCAAGCGTCAACTTCGCTTTGCTATTTTTCGGGATGTAATTGACGTATTGTGATGCCACCAACACCATTATTTTTGCGATTTTTCATGTTATTGATTGCATAATAGGGGGTGTACATTTAAAAATACACAAGTTTGTGATTAAAATGGTATTTATTTACGTGTTAAAATTTCGCTTAGTATTTGATTTCCGAAGACCATGCTGGTGAAAACCGTTTTTGAATGTCTATTGTCGTTCCAGAGATATTTGAGGTGGCGAAGTTAGGTGAGACACCCTGTATATATACAGGGTGTTACAAAAAGGTACGGCCAAACTTTCAGGAAACATTCCTCAAACACAAATAAAGAAAATATGTTACGTGGACATGTGTCCGGAAATGCTTACTTTCCATGTTAGAGCTCATTTTATTACTTCTCTTCAAATCACAGTAATCATGGAATGGAAACACACAGCAACAGAACATACCAGCATGACTTCAAACACTTTGTTACAGGAAATGTTCAAAATGTCCTCCATTAGCGAGGATACGTGCATCCACCCTCTGTTGCATGGAATCCCTGATGCGCTGATGCAGCCCTGGAGAATGGCGTATTGTATCACAGCCCTCCACAATACGAGCACGAAGAGTCTCTACATTTGGTACCGGGGTTGCGTAGACAAGAGCTTTCAAATGTCCCCATAAATGAAAGTCAAGAGGGTTGAGGTCAGGAGAGCGTGGAGGCCATGGAATTGGTCCGCCTCTACCAATCCGTTGGTCACCGAACCTGTTGTTGAGAAGCGTATGAACACTTCGACTGAAATGTGCAGGAGCTCCATCGTGCATGAACCACATGTTGTGTCGCACCTGTAAAGGCACATGTTCTAGCAGCACTGCCCATATGAAATCATGGCGGTGAATGGAGGAAGTACAGTACATACTGACGAAACTAAAATGAGCTCTAACATGGAAATTAAGCGTTTTCGGACACATGTCCACACAACATCTTTTCTTTATTTGTGTGTGAGGAATGTTTCCTGAAAGTTTGGCGGTACCTTTTTGTAACACCCTATATATATCCACTGCATCATTATTCATAGCTGGAAAAAATGCATGACCCAAAACATTACCATTTCCAACAAGGTCCTTTGGACAATAGTGAACATATATTTTGTTACTACACAGACATCGTTTACTTGTAACTAAAATATCAATATTGTACTGATGTTGACAAAACTGAACATCAATAAATGAAATGCAGCCTTTGTTACTTGTAATTCCTTTTCAGCTGCAGCTTTATAATACCATTTTTATTTTACTTAATTAATTTATACATTCTAGTTCTACCGTCAGTATTTATACCTTTTACACCACATCTACGATTATTCCTAAAATTTAAAGTTTCTTCACTTAAATCATCATTTATTTAAAGACGATGTGTATCATGAAATGTCATTAATGCTTCTCTAAATACATCATTCACTTGTGTAAATTTTGTATGATCTTGAATATGTAAATATCCAAAATCATTCAAATATTTTTTACCTTCATTCGAATTATGGACAGCTACAGTTTCCAGAAACAATAGCAGAAGTAGCTTCATTCTATAGACTTTAAACATTACAAAAATTTTATTTATAAAAATAAAAATCTAACAATAGTTATTTTTATTATCAAGAGAACGAACTGAAGATTTAGAAATTCATAAAGAAGTACTATGTGTGTGTGTGAAGAAAAGAGGAAAAGAAATTCAAAACTTAAGAAGATGAGAGTTAGTGTTTGTTGAAGAAATAAATGTATTGCAACCACGTGTCATTGTACCAACTGAAAATACTGATTTCATAAATATGTTTCTCATTCTATGATAATTTTAAAATTAATTTTCATAAAATTACTGTGTGATTACATGCAAAAGGAGAAAACCTGCAACATGATTAAATGTACTTGCAGACACACATCCAAATTGTGAAGCAATAGTAAGAAAAGAATATAATCCAAACTCAATGAACTTTTACAATAAAATGAAAGAGGAACTGAATGAGAATATTAATTTTTTCAGAAATTATTTTTCATTAATTGGAGGATACACTGAGCAACGACAGTTACAATATGTAAGAATCTTTATTTATCCACTTATTATGTGAATTGTTAAATACTAACCATTTAACCTGTACTTTATCTTCTTTCTTAAAACTTTCCCAACTAGATAAACATCTGAATTTTTTTCTTCTGTAGTTCATACTTGTAAAAATATCAGTTTACTTTTTCACCAGCCAAAGCATTTAATTTATATGTGGCTGGATTAGAATGAATAACATCTTCAATTTCACAAAGTTCTGTTCACCAACCAGCTGTACAACATTCTTTAAAAATTCCTTTAAGTGGATCCTCCTGCTTAGCTGGGTGGTAATGTGCTCTCCTCCCATACAAATGGGTATGGATTCAATTCCCGCCCAGGGCTGAGATTTTCCCTTCTCAGGGACTAGATGTTGTGTTTTCCTCATCACAATTTCATCCTCATCACCGAAGCACAAGTTGCCCAATGTTGTGTCAACTGAAATAAGACTTGCACTTGGCAGCCGAACTTCCCTGGATGGGACCTCCTGGCCAATGATGCCATTTCCATTTTTTTCCTATAAGTGTACCCATTACAACTTTATTGCCAACTTTATATTTGGGTTTAGCTTTAGATACAATGACAGATGACTTATAATTTTGGTTATTAACTTGTATTGGCTTCATTTTTAATGTTGAATGTTTTGTATTATTGTTGTCATCAACCAAATTTTCAACTAGTTCTTCAATTTATAATTAATTTCCTTGTAAGTGAAATTGTTCTACATCTTTCCTTTAAGCATTCTATTAAATCTTTCTATTACAGACATTTTAATTCACTAAAAGTTGGCTAATGATTAATATTGTATTTTTCAAAAGTTTTACAAAGTCTTTATTACACAATTTCTTGCTACAATCTGTTTGTAACTTTCTAGGACATTTCTCTCTACACACTTTTTTCAAAAGCATCAGCAACATTTTTACTAGTTTTATCTGTAACTGTAATAGCCCTAGGCTAATTTGAAAATGTCAAAAAACGTTTATATCCTTCAGTTATTTTTGAAATTTTTTCAATTTAGTGTAATCGATTTCTACTATATTAGCTTGAAATAATAAGTCATCTATACCAAAAGAACCATATGTCTCCTTTTAAATTTTTTCTCATTAGTTTATGTAATTCATTAATAATTTCAGATCCTGGTGATCCACCCATGCCTTCACTTACAAATTTTTTAAAGAAATATACTCTTTGGTTTTATATACTGTGCAAAGACGTACAATTGTATGTCTTAAGTTTTTGTCATTACTCTGTGAGGATTACGTGTTTCACTAAATTTTCTGTACTTTAAGCACCAGATTTGGTTATCCATTTACATAAATAAAGTGTTTGTAGATTATAAATTATTTCACCTAATGTAATTAACTTTACATCTACTGGTACAGTTGCAATTATATCTTTTATCATTACAGTTAGAAAATTGCTGATTAATTACTATTATTTACTTCATTAGATAATCAGCTACATTTACTGTAGCAATCATCAAATATCACATCGTTGTTTATATTCTTACCAAGACAGTAGTACTTTAAAGAATGAAATCATATTCGAAATCGGAGATTTCTTGTTCATCCCCAGTCATAAAAGTAAATTCAATTACTTGTTTATTATCTGATGTATTTTGTAGTATGTTGACTAATATATTTTTATTGAACCTATCTAAAGCAAATGTAAGAGCTATCACATGTTTTCACCTTTTTGTCGAGATATGTTACAGTGGTATGAATCTCCATAACTTTTTATTAAGACGTTCTGTAGCGACATAATTACTGCATTGTGTTAAAATACATGAGTGATGAGCCTTGCTAACAACATTGGCTAGTTCATTTTCTAAGTATTATTTAGTAATTGCACTATAAAAAATATGCAGGATCTTTTTAAGTTTACTAATCTTCTACCTTCAAAATCAATATAACTTTTAGTAGATTTATAGACTTTCGTTAATTATCTCTGAAACTGTTGAATTAAGTTATCTATTATTCATTAAGTATTTTTTCTATTTTTCATTCCTAAGATTCGAGTTACTCAGATTTTACATTGATTTTTGAGTTTATGTTTTTCAGTACTCTACATGTTTAGCTTATTTCCAAAAATGTCTACTAATATCAAAATTTCGTTAAACTTATAATTATCTGACATCAATTTTATAATAACTATACGCATATGGCCACAAATTACTTAATTAAAAGTATGTATTCGTTGTTTATTATCGTACAACTCACTTGAGCTAAGATAATTAAGCACTTCTCTAGAATATTTCATCCAAATGAACAAAAAAAAATTTTTTTAACAGGTCCATTGTGAGCCAGCATGATATGACATATGTAATTCAACTATTCTAGCTTCATATTTTCTAAGATTATTACATAATTCATCAATCATAAAACACCATAAAAGTATTAGATTTTTAATTGTTTATTAAGTTTTTCTGTATCAGAATTACTTAATACGTCAAGATTCATATGAATTATTTTTTGTCTTCTTTTATTCTTCCCCATTGCTAAATTATGTCTTTTAGGTTCTTTTAATTCTGCATCACATTTCTCCATGTCCATAATTTGCTTTTGCAATACCAGCTGCCCACCTGCTAGTGAATCAATAATTGATAGATATGGTAATACTGCTAAAATAAAGGAAGAAATCCTCCTTCACGTTTTGTTACTCTTAAACGTCTTTCCTTTTTGTTGCATGTCCAATAATTTTTCACAATTCCCAATGTTATGAGTGAAATACCATTAGTTTTTACCTCTCTTTGTCTTTCGTGTATGAGCTAAAAATTATCAATACTAATTAATTTGTAACTATTGAGCTTAATTTTAAGCGATTTTGGTTTGTTTAAGTTGGTAAAGTAAAAGAACGGTGATGTTATTCATTAATATAATTTATTATGAAGATTAACAACTTTTACAGTAACCAACCATTATCATTCAGGCAGTCTAAACGCTGCTACAACTGGCATCATATTTAAAACCATACCCACTTTTCTCTTCCCAAACATTATTCTTCTAACTGGTGCAATGGCTAATTTTTCTGCAGTTGTTGCATCAGAAGCATGCATTCTCCATTTCAGAGCTGGTTAAAATTCTTTATCTGCTTTGTGTCTTTTTTATAAATCTTTATTATCTCTAGATGCAGTATTATCTGGTTTGCAAGCTATGGTAGATTAATTCTCTGATCTCCTCTAGCTAGTCTGTCAACTGATTTGGTCACTGTATCAAAAAATAGCAGCCAGGTAGGTGCATTTCAAAAGGTAATCAATTAATTACTGTGTTAACTAAAAGATTTCCATATTTTTCATTTTTCCAAAACGTGTGTGGCAAGTTTTTCAAAAATCTAATCTAATATAGAATTCCTTTTGGACTGTTGACAATAAAAACACTAAATTTGTTAGTTAACATTTGTGTTACTTCTACTTTTTCATTATCATAATTTTTATTTCCAGCTAATTCTTCTCCATAAATAACTGCTAAGCTATCGAATAAATCTCTAACAATGTACATTTAAATATTGGTTATTCTGCATATTCCTTTACTAAACCTTTATTTTACTAAACCTTCATCTAGTTTCTCATCTTCACTCGAGTTTAAATTTACTTCTGTTCTGGGAAAAGCTTCTGGTTCTGAATAGTCTGCATTTGATTGGAATCGGATTCAAGTACAATTTGTTTTATCGATCTATTGTGTTTAATATCCCTAGTTGATTTTATTTTATTGAGATTCTTTTCAGAATACAATGTATTTGAGTTGTATAACATATCGCTATAATTTGACAAATCATCACCATCAAATTTTTCACCAAATTCTATAATAGTCTGTTCCTTAGTCAACAGATCGATTAATCCATCTGTATCTTCATTTTCCTTTCCATTAGTCATTAACTTATCTCCCTCAAATTTTGCTGGTTTATTGCAAATGTATTTAAGCATACCAACAGATTTCAATCCATTAACTTTATCTTCATTATGATTAAATTACTTTAATATTCTCTCACTTATAAATTTTTTTAAATTTCACCTTCAATTTGAGCTATTTTTATCTATCTTAAAGCTCTTCTCAATATTTTGTCAATAAATACTTATTAGGATGATCATCATACCATTCATACTATGCACTTACTTTAGAGTTTCATATTCTTCTAAATGTGTATGATGATATGGAACCTTTTGCTTCTCAACCTCAATATTGTCTTCAATAACTTTAAGCACATTATCACCTAATCCTTTAAGTCCTTCTTTAACTATTTCAATTCCATCAATACCAGTTTTCATATTGTTGTTGTTTGTTGTCGGTTGGTTTTGTGAAAACTTGAACACTTCTTTCAATTCATCAATTTTTTCTGCTTCATTTAGATTTTGACAAGCTCTGGGTCATTCTTAGAAAACATTTACTAATGATAAAAAAGTTTACTGAAATTATTTTCATGTATGGATTCATAAAAATTGATGAGATAATTCAGTCTGCTTTTACAGCAACCACAGCAACTCGGTCCACATTTAGCTTCTTTACTAGTCCATGAACAATTAGTATAATGTTGACCAATTTTTTTCTAATTTTTCTTCTATAACCAAGAGCTTCATTAAATTCATATAAATGTTAAAGTAAAATACCATCACCATAGCCAAACAGATATACAATATTATATTTAAAGTACTCATTAAAGTTGGATGAAAAATATAGGTTAGGAAAACTTATATACAATATCTATATTTCCTTTCATTATGTTCCCCAGCACACATCATTCATAACAAAAGATACAAAATGTTCGAAGTTATCATTCAAACATTTACAACAATTTTTTAAATTATCAAATTTTAAATCACCACCAACAAACTCATGGTAGGTATGGTTTAAATATGTATCACCTTGTCCAACATATTTTAAAAAATTATTGTTACCTAATACTGACTGTGGTGACATTTTTGAATATGTCTGAGCTAAATGGAAAAAATGTATTCGTTTATGACTTCCTCTAATAAAATATTCTCTAACTACATTTTAATCTTCAAGAATGAAATTACCCAATACGACATATGAATTAACTTGGCATCTATCAAGTGGTACAATTTCATCATTGTTTTCAATAAACATAATAATCTTCTCGTTATTTTTATCTTCAACCTGCTTACATATTCTTATAAATTCTTAATACTTTGGTTCATCTAAAGTTCTTGAATAAACATACAAGTGATTTATCTTATTTCAGTTTAACCATGCTGGAGCTAGAATATAACTGTTAATCATTAATGTTATTTTTCCACAACCCCTTGGACCTATTATAGCACATCAAACAGAATTACGTTAAAGCTTACTATTTTATTTTTTGATTTCTTCTCTGGACTTTTTATTTTGGGTTTCCAATCTGTTTTCATTTAACTAAATGAATTTTTATTACTATTAAATAAGTCACCTATTTCAGTTGAGTGAAAAACCACCGGCTGAGGTTGCCGAAGATTCAAGGTGCTTCAGTCCGGAATTGTGCAATTGCTATGGTCACAGGTTCGAATCCTGCCATGGGCATGGATTTGTGTGATGTCCTTAGGTTAGTTAGGTTTAAGTAGTTCTAAGTTCTAGGGGACTGATGACCTCAGATGTTAAGCCCCATGGTGCTCAGAGCTATTTGAACCATTTCGGAAAATCATCTGCTCTTGATAAAAGATTCACTGTACCTATAAAAGAAAGTCATAGCTGTGTTGCACTAGTTGGATTTATACAACATTTTTAACTCCAAATATAACACATAAAGTAATAATTTATATTGTGAGGGGGAAACAATAGAAATTCTGGTTGGCCAATGTAGCTTGAAAGCTCGGGGAAATTTATTCATTTCAGAAGGCCAAATATTCAAATTAAAGCAGATGAAATTTTAAAGAGAATTATTATTGAGAGTGCTGTTAAATTATATATAGATATTACTTATAGTATTGGAAATGTGCTTGGATTTAGCAACCGATTAAGGAAGCTAATGAAAAGCTGTTTCTAACGATGTTCGTAAATTTATTCCATTTGAGTTAATCAACATAAATTTTAATCTAGCTGATGGATTGTTTGTGAATCATACTGATCATTTTCACCAAGAAACTTATATTATTGCTTCATTCAAGCCTAATGCCGACTTAAGTGGACGTCTAATTCAAGAACCACATTATATTATATATATTCCAATTTTTGAGTGCACACAGGAATTATAAATAATTGTAACTAATAAAAATGACATACTAATTGACTTCACTAGTGGTACTATGATAGCTATTCTAGAAAGGGCATAATAAATTTTTATCTTTAACAAATAACAAACAAAATTCACTGTGAATGGTAAATCATTAAATAATCTAAATATTCAAAACAAGGTTAGATAAATTATTATACATATAAGAGATTCATGGATTTAGCCAAATCATACACAGATGTACCTAGGTTTCAGTGTTATTGAAGCTGCTGGTATGGGTTACCCAACTTAAGATGACAAACATAAAAAATTAATTGATAATTATGTGGCAAAGCTATTTGATTTTATAGCCATAAAGAAAGGAAATAATGTGATGTCTAGAACAGAGCATCCTTTTATTGAATGATCAGTTTTACTGAATTTGACTTCATCTCTTAATAACAAAATAGGTATGGAAGGATATACACTTAATAATGGTAAATGTAACGCCCCAACAACCACCTTAAAGTCAATTAAGAAAGAACATGAAGTCGGGAAAGTTATCTTGGCAATTACGACATCTTTGTTAATGAGCTAACATGAAAGAGTTTTGTCAACGACTACATTGTACACCAATGAGCATATTTGTTAGCGAAAGAGAAAGAAGAAACATCGTGTTTCAGCAATGGACATATATCCATGTGACAAATGTGAAATTAATATCTCAAATGTTAAGTCCAAAGTAATGTCATCAGAGATACCTTTTATGGAAAAGAGAGTTGTAGGCGCAACGAAGAAATTCAAAGCACCTACAATGCTCTTCCACAGAAGAAGTCTTTTGCTAGAACTCATCCAGTGCAGACGTACAAGAGCAATTCTGATCTGAATTATTGAGACTGTGAATCGTGACGAGATTGTTTTCGAGTGTAGAAGTGTTCGTTGCATGACGGGATTGACAGCTTAAGAAATTGATTTTATGAACTGAGACAGGAACAGATAGACTAATTAAACTGTGCACTATGAGTTATTTGAAATCTAATAACGGAATTAGTGAACATTGGACTTGACTTTAGATTAGTTGGACCTTAAGGAGAAGTGATCATTCTATGAAAGAATACACGCAATTAGTCTTGAGTAGGACCCAAGTACACGACATCATGATGATGAAACAATTACTCTAAAGTGTTGAGTTGTGGAAATTGCCAAGAAACTATAACTCAATCGGACAGACTTAACTAAAGTATTTCGTGTGCTTGTGGAGAGGGAGTTATAAGTATTTAGTGACAAAATAACAATAAACTGTTCGTTACCAGTTAAATACCCAGTATGGACTACATAATTAAATAGTTTGATAAATGACTAAATCGACGACTATTCATGAAAGACTATAAAATATTTCCTCGCAATCAGTGGTGTGTGCTATGCGAACGAGAGGAGAATTAATAACTTCTGCAAATCCGGGCAATTAACAAAACAATATTAGTAAGAAGAAGCATCAATTATATGAGTTCGCATAAGTGGAAACGCTGCAGACTTGTAATTGAGATATGACTACGCGAGGAACGCCTTTTCGCAAGTTTTTTCATGTTTTTTCTCCCGTTAATCTACGGGGACTGACGTTATACCGCATCGTGTGTCTACTCTGCCGCCAGAGCTGCGGCAGTAGCAGCTCTACGGACGGCGTCGACTACATCAGCACGTGGCTGGAGTCTGGGGGCACGCGCCACATAAAGTAAAGTGTAAGAAAAATGAAGTGCTTCATCCACTGAATATGCTTGGTGGTTTCCTAAGGGACTATAAAGAATTTTTTTGGGAAGGGATCTTACTGTAATTTTTATGTGGAGTTCCACTGCTGAGCTTTCTCCTCTCAGTTGCAATGATGCTGAAGTAGAAATAAAAGAGACACTTCCAAAAGAAGGTATATTTAACGATATATATGATTTGGAAGCATTTTAGTTCAACAGTTATAGAATTGGTTCAGCTGGCCTGTACTATCGGCATTTGTTATCGCCATCCACCACTGAAGCCCAGCTGGATGAAAATGAGAACATCTGTGTACCTGTTGCTAAATATGAAACAAATTATGAGCTTGAACAACGAAAAAATAGTCTGAAGAATCCTAAAAGTTCCAGTTTCTTTCTATGAACTACTCAGACTAGGTAGAAGGATTAAGTGGGAAGATATATTTCGAACTGTATCTCACGAATCAGTACAACTATAATCTTACATATCAAATTTATTTTTGTTGTTTTATCAACCTAATCGAAAAATTATCCAGGTAACTGATTCATCTCAGTATGATCACGTAATGCTGAGTAATCTATATTAGAAATATTTGAAAGCTCATGACACTTTTCTCGATATGAAACGAGTTTCTCAATTGAAAGGAAATGTTGGTGTAAATCCGTATAATATCATAAAAAATTATTATGTTTATATGAAGAACATGACACACAGAAAAGATATAGTTGCAAGTCGAAACACAACGACGAAATTGGTGGGTACCTTTAATGATAAGGTACCAAAAGACATTTCTGTATATACTCGTGATGTAAGAAAAATTCGACATGAAATTCTCAACACAGAATAACTTCTGAAAACTTTTATACTGAAAATTGCAAATCTAATGATATCGAATTTTAGTCATTATTATTTTTCTGGATAGCCCTTTCCATGTAGATTATGTTAGGTTTTGTTTAAGTTTGAAAATCGGTTAGTATTTGACTGAGGAATTGACAAAAATCGATCTATTCAGCAGGTCAGCTGGTGGGAGATATTGCACAGCTCATGCCTCTAATGTGCCTCGCAGCTGATCGAAGTTCTTATCGCTATCTGGCGTAGTATGAAGTTGCACTGCGCTATCAAATTAGTTTCCTGGGTGGCTTTAGTAGATGAAGCTGGTTCAGCAAACCACTAATAGATGTCTCATCTTTGTTTTGAAATCAACTTCGTTCCTCAAATTCTAACGATATATATGATTTGGGAACATTTTTTCCTTGCGTAGTTGAACACCTATAGGATTGGTTCATCTGGCCTATACTATTGGTATTTGCTATCGCCATCCACCACTCAAGCCCATCTGGATGAAAATGAGAACATCTGCTGACAGAAGATGGGTGGATGACAGCATCCAAATCACAGTCCAACAGTGGCGAACAGAATAAAAAAATAAAAAGCTCATTATCTTGAACTTAATTTTATTTCAATTCTAGTGCACTCAGAATAGGCTTGGATTTTTATATATACCAGTAAGTGGGTATGTTGAGAGCGCTGGGCATATTGTTGAAACAGATATTTTTTCCAAATTAAAAAAAAAATTTATAAAATTTGTAAAAAAAAGGTTGCGTATTAAAAACATGCCTAGTGCACACAGTGTACTAACTTACTACTGTAAACATGTCTCCAAGTTAGAAATAATTAAACTTCAGGTCTTCCAGTTATAGTTTCATTAGTTCAGTAATGCATGTGGGTGCCTTGAAAAGTAATGCCTCCAAATTTATTATTCTGTTCTCAGTATCAGATGAAATTTTACATGTCATGCATAGTACTCGGTCCACTTCCTACTTTCCTCACGCAAGTTGCAACCCTCTGTTACTAGGGGGTTTCTAATTGCAATGTGTAACTTGAAAATGAGTAATATAACTAAGTCAGTCCATGAGAATCCCTCAGGAGACAAATAGCATGAATTTCAAGAGTTTGCCCATGCACAGAACACCCTCTCTGTCTGCATGACAATACCAGACCACACACAAGCTCTGTGGCATCTGGAACAATCCGACACGAAATGATCACTATCATTAGTCGTCCTCCACACAGTACCGACTTAGCCCCATACAATTTTCATCTGTTTCCAAAACTAAAAACACGCCTTCGAGGGCGTCATTTTGTTAGTGGTGAAGGGGTGCAAGCAGAGGTGGGTCCATGTATCTGTCAACGAAGTATAACATTCCGCGCTGATGGCATCAACATATTGGTCTCTTGTGAGAGATATGTGTTTATCACCAGGTTGACTAGGTCCAGAAATAAATATGTAGACATGAATGATAAAGATGTAGAATGTTAACACAGTTTGTTTTACTTAAAAAGCTTTAAGAGTTTTCACATAAATAATTCTGAGGTAATATTTAACAGCACACCCTTTTAGCTATACTTGAGATTACTGAAGACTGGGGGTTATCTATGATGTCAAGAACTTCATGAGTTGGGGTGCTGAAGTACATACTTCCCATATCAAAGTACGCTAGTACCGCTCCTTTTGGTACGTTCAGTATCTGAAAATGCTCAATAACTTGCTTCTGGTCTGTAACTATATTCAATTCCGAAAAAAAATCCTCATTTAAGGATATCTTTCAGATACCTAGCCAACTGACATCCCAGACTCTCACTGGTGCTAATAACAGCTCTTGAAGGGGTTACTGTTTAGGCATCTTGAATATCCCCCTTAGGGTGGTGGCACTGATCAAATACCAACTGGATGTATTTAAGTACTTTTTTGATTTGCTTTGTGTATCTGCCAATAAGACCACATTTAACCAATCTTATATCATTACCCACAATAATAGCTTTCACTTTCTGTTTATACTCAATTTCAGACAGCACAATAGTGGTTATTTACCTATCTGCCCGAATGCAGAGGGCCCCACTGCCATCCAACTTCTTGTTTATAATTTTAACTACGTTTTGGTTATCGTTAGTGTAATAACAAAAAATATTGTGGACTAACGTATTATGGACCAATCTTGTGTAAGATACATAGGTGACTGAAACCCTTAAATGTCATTCCTTCATGTTTTATCCCCAAGAACATTGGAAAACAGTTCATACACGAAGACTGAGCAGTTCAGCCTATGGTAATATAGGTATTTACCATATTGATTGCCTACAGTGCAATTGCAAATATGTAGGCCAAATGGGAAGAAGCTTCCATATCATATATATGGAGCACACTGCAGTGAATAATCTTTTCAGCCCTATCTCCGTATTTAGCATTTAACAATCAAAGCTTACAGGACATTAGGAAAGAAGCCATACATATACAGCCTAAAGGTCTAATGCTTAACGTCTTGAGAGAAACTGAAGAAAGCCCTTGACAAGCAAACTAAATTAAGGCATTATGGCATGTATAATAATTGCATACCCTGTTTTTAGACTATTGCATCCCAGTGGATAAACCCACACTTCCTATACAGGATAAGAAGTGCCATTATTCAGCATTCTGATTTATATTACCATATTTTTACACTTGCTTCTGCCATCTGTTGCGTCCCTGGGGCTCTGCACTGTATTGGTGTGGGATAATACACATGATGAGAGAGCATTGGAATTTTATACTGTGTCTATAATACATAGTCAGAATGCTTTTCCCATAGTGTTGAGATTACCCACGCGATGGCGCCAACAGTTGACTCACTTACAAGGCATTGCAGCCCATCATATTGCATTTTAACATTTGTTTGTGGCTAGTATCGTTTTCTGGATGAGCGTCTATCCAGCATTCATAAGCCAGAATCTTTACATAAAGGGGACCCATCATGGATAGTCTGATGGCTGTGGGTGCAGGATATTTTGTACCAACTCTTTTTCTAATGTCAGCGTGTCAAAGTTTGGTTACTTCACATTATGTGGGTACATGTTCACGACAAACTTAAGCTGTGACCACTGGAAGTTCGTATTGATTTTATAGTGTACTTAGTGGACAGATGAATTGAGTGGGAAAGAATATATTTGTTAAAAATAAAAATTTTCGGAGTTTCGTTCTTTATGCAGCCCAAATGTGTTTCACTGCAGAGACTGCTTAGCCAGGGGCTGCTGGTTTGGTGCCAAATATCACTGGATATCTTCACGAGCCCATGCTTGGTTCACATGCATATCATTCTGACGCTGAGGATGTTGATGAGGCGGTGCTTAGTTGAAGCATTACTGACATAGGAACTCTTCTAGAAAACCCTCCAGCAACCAAACAGAGAGTTGTGAATGGTCACGTGAGGGCTGACCTGACTCGCTTTTGGCAGCTAGCTTTTGTCTGGATCGCTCATTCTTGTCTTTGACCATAAGCCTATCAGTTTGTTAATGGCCTCCCAAGTGCCCTTTCTATCCATCAGAGGTAAATTTCAGAAATACCATACAGTTATTTTGAACCACAGTGCATTGGTCTCTTCACAACAGTTCCCTCAATTTTCGTTCACTCCCTGACACCCACATCCTAAAATTACCTTGCCATCACCAATTCCTGTATATGGGTGTGAGCCATGGGATTCGAACTAACGGATGCCACTTCTTTATGTCTATGTTATGGAGCCTCCTGCATGCTTCACATCGTTAGCCCATAACAACGCTACACTGTCGTAGACACGTGGTGAGCTCAGCCAGACTACACTGTAAGTCGTTCTGCTAACCTTTCTTGTCGTTCAGATGTGTCTACATATTCCGCCCAAAAGTGAGAACTTGTGTCTGCCTCCACTCCCCAACGTTCCGGCCACTGACGGCACCTTTCCCATGTGGACACATTCTGTAGGCCGCGCTGCCGCCACATCAATGTGGATGCTAGACCCGCCCGACCCACCGTTGCCAACGTTACCCCTTCATTCAACGAGTGTTCCTCGAACACCGTGGGTCGATGCACGTCTCCAAGAGTCCTGGTCATCGTCCCTGCCGTCGACGTGTCGTTATCGACGTCGATGTCGCCGTAGTCATCGTAACCACTGGTGCACACCTCCCTGGCGAAAACTTAAATTAAGTCCCACTAGACACGCATACTTACGCTCTATCGCTGCTTCGCTGTTTCTCTGCGAGGGTATTTTGTCACCTTTTTTGTCAAAGTTACGTGGTTTTTAAGTAACTGTTCTTTCGTATTTTATAACCAGCCCCTATACTCATTCTGGAGCGATTCGAGAGCAAGAGTGACCGAAGTAGCCGCTGCTGGGAATGACAGGTGAAGAAGATAATACACTTATCTTGAGATTAGATCTACAGGAACAGTGTGAAGAATACGTGCGAAGGCAAGAAATTGAGCACAAAGCCTGTAAGACTGCTGTAAGTTTTTTGGGATACCTTACAGCTAGTTCTGCAGCATCTGAAGCAACCACTGCAAGCAGCTTCCCTGCAGCCTCCTTTATACCTACTTTTGCAGGAAATATGAACGGAAATGTTACCACTTTCTTACAGCATGTTAGCGATATGTGGCATGCTTACAGTTGGCCACACAGAATTCTGCTAAGAAGGGAGGTTAAAGCTGTTAGGTGACAAATGTATGTATGTCGAATATGTTGATGCATTACAAGATGCAGTAATATTTCAAGCAATTAAATTAAATTAAATTTATTGCAGCGAATTTTAGATCTGTTATCGGAAAAGTCAAAACAGGTTGTTAACCATACTGACATACAGTGTATCATTTATTCATGTAGTAATAAATCTTGTTAACAGCAATCATACATAATATTAATGCAGAATTAAAATATAACATTTGAAAACTAAGAAGGAATTTATAAAATAAGTGAAATTACTTCAAGTTCCAAGTGTGTAACTTTCATCTTACATTCCCAGGTATGTTACTGGCAGCCTTGGAAGAACCCTATGTTTGCCATCTACTGCCAACTACACCTACTTCTAACCTATTGTTGCTACACTATTCTACATCACCCACACTGGTATGTACATGCTTTGGCAATTCTCAAGTCAACACATATTAGTGTAGCTGATCATACCAATGTATTTTTTTTTCTTTCTTATACATATTTGAGGTTTCTCTTAATTAAATGTATATTTGACTATAATTATGTATGACTGAGGAATAGATTCTTGTGACCTGCTGTATTATTTTGATACTCAGAGCGTGTACTTGATATTACAGACTGAAAGTTAAGCACTTGCCTTTTAGATATGGTGGGTTTTGGGGTTTGATGGGGGCTAAACATCGAGGTCATCAGTTCCCAGTTCCAAACAGACATACTTGTAAAAGGCCTATACAGTAAAAGCGTAACCTCTGCACCCAGAGGGAGGGAACACCAAGGGGTACAGAGCTAAAATGAACAACGCAGTAACACAAAATAGAGGACACTTAAAAGGGCAGAGCAAATAGTCGACTAGAGTAAAACAAAGTACAGTGGTTGATGATCAGGTAAAAGGTCAACCCCTCAACTACAAAAGAAAAACCTCCAGCTGGAAAGCGTTGATAGAGGTACCAACACAACTTGTTACCACAATAGACACTAATTTGGTATCCACGTCACAATTAAAAGTCGCTGGTATAGCCTGAGAAATCATGGGAGAGCACCCACACTAGAGCGAGTGATAAAACCCAGCTGCACGGATAAAACGTAAAACTGAGTTAGCTATTGAGGCATCGTCACCTAGAATTAAAGGAAGTGCAGCTGGTAAATTAAAGGGCTGCCACAAGGGGGCTAAAAGGGGGCAGTTCGTCAGAAGATGGTACCACGGTCAGCCCTGCATCACAGTGACACTTGGGCGGGTTCTCACGACGAAGTAGATAGCTGTGGGTCGACCACATTTGTTCAATTTGGAGACAGCAGAGAACAAGTGAGTCCCTACGCATGCCCCTCAAGGATGAGTTCCATACGGCTGTGGATGACTTGAGCATGTGGAGCTTATTTGGCGTGTTAGACAGACCTTCCAGAGCTCCAGACATCGTGGACCTTGTGATGTAGGGCTGACCGGAGGTCTCTGTGCATGAGACCAAGCTCCAGGGGTGGCGAAATGGTGGCCTGCTTGGCCAACCGATCTACACGTTCGTTTCCTGGAATGCCGATGTGGCCTGGGCTCCACACAAACGTCACTGAACGACAATACTCGGCGAGAGCAAAAACAGCATCTTGAATACCACGCACCAAAAGGTCCCGAGAAAAACACTGGTTGAGTGCTTGCAATCCACTGCATATGACAAATGACTCCCCAGGGCAAGAGGAAAGGTGAGTGAGTGCACTTTAAAGAGCAACCAGCTCCGCAGTGAAAACACTGCTCCCACAAGGCAAGGAATGCTGTTCAATGTAGTCGCCATGGATGAAAGCAAACCCAGTGCATCCATCGACCACAGAACCATCGGTGTAGCCTACATTTGCATCGCGAAACGAGGCAAGAAGAGCCAGGAATTGTTGACAAACACTGGCAGGTGGAACGGAGGACTTGGAACCACAGGACAAATCCAAGCAACGCCGCAAGAGAGGGAGGGACCAAGGAGGGGTAGAAGAAGATGGAGGAAGGAGGAAGGGGAAAGGACTCAAGTGATGAGAAAAGAGAACGAACACGGACTGCGATCGGAAGACCCGACCTAGGCCGCAGTCATGGGGAGGGGAGTGCAGAAGATGGAAAAAGAAGCCTGTGTTTTGGGTGGTCGGGCAAGGCATGGATGCGGGTGATGTATGACGCAAGCAGCTGTAGTCAGCAGAATCGTAAGGGAGGGATTCCAGCTTCTACAACAAGGCTAGTCACCAGACTAGTGCAGAAGACACCTGTCGCCAGTCTGACACCACAATGGAGAATCGGGTCGAGGATCTGCAATGCTGAAGGTGCCGCTGAGTCCTACACCACACTCCCATAGTCGAGACAGGACTGGACTAAGGCCTTATAGAGCTGTCGGAGGGTTGTTCGTGTAGCCCCCCAAACGGTGTGACTGAGGCAGTGAATGATGTTGAGGTGCCGCCATCACCGTTGTTTAAGCTCACAAAGATGAGGTGTCCAGGTGAGCTGAGCATCAAACAGCACGCCAAGGAGGCGATGCTTCTCCTCATTATGAAGGAGTTCATTGGCAAGGTAGAGCTCTTGATGGAGGTGGACTGTGCGACGACGACAGAAATGCATCACTCGGGTCTTGGAGGCTGAGAACTGAAAACCATGGTTGGATGCCCAAAAATGTGCCATACAGCAGCTGTTCAGGGACACTGATGCTTGGGGAACTGTAATAAAGAAAAAAGTCATTGGAATATAGAGAGGAACAGACCGATGAGCCCACCACAGCCACAAGACCATTAATCGCCACCAAAAAACACTGAGAACCAAGCCCTGTGAGACACTGTTCTCCTGCAGGAGAATGGTGTCGTTGCAGGGCTTGCCAGCGGTCCCGCATAGCTTCTACAATCTCTGGTGTCCACCAAGGGACTGACTTACTCATTAGGGTACTTGAAGAGCAGGGGACAGTTGCCTCAGCAGCAGAAACAATGGCCATAGTGACCTCGTCCACTGCCAAATCAGTGTCACCAGGAAGCAGAGCAATGGCCGTAATAGCAGTGTGTAGGCTGCCCAGTCAGCTCCATGAAGAGACCATCATGGCAGCTGGTCAGGGGGTAGGGATTTAAGAAGAGAAACCAGGATAGGAAAGTGGGCGCTACCACAGAGGTTGTCGTGAACCCTCCAACTGAGGTATGGAAGAAGACCTGGGTTACTAAGAGAGAGGTCAATGGCCGAGTATGTGCCATGAGTCAAGCTAAAATATGTGGAAGCACCAGTGTTAAGGAGGCAAATGTCCTGCTGTGCCAAGAGAGCCAACGTTCCTACCCTGGCCTAAGATCTGGGCCCTATCCCATGAAGGTTGGTGGGCATTAAAGTCCCCAAAAGGAGAAATAGCGGGGGAGCTGGGCAAACAAGGCAGCTAGGTCGGCAAGAGGGACAACCTCTTCTAGGGGAAGGTAGAGGGAACAGATGGTAAGCTCAATTCCTGCCCGAATTCTAACAGCCACAAACCTCTTGAGCGGTGTGAAGTGGCATTGGGACACTAGGAACAGTGGCAAGAACATAAACGTAGACACTGCCAGACGCCCTGTCGTATTCTACACGGTTCTTATAGTAAACCTGGTAGCCACAGAGGGAGGGGGTCCGCCGAACAGGAAACCAGGTTTCCTGTAGTGCCAGACAAGTGGCAGGGAAGCAGCACAAAGGCTGTTTCAACTCTTCAAGGTGCTGGAAAAAACCACAGCAAGTCCATTGAAGGATAATGGTATCCGACTGTGATGACATGAAAGAACCTGGGAGGGGGGAGGGGGGGTAAGGTTACGCCTTAGAAGCGCTTGCTGCCACCGATTGCGTTGTAGCCTGATCAGCTCCATAGGAGCTGTGGGTCGAGCAACATTAGTTCCTGGGGGGCACTAGATGGTCCATATCATCTTCAGGTGCAGTGGTGAACTCCTTTTCTGTCTCTATGGCCTTCTCCTTTTGCTTTTTCTTCTTTGTGGTAGGGTCCCGTTTGTCCTTCAGTTTATCAGGCTGGGTTGGCTTTCCCGACCCAGTCTCATGAACCGAGGAAGACCTGGAAGCCCTATGGCCCTCAGATGGTGGCTTTTTCAGACACTGGCTGACATCTGGAGGGGCAGTAACCGTCGAAGGGAGGTCACCAAGCGATCCCTTCCGCGCCAGAGGAGCCAGAGGAGGTGGGCACTTCTCCGGCGCAGAGATGGGGACTGAAGTCCCCAAAGAAGGAGGGGTTGTTGATAACAGGGGAGCAACAGAAGAGGGTGTTGCCCCAACTACCTGGGGGCCAGGAATAGACGGCCGGGCTGGAGGGCCCACAAAAAGCGTCGTACAAAGTGGACACTGTGGCGTTCCAGATTTGCACGAAGCTCGTTGTCAGACTGCAACAACAGGTCACGATGGAAAATAAGTCCTTGAACCATATTGAGGTTCTTATGAGGCATAATGAAGACTGCAACATCAATTAAATGCCCGTGACTGTGCTGGGGATGCTGTCTGTATGAAGACTGCTCCAGATCTCATTTTAAACAGGCCCTCAACTTCTCCGAACTTGTCCTCTAAACTTTCCACAAAAAACTGAGGCTTTGTGGTCAGAAATGAGTCCCCATCTGTTCGGCTGCAAACCAGAAATCGAGAGAATACGTCTCATGAGGTAATTTAGGCCGCCGTTCCCCCCGTGGTGTGGACAGGGAAGGGAATGATTGGGGGTCATACTGTAAAGCATGGAACTTTCCTTTCTTAGAGACTTGTGCTTGTGCACTATTCGTATTTCGTTTCATGGTGGTCCCACGAGCAGCTAGCGGAAGGAATGACAGAGCCCCGCTTGACTGGGTAGGCTTAATACAACTGGGGGGTGGCAGGTTCCCCAGAGGTCGCCCACTAGCAACTGTTCTACCTCAACAGCCATGTGTCTCCTGAGCGCACAGCACACCTTGAGATTGAGGTTTTTTTTTATAGAGGTTTATATCGTCCTCCCAAACCAGGCAGTTAAGCCAAGATCCCTGAGCTCTGTACCATACAATGTTCCACTGTTGTGCCTTACAGTGGTCGTTGAAGCACGCTCAGAGCTTACGGTACTGAGGACTGTAGGCGCTTCCCAGTCCCCAGCTCAGGGACCCTGGGGTCGCCAAGCCTGTACTCAGAAACTAAATGCTGAGCCCCTTGGGGCTTTTAGATATCTGATGTGCTACAGTCACTTACGGTTGTTTGCAGATTGCAGTGTAATTCACCTCTGCCTGAAAAAGGAGGCATCTGACACGTAAATCTTCTCTCCTTTGATGCCAGTTTGCCAGAAACTTGTGTATTTTCTGGAAGCTTGTGTCACAAGTACAAAATCTGTGAAACATTAGGAGCAGAACAACAAGCGGTTAGGAGCTATAGGTCCCACAAAGTATCAGTAAAGCATTGGAAACATGACACCAAAAGTCGCTAAAATGCCCCTTTTCAAGAACTTACATGAATCAATACACCGTAAGAACTTGGATATCTCCATATAAAAGAGGGAACAATTCACCGAAAAGAAACAATATACAATGGGATGTAAAATCTGTGTGACTTGGTACTGGCTTCAAACAGAATCTATTACAAAAGACAATCAATGTGCAATTCTTCAAATAAACATTTAGACAAGCAGAAACACTGCTCACAATTGGCACATTTTACAAAAGCAATGGTTTCATACTTTGCAAACTCATCGTTTATCAATGAATAGCAGCAGCAATCCATTGATGCAATATACATTCCTGGTTTGTCATTCAGGTATTCACCCTTACAAAAAGAATACTTAATGAAGTTCTTGAAATGAGGAGTGTTGAACTGACAGGGAAAAAGCCTGCAGCGCCAGAAAACTATAACGAAGCCAAATGTGCTCCTATGTCTCGATAATGATTGTGTCTGTTACGTAACAAACATAAGATTTTTAGAAAAATAAATATCCAGAGTCTGGATATTTTCTGTACATCTTTCAGGTAACAGTTATTTTTGTACAACTTCACCATCAGGTACTTTGCAAGTAGACACAAGATCTTCGTTAGAAGATCTTCTTGAAAACCTTAACTAATAATTCAGTTCACGTATCAACACCCAAGTAAATGATTTACGTCATATGGGAATGAACCTCGCTGTATATTACACTACAGCTAAGGTACAACTGTCATGATCTGTAGAACTATAAAATGTACAGATATCTCCATCCATAAATTGCACCAGTTGCAAGGTTGAGTATTGCCACCTTCCCTTTGACAGTCGCCTCAGCGGCTGCTTATGAATGTGTTTGGCAAACATAGGACATCCAGATTATTAGCAATGATAATGAAACAGAATTTGTCATATAGCTCGAGTTGCAACTGCACAATCCACTAATTAGTACATTGTCCTACCTTATTGCTTTGCACTAGTGTCGCAAATTGTGAAACTAGAGCATTGTCTTGCTCTCAAACAGCGAAATGTGGTAGCTTTCCTCTGTTATGACCATGCGCTTGTGCCTCAAACTTATTGGGTTTCTCTAAATATGGGCTTTTATTCAACATTTCTTATTATGATGTATCATATCCACCATTAGGTTATCAGCTCATTTAGCTTACAAGCATAATCGCTTTTAACCTTTTCTGTACACTGCCACATAAGTCGAAGGCTCGCCTTCTGTAAACCATTGATGAATTATCAGCTTGGGGACATGGCAAGTGACCCCTGACCACTCCACAGCACACATCACTGAATGGAATAAGCTAGAATACCTGCTATCCCCTGTGTCTTATCTCTTCCAGTAACTGTAGCTGTCCTCAGAATCATTATATGACTCATATTTAATCGAGGAAACTGTAAACTATTCAGATCACCAAATAGAGCTATGTTTGAGCAGCAGCTGTTGGGATTATCATACTTACAGGCAATTTGAAATCTGGTGCAATTCAGTCATGGCCCTACCTAATGACCATTAGCAGATGAGATGCTAATATATATCAGTTTGTTTTTGTTGTATAATTTTGCCTTTCTGTGTATTTTGTAATATTAAAGAGCATTATGTTCTACTTGGTTAAGGACCAAACCAGTGACTTACGATTTATCTATCAATATTAGTCTCACTGAGAAGTATTATGAATCAAGATTTAATAAAACAATTATAGTGTTACTGTTATCTTCGTGAGAACTATTTATTAAGGATATTTAATGAGTTTGTAATGTATCTTTCAATTATTTTGACATTAACTTTTATACCAAAAACTACATTGTTTATCAAGAAAAAGATGAATGTTAGCAATATTATTGAGAAACCTTCTATGTATCGAAATACCCCACCAGCATTTGCGGACACATCCCTCTGATGGAGTGTTAGACCTCCACAATTTGTAACAATCTTTGGTGTCCCAATGCTGTCATTCCTGACCACAATACTCCATCACTGTGTTCAGGCATCACCATTGCATCAGCCTCACCACTGCTCAGCTGACACATTTTGGCACCCCTCTTGCTGTCCCTGCTGCCTCAATACACAGTCTGTCACTGCACCACCACACCACTGTATCATTTCAGTTGGCCACTTTTTTCCTACAAGAACCAAAATCGGCTAATTCGAAATCTAAATTACTGGGCTATTTTTAATAATGCCAAAATTCTTTCAACCTTTGTATCACTGTCCACTGTTTTACTATGTTCAGCAATTTTTCTGTTACTGCTATTAGAACAAAGCATCCCTTAGCAAATGCCAGTTATCCGAAGGAGTATTTTCAATCATTCACCAAATATGTTTGTAATTTTCAGTCAGTAACCTGCTGCTACAGAGGGGGAATTAAGTGTGTGTGGTGGACTGACTGACTGACTGACAAAGTGAAAAGCTTTATTTTACTCAGAATTCTAATTTTTAAAAGGTTCACTCTTTATATAACTGTACTGGGTTTCACTGTAGCGCCATGGCTAGACAG
Organism: Schistocerca gregaria; assembly: GCF_023897955.1. Taxonomy (NCBI): domain Eukaryota; kingdom Metazoa; phylum Arthropoda; class Insecta; order Orthoptera; family Acrididae; genus Schistocerca; species Schistocerca gregaria. Next base: position 77,978,101 of record NC_064930.1, read on the forward strand.
GGCTGGTTCTGCACCATTTACTGTTGTATATTGTTAGCAGCCCATGCCTAGTTCACATGCATACCATTCCCACAGTGAAAATGTTAAGATGCAACACTTCACAGAAACAATTGAATTAAATTCATGTAACTAGTAAACATATTCTGAGCTTTCCCAAGTGTTGTTCTTGTGTATTCCAATACATGGAATCAAACTTACTGTAGTGCTAAATACTGAATAAATAATAAAGTTATCAACCTTATATCTGAATCATGGACAGAGCTTTGCGAAACCTAAAAATAATTTCACAAAAAATATAGCTATTGTGCATTGGTGTGAAAGGGAAACCAAGCATGACGAACTTGTTAGACAACACACTTTACCAACTGACTCATTTGTGTGACTATGCACTGATGAGCAGGAAGTTTATGAACACTGTCCACCAGGAGAGTGAATGCCATATGTTGCAGGCACATGTCACAGTAAGGAGAGTATGAGTAAATAAGCAGATTAGAGAGCAACACGGAATTATTCTAGTAGTTATATGAGTTACAAACATGTAAATATAATGACCTAAGTGACTTTCACAAAGATCAAACTGTTCTGGGGTGGTTGTATGCTACCCCTGTGAACATCTGCAAAAGCTTGCTGAAAGCACATAAATCCACAACCTGATGAAAAGGTGTAGAACATCAACATCTCATCACAAAACATGGAGATCAGTGGCTTGCTTCCTCTGTCAAGGTGGAAAGGTGGCAATATGTAGCATATATAATGACAAAAAACAATGGTGGTGTAGGCACACACATTTTGCAACACACCATGCAGAGCACATTGTTGAACATGAGGTTCCACAACATATGGCCAGTGTGCGTTTGAATAAAAAAATTTAAATCACAATTGCAGTGGGCAAGGGATCATTAACACTGGAATGTAGGTCAAGGTAAATGTCACCTGCCAGGATGAGTGACATTTCCTGTTACACAGAAAACAGTCACATCCAGATATGCTATTACATGGCAGCACTTAAGAGTAATTCACTTGGCCCCCATGGGATACGTGTTAGTAATCAAATGCATCATAACAGCTGTAGAGTAGATGACTGTTATTGCAACTCCCTATTTTCCATCATGGAAGATGTGCACTCAGATGAATATGCAATTCAAAATTTTCGATGTTATTTATTCCAAAGGTGGACCAACAAGCTATTAGGCAAGTGATCATAATATTTTATCTTACAAGCATTTATATGTCATTATAAAATATTTATTAATGGAGAATTAGTATTTAAATAACATAGTTGGCACATACTATTAATTGCATACAATGCACATCTCTTGACAAAGCATACCTGAATAACATAATTGCCATAATCATTTCTGGTTGGCTGGTTTGGGGAGTAAAGGGACCAAGGTATCGGGTCATCAATCCCAATAATCTCCAGTTTAGCTTACTAGACTGAATGTGCTGTGAATATATTTTGCTGTCACTGAACTTATAATGCAGAGCTGCATGTGTCATATAATAACTATTTTTCAATTAACAAGCATATGCATCACAATTTCTTTGGGTTACAGTGAATACTCCGTGGTGCTTATAATTACTGACATAGCTTAAGGATTTATCCAATAGGAAAAACAGGAGCATAAATGACACTTCTGTCTACAGTTTGGTAATGCATATTCATCACATTTCATGTTAAGGATTTTTATATTGTCACACTATCTGTGACCCCTGTATAGTAGACATTGTTGCATAATTTTCAGTTCTAGCACATTTTAATGTTATTTTACATGCATCACAAATTTAATGTGTGTCTGCAATATCCTTTATTCTATAGGCATTCAGGGCACCAACCAGAGAAAAATTGAGCTTGAGGTTATACTTCATTGTGGCTTCTTTCTAATGTGAAGTAATGCATGTCTCTTGAGCTTTCCCAACTCAGCAAAAGATTTGCCACAAGTATTACATTTGTGAGGTTTCTGTCGTGCGTGAATGAATGAATGTTTCTGGAGATAACTTGAAACAGCAAAAAATTTGCCACAAATATTACACCTGTAAGATTTCTTTCCAGTGTGAATTAATGCGTGTCTCTTGAGACAAATTGACCAAACAAAAGATTTGCCACAAATATTACATTTCTGAGGTCTCTTCCCAGTGTGTATGAATGTATGTTGCTTAAGATAATCAGACCTAGCAAAAAACTTGCCACAAATATCGCATTTGTATCGTTTCTGTCCAGTGTGAATTAATGAATGTCTCTTGACCTTACCCAACTCAGAAAACGATTTGCCACATTACATTTGTAATGTTTCTTTCCAGTGTGAATTAGTGAATGTTTCTGGTGATAATGTGAAGTAGCAAAAAATTTGCCACAAATATAACATTCATGTGGTCACTCCCCAGTGTGTAACAAAGTTTGTCGCTTGAGAAGACATGACTTAGCAAATGATTTGCCACAAATTGTACATTCATGGGGTCTTTCCCCAGTGTGTAACAAAATGTGTCGCTTGAGGTAACCTGACCTAGCAAAAGAAATGCCGCAAATATCACATTTGTAAAGCTTCTCTGCTGTGTGAATTAATTTTTGATTGTTGAGATTACCTCGCGCAGCAAACGATTTGCCAGAAATATTGCATTCATGGGGTCTGTTTGCGGCAAGTAGTAAAGCGTGGGTACCAGTTGAAGATGAAGTTCTATGACCACTCGGTTTCACCGAATCAAGTGTCATGCGGGCGTTAAATGTGTCATTTAAGAACGTTTTTGTAGCCTTCAAAGATTCCTTATGTGAAGATTGCTCATTGTGATCTGTGGGAGAATCTTCTGGTTCACTACCTAAGTGGACACTGTTTGAGTGTTCACCACTACAGCCACTCTCATGATTGCCAGCAGTTAGTAATCGACAATTCTCACCCATTCTCAAACGTTTTTTCAAGTTAACATTACTCTGAAATACCTCACCACACTATTTGCAAACATACATAGGAGGTTGCATGCCATCAATGTGCATGAACACATGCATTCTGAGTCTGTATTTTGAAGGAAAGCTCTGTAGGCAGAAATTACAACTAAATACATTGAATTCCTTTTCCCTAAAACTACATACATATATGGTGCTAAGCAAGCTATCATCGTCCATAGTTAATTCTTGTGTATGAGCACCACACGTGTGCTGTCTTCTATGTGCCTCTCTCCAACTCATTCTTGACCAGTCCATGATGAACAGTTTCTTCAAACGAAATGCCACAGCTCCCACCAGTACTTTGAATCAATCTGAGGAGTGAGGAGAAGAATGTTAAATATTGATGTGTAAAAGGCACATAAACTATATATTTCAGCGTCTAGACATCCAGCACTATAGACCACAAGTAACAGACATAGTTGCATACAAAATTACATATTCAGTAAATGTTAGGGATTTAAAATTATAATATTCTACCAGAAAGAAAGAACTTATGAATTAAAGGTGGTTTAAAAACAAAATAACAAGAGGAAATTCAATAATAATCAAGCTGAGTCACTGATGTTTTAATTTGGAATTTTCACATAAGAATTAAAAGATTTAACTTTCAATTGTTACAATTCTTTTAGTGTGCCTCCTCCATTGTAATAGCTCTGCATGTACCTTTGTTTTGGAAACACCTTTGGAAAGAAATTGGTACAACCACCAACCATTAATTTATTTCTACAAATAAAACAGAATTTTTGCCGTTTGACTCCTAGTGGGTCAAGAAGTAGTGCAATCTCCATTATTTTTACTGGGTATGAGGTGTGTTTTTTTAAGGAAGTACCGTTTTGAAATTAAAAAAGATGTGCTAAGATATTTCAATAATTTTATTTTTACATGAAAGCCTGTACCTTAATTACGCACTGACGTCGTTACAGTCTGATTCTTCATTGTTTACCTTGTGTACTAAGTGTTTGAAATGCCTCTGATAATCGTGAGTGCACAAAACCAAACGTTTAGACAGTGTATTGATTTTCCTTGAGCAGTACCACAACGACGGTGATGATTTCTTCTGGCAAATTGTTATGGGTGATGAAACATAGGTGTCCTACATCACACCAGAATCAAAGCAACAGTCCATGGAAGTTGAGCAAGGGCATCGTTTTGCTGCAAGACAATGCCCATCCGCATGTGGCGAATCAAACCAAAGATCTCATCACATCTTTTCGACGGGAAACTCTAGATCATCCTATGTACAGCCTCGATCTTATGCGCAGTGACCACCATTGTTCCTGCACTTGAAGAAACACCTAAGTGATCAGCATCTTCAAGACGATGATTAAGTCAAAACAGTGGTTAACAAGTCTTACAGATAGCTACTTTGGAACATATGTACATCTTAGAATTAAATTTTTCCTGAGATAATCGAGTCTTTTCATTATCTACTTGGCAATAATGACAGTCTAAGAGAAAATAAACAAAAAATATAATTTTATGTTTGTGTTGGGGAGGGCACTAAACTTGGGTAGTTCATGCAGCAATGTTAACCATACTGCTGTGGTGGTGTAACGGTTAGAATTTCTGGCTAGCAAGTAAGAATACCCAAGTTCGAGTCTGGGCTGCAGCACAGAAATAACTTGTGAGGCCAAGTATGCTCCAGTGTTTTTCCATGTATTCTGATTGTAGCTTCTGACTTCCTGCAATATCTTGGATATATATAGTTTTGTTTGGCATGGTATATAGCAAATTTCGAGTGTTTTTGAAAAATTAACTGGTATCTTACGATTTTTAACTTATTTGGCATCGTTGTGTTTAGCGGATTCCAGAAGTTAACAAATAATCACTAAATATTGTCTTAAATTTTTGGATTGTTTTCATTCAACTAGTTACAAACTGTATTTTCTTACACATGGAAACGAAGCAACTGAATACTAAAAAGGAACATGGGAAAAAATGCAAATAAGGTTCCAAATAAGTACTTCCCTACGCTTCTTACAATTCCAGAAATAAAACTTTTAATTATCACTGTTACACTGTGCCATTCTTTCTTAATCAACCAAAAATAAGAAACAGAATTTCTGAAAAACCTGAGGGATAAGTGAATTTTGATCTTAATTACCAATTTTTAGAGGTCAGAAAGTAGACAAGTAATTACTGGGTCCTGGTGTCTGTAATACACTTAATCTTTACCCCACAGTTCAGCAGCTTTTTTGGGAGGTACACCCATAAACTAATCATACAGTGATCATGGAAATGCACAACCATTTTATCAACACATGTAGTACAGCCTGGAGAGTAACATTGTTGATGGTTTACAGTACATCTGTCAAAAAAGTTTGACACTTAGGCAGTTGGCTTTATTTCATTCCTTTCTATCCTTTTTTCTTTCTTTCCTTCTCTCGATTCGCAAACTAAGGAGCTGCAGTTTTGAACAAAAACAGTTTCTTACAGTACTGTGAAAAATATTACATCTAATTCCACCTCAGAATGGATCATCAATGTGTTTGATACTAGATTTGGAGACTGCTGTGAATACTAGAATCCTCTAAAAGCTTTTATATCAGAAACATCAATATCATGCTCAAAAGATCTATTCTTTTAAACATGTTTTTATATCATTAAAATTTTGTTTGATCATTGTTAAATCTCATCTAAAATGTATTTAGCCAAAAGTACACCTGTTTACTTGTTGAACTTCTGGAGTCCTACCCAATACTTTACCACTAATTCACAGGCCAGGAATTCACAGGAGCAACGTTATACTGTCTTCTACCAACATTGGTTGGTAGCTATCCATTTCTCCATTTCAAAGAGTTTCTCTGACCATAAAACCTGGAATCATGGTGATATGACTATGTTTTCTGTTGTCATCGTCGTCATTATCATCCAGTTTGGGTTCTGAATTTGTATCACCACCAGTTTCTATCACGTAATCTTGATGAATATGACTGTAATCTAGAACATCAGCAATCACTTATGCTGCTCTTATGTTGCTGACAGTTGGACACATAGGTGTCCCATCCTTGGCCACATGGACGGGACAGCTTAAATGAATTTCTCAAACACCTCTACTCGCTGCACCCCAACATACAGTTCATGATGGAGGTGGAGCAGGATGGTGCCCTACCGTTTCTTGATGTCACCGGAAACCTGATGGCAAGCTGGGACACAGTGTGTACACAAAACCTACACACACTGATTTGTACCTAAATGCCTTCAGTTTCAACCACAACTCCCAGAATGAAGGCATTTTGCGCACACTTGTTCACAAGGCACGATCGATCCGCGATAAGGAGAGCCTTCCAGCAGAACTGCAGCACCTCGAGACAACATTTCGGAAAAATGGTACAACCAAAAGCTCTTGTCTGCGCCAACAGAACAAGAAGAAACAGAAGAACACAAATCATTGGCGTGCATTCTGTTTGTTGGAAACACCTCAAGAGAAATCTGTAGAATCCTGGGGAAACACAATGTGAAATATGTATTACGACCACCTGCAAGAACCTTGACTCTACTGGGTTCAGTGAAAGATGACCTAGGCCTTCGAAAACCAAATTTCCTGTCAGTGCGGAGAATCACACATTGGGGAGACTGTCCGCACTGTAGAAGAGGTGTGCCGTGAACACAAGCGCCATACCAGACTATGCCAGGCCCCCACATCAGCCGTGGCTGACCATTGTTTAGAGAGTGGCCATACTATGGACTATGATAAAACGAAAATACTCTGCCAATCCTCCTATTTCTGGGACTGTGTTACTAAAGACGCCATCGAAATCCGACTACAGGACGATCTAATTAATAAAGACAGTGGCCTTGAACTTAGTCAGGCTTGGAACCCTGCACTCCACCTGGAGAGAAAGAGGACCACCCCTGACGGTGGCAGCAGGGAGACTGCAGCCCCTAGTGCAGACCCAGGCGCCGCTTCCCCCACCATCTTCAGTAGCCACCGCGCCAGACTTTCAATGCTATTTAATAAATGAAGAAAGACTTCTGTGGTTGCATAAGTCAGCTCTTTCTGTGACAGTCAGATTTAGCTCAGACTAGCGAATATCATGCTTTCCCCTAGTGTTGTAAAAGGCACTTGGCTATTATTTTTGAATTGGGATCCATTATTGACAACCAATTTCGTAAGTGGATATACGTAGTTTGACGGTACTGTGAATATCCATAGTTCCTTTAAAAAACGTCTACGAGGTAATCTTAGGTGGGCTCAAACTATTATTCTCACGACTCAGTGTTGCGCAATGAATACATTCTCCCTTAATGATGAATTACCCCGAAATATGAAGCCACATTAAAGCAAACAATAGGCATAGTTGGCTAATTTACTGATAGATTTATCACCAACATCTGCAATAACCCAAATAGCAATAGTAGCTGAACTGAAACGTTTCATCAGATCATCAATGAGTTTCTTCCAGTTCAATTCCTCATCAATGCACACACACCCAAAAATTTTGAATATCCTGCCTTACAAACAGTCTTTTGTTCAAAGTCTATATTGATCAATGGTGTTATGCCATTTACCGTACAGAATTTTATATGCTGTGTTTTCTCGAAATTTACTGAGTCCATTTACAGAGAACCATATAATAGTCGCCTGAGAGACATTTATAATTTCCTGAGAAAACTGTTTATTCAGTGCATTATTACTACACTAGCATCATCAGCAAAAAGAACTACTTTGTATCTTCATGAATTTAAAGTGGGTAGTCATTAATATATTTGAAGAACAATGAATGACCCAAGAATGAAGCCTATAGGACACCTCTTCAGTTAGAAGATGGCTGATTTTTACAGGCTACTGTACTGTTAATTTCAACTTTCGGTATTCTTTTAGTTAAATATTAACGAAGCCATTTGTGCACCGTCCTACTCATGTCACAATACTGGAGTGCATGTAAGTTATTTCATGATTCACACAGTCAAAAGCCTTTGAGAGGTCACAAGAAATCCCAGTGGGTGATGTTCATTTAATGCCTGATCAGTGAGCGCCTTTTCTGTTGAAGAGCCTTTCTGAAAATCGCTCTGTCTTTTGTTAATACTTAATTTTTGCAAATATGTGAAATTACTATTTAATGCGTTACTTTCTCCAGAATTTTGCAAAATGCTGTCAGAAAAGGATGCTGAGCACCAGTCATTAGCATCAGACCTATCCCCATTTTTACACAATGGTTTAAAAATAACATTCCAGTATATCTGGAAAAATGCCCTGTTTCAGTGAGCTACTACATATGAATGGGAATGCTAATTATCTGCCAGAAACAGCTTTTAGTACTTTGTTGGAAATGTTATCAATTCCATGCGAGCTTTTACTTTTGAGTGAATTTATTACCATATCAATTACAGTAGGAAAGGTGGATTGAATTTCTACTTTATCAAATTGCATAGGTATAGGCTCTTCCATATAGAGCCTGGATCCTATTTTCTCTACAACACTTAAAAGTAATTAAAAAATATTGTTACCTTCTGACTTTTGTTAACAATTTTTTCATTGAGCCTGATAGAAATACACGCTTCCTGTGGTCTCACTGTTCATGTTTCTCTTAAAAATAATCTTTTGCTATCACAGTTAATCGCAGACATAATGCACATCCTTCTGGACTATTTAATAACTTTTCTTAATAGAATGAAACGGGTTTTGTAATGCTTGACTTTTTCTGCATCATTACTCCTAGCTATAAGATGAGCTGAAAAACCAAACAAACTGGTACACTTCCCTATCATCGTGTAGATTCCCTGCAAGCATTCAGAAGTGCTCCAAAACGACGTGGCGTGGCCTGAACTAATATCTGATGTAGTGCTGGAAGAACTGACAGCACGAATCCTGTAGGGCTGTCCATAAATCCATAAGATTACAAGGGGGTGGAGATTCCTTTTCAACAGTACGTTCGAAGGAATCCCATATGTTCTCAATAATGTTCATGTCTGAGGAGTTTGGTGGTCAGAGAATGTGTTTTAAGTCACCTCACCCTGTGGCAATTCTTCACATGTGGGATGACACATTGCCCAGCTGGAATTGCTCAAGTCCGTCTAAATGCACAATGGACATGGTGAATGGATGCATGTGATCAGACAGGAAGCTTACATGTTACCTGTCAGTTTTATCTCGAATCTCAGTTGTCCCATATGACAAACTATGCACACCCCACGCCATTACAGAGCCTACACCAGCTTCAGCAGTCCCCTGCTGAGACGCAGAGTCCATGAATTCATGAGGTTGTCGCCACACCCATACATATCCATCTACTTGATACAATTTGAAACAAGATTTGTCCGACCAGGGAACACGTTTACTGTCATCAGGAGTACAATGTTGGTGTTGACATGTCCCGGCGAGGCTTAAAGCTTTGTGTCATGCAGTCATAATGGGGGCACAATTGGGTCATATTGATGATGTTTCGATGATTGGTTCACACACTGACATTTGTTGATGGCCCACCTCTGAAATCTACAGACATTTGTTGAAGGGTTACACTTCTGTCATGTTGAACGAATCTATTCAGTCGTGGTTCGTGCCGTCCTTGCAGGATCTTTTCCCAGCCACAGCAATGTTGGAGATTTGATGTTTACCTGATTCCTGATATGGTCTTACAGGAAAATCCCCACTTCATCGCTACCTCAGAGATGCTGTGTCCCATCGTTTGCGCAACAACTACAGCGCTACATTTAAATTCACTTAAATCTTGATAATTTGCCATTCCAACAGCAGTAACCAATCTAACAACCGTCCTAGACACTTGTCTTACGAGCGTAAGTCTATTATTATCACCAAAGTAGTTGTAAAATTTTATTGTAATCAAATAGGAAACTTAGAAGAACATTTTTTGACTGTCTCCTTGCATTTCAACACACTTGGTCCAGCGTTGTACAAGCTTCCTGATGCCCTCATAAAACAAGGTTCTCAGTTGAACTGCGAGCCAAAAATGCACTGCTTCTTTCACTGTTTCATTAGAGGCAAATCTAAGGCCCCTTAATACATGGGTCGAGTGGACCAATTAAGTGATAAAGGGGCCAAATCAGGACTATATGGAGGACGATCCAGTACTTCAAATTTTAGTTTCTGCAATGTTTCAGCAGTGTGGGCAGCAGTATGTGAATGGGTAGTGTCGTGCAACAACACAAGACCTATTGACAGCAATCCTCGGTACTTCCTTCGAATTGCAGGCTTTAGCCTGGCAGTAAGCATCTCACTGTAACAAACTGTTTACTGTTGTTCCCCTTTCCCCATAATGCTCCAGTACTGGATCTTGTGCATCCCAAAAAACCGTAAGCATCCGTTTTCCTGCGGATGGATGGGTCTTGAACTTTTTCTTGCATGGCGAATTTCGATGTTTACATTCCATACTCTGCCACTTACTCTCCGTCTCGTAATGATGAATCCATGTTTCGTCATCAGTAATGATCCTGTCTAAGAAATTGTCCCCTTTGTCCCCTTTGTTACCATAGCGATACAAATGTTTTTTGCATGTCCAAGCATATTCGTTTATGCAACTTTGTGAGTTGTTTAGGGACTCATCTTGCACAAACTTTATGAAACCCAAGTCTATTCTGGATGACTTCGTAAGAAGAACTCTGACTACTTTGCAGACGATGTGCCACTTCATCAATAATTAATCGTCTAAGAAAATAATCTCACGTGAACGCTCAATGGTTTTTTTTTTTCATTTGTGGCGGTAAACGGTTGTCCACTTCCTTCATCACGATTAACACTTGTGCCACCATTTCGGAATTTTTCAATCCATTCGTAGACACTCCATTGAGGCTGTTCCCGTACTGTATCTTAAGTCTTCGATGAATTTCAGCTCCTGATACGCCTCCCAACCACAAGAAACTGATCACTGAACGTTGCTCTTCTCTGGTTCAAATAGACAGCGGAGTAGCCATGATTAACAGCATGGCAGCAATAATGAAACTAACCTAGAAGCTTAAAATGTTTAACTATATAACAACAAATAATCAATGTATGCGTCATCAATGGCAGTACTACCAAAATAAATAATAATATAACTACACTGCAGATAATAATTGACTTGTAATTTCTTAGACTTTCCCGGCGATTTGATGACATCTCGTGGAAATCGGGTTTTCTGCCGGATATCAGCGTCTTCCAAACACGATATTTCGACGTCATTACTTGACGTCTTCATCAGGAGTTCCCTGAGTCTCAGGGAACACCTGATGAAGACGTCAAGTAATGACGTCGAAATATCGTGTTTGGAAGACGCTGATATCCGGCAGTCTCAGGGAACACCTGATGAAGACGTCAAGTAATGACGTCGAAATATCGTCTTTGGAAGATGCTGATATCCGGCAGAAAACCCGATTTCCACGAGATGTCAATAATTGACTTACGTACATAGGAGCTGCCGACTGCTGCAAGTTGTTCTGCCTGCTTAAATATCTCTGTATTTGAATATGCATGCATATACAGTTTCTTTGGCTCTTCAGTGTTCATTCCCCTTTTCTGTTTACAATGTATTTTTATCCCTTTAGTAAGCCACAGCAGTATAGATGATTTCTAACAATTATGTTTCTGTTTTCTTAGGGAAAACATTTTCACATATATTCATAAAGGTATCATGAAACAGGTTCAATTTTAAATTAACATCAGCTTCCCCATACACCTCATCCCACTCCGTTGCAAGCTTCCCTAACATTTGCAATTGTTAAATCGTCAATTCAATGTACTGTTTTGGAGGACTGTTTTGTGTAACTGTGTGGAGCTATACTGTAAATAGCTGGGCATCGTTACCAGAAAGACCATTCTTAACAGGAAAAGTTTTTATTTGATTAAATTTATCTTGGGTCTATAACAAAACTACCAGCGTACTGCTTTCCTATACTACACGATTTGATGTCCAATTGAAAGAACCACATAACACTTTAAATTCGTTCTTTCTATTGGACTCTTTCTGAAAATCTCCACTGAAATCCCACAAGCGATAATTTGCTTCCCCCTGTCTGACAGACATCACAACAAATTATCCAAGTTTTTCAGAAATAACTGAAAATTGCCCAAAGGGGACCTATACACCGTTAGAATTACAAAAGTACCATAATTTAGTTTACATTCACTGTCATGTGCTTTTTATGTTTCTCCACACAAAGGTTTTTAGTATATAAATTTTCACACCATGATAAATTTCAACATATATGGCAACTCCTCCGCTCTCCACCAAGTCTCTCCTTACATGTGCTGAAAGCTCATATCCACCTACATATATACCTTTTCACATCTATGACGATATGATGTTCACACAGGCATAGTACATGTATCTCACCCTCAGTTTCCTAATAGTTGAACAAACAAGAATCTCATGTACTTTGCTTTTTAATTCCCTGATATTATGATGCAAGAGAAAAACATAATTTTTTGCTGTACTTTTATGAGGATTTTGTGATACACTAACATTCTTCACCGTACTTTTATGAGACACTTGTGAATCTTAACATCTGTCATACCCGCATGCCAGAGCTCATTAAGCTTAGTATCATTCAACGCTGAATCATTGGACACCGTTCTTAGCCTGGAGAGGATGTACTCCCACGAGTTCCTTTGACCCCCTCAAAGATTTTGCTACCACCCAACCTATTTACCCTTTCCTCTCCTACTGAGATGCAAGCCATGCCTTGTGAAGTCCCACCTATCAATATTATCAACATGAACAAAACCCATGGCCGACAAAGTAGGCATCCAGATCAGCTGATCTAACTACATAGTGACACTCCTGGCAAAGCTCTTCAATTGGGACAAACCTGACTGCATGAAAGCACCCACTAAGCCCACATTTCTATTGTTCACTGGAGATGCTGCTTTTTCCAGGTCGCACTCAACACTGTGGCCCTGATCCCTATCAATGTTGTTTCCTGCTTCACATATGACCATACTCTGTAAAACCCTTGCACAAGATCCTACACCCTCTTTCACTTGACTAAGACACACATTGGGCTTGAAAAAACTTGTAATATATGACATGTGACAGGAAACAAGAGTGCTTGCTTGCACAAAATTTGTGCTTCTGTACATCAAGGAGCAACAAGTGTTGCCTGCAGAATGTCAGCTTTCACACTCTTCGCTTCCCCTCCATTTTTTGGGGTAACAATGAGAAGCCTTTAGCCTATTGTGGCTTGGACTGTGGCTCTAAGCTTGCTCTTTCGACACTGTGTCATTTCCACCAAAGGTGCCTTGAAAGCAGCATCATAAGAAGCAATGACTAACACTCAGACACTGCTCATTGACAAGGTCATGTGGTAATGCTGTGCTTAATTCATGCTGCTGTTGGCATGGCTTCACAGCTTTTTTGATACATTCACTTGTGCACGCAGGATGGAAGTATGTGTTTGCAAAGAGAGCAGGGATTTTCTTTGGTTATTACTACTATTTTTTTTCCAAGTTAAGATGACTGGGTTTCAAGACACAGTGCCAGCAGAGGGTGTTATATACAAGGTTAACGAATTTCATTATCACCTTAAAAACAATGACAAAAGAGAGAAAAACTTATCAGCACTGCAGACATCAAAAGCAAAGGCATCTGGTGTTTGACTACGAACTGTACCAAGAATATTTGCCCAAGCCTGGTCAAAGGAAACATGTGTCCAAGAAACCAAGTAACAAGCTTCATGGGAAAATATTAGTGGATGAAGAACTAACTAATTTCCATAATTTCCATAAAGTCGTCGTTTGTTGTCCTATACCGGAATTATATGACCATGGGAAGAATCCTACAACGCGAAAGATAGACGATGCTATAAATTGCAAGATTGCTTTCACAGGGGGCCACCAATTCAGAAGAAGAATTCTAAAATCTTTCGGATGGACATGCGGAAAATGAACTGATGAAAGATGCAGTCTGTTGGAGAATGTGATACTTTAGTATCCTGTTATACTTCTCCGAGAAAAATTCATGGCGTCAGGAAAGGGTATCATTGTTGCCCTATTGTTTATTTTGGTAAGATCTGGCTCAATAAATATCATGCCATAAACTACATTTGACATGATTCAAAGGGTAATGGTGAGTTGAAAGTACTAATTGGCAAAGGAAACGCACTTACTATCTGTCTTGCAGGATGATCTGTAGATGGCTCTACCAAAAGTTATTATTTATGTCCTGTAAATCCAATGATAATCATGAAGAAATCAACAGTGATGTACTTAAACACTTTTTATTACCTGTACTGTCTTTTCAAATAGAGTTGTGTGATCATCATGGATAATGCCAGTTTTCATTCAAGCATAATGGAGAAAGTTCCCAGTTCAAGAAAAGGGAGAGTGAAATTCCACAGTAGCAGGAAGAGGAAAGTAACTCAATTTAATGGTGCTATAGCAAAGTGGAGATATTGGATAAAGTCAGGTGTCATTGACATCTTTATAAACAATAGAAAGAAACTGATATCTCAGGAGCAGAAATAGATGATGTGATTGTGAGACTGTCCCTTACCACTGCCAACACAACCCGAAATAGAACATGTACGCCCTAGTGAAATGGAAGGACGTTTCCAGAAGTTGCACAGTTCAGAATTTATTGGAGGAAGCAACTGATGTAATGAAACACTGGATTAACTGTGTAAAATTTATAAATGTGGGGCACAACAGCCACGAGGCATACACTGCCTGTGCTGGTTTGTTTGTTGGTGTTATTTGTGAGGAGCATAACATCCACCTTTTCTGGTTTCTATTGAGATCAAGACTAACTGATTTGATATTCAGGTAACCAAAACTGAAATGTCTTAAACTTAAATAGATGAGCAGTAATAAAGTATTTAGCTGTATTATATCTTCTAAAACACTGAAGAATACATTAGTACTGAGAGGTTGCATTTCACAATTTCTTAGCATTTTCTAGGTGCAAGGTTTTGGAGCTATAATAAATAGTTTGAAGTAAGTCATAATCTGAGTCTATTATCCTTACTGTAATGTGCTTCTTGCCAGTTTGGGAATTACAGTTTTCAATTGAGTGTCATGTAATATGGTGGACACCATGGTCTGATTGTAAAGTTTGCTGCAATCGGCTCGACAGGTGGGCCAAAGTCTTTAACGTATGGCGACTATGCTGTGCAGCAAGAACATGGTTTAGGGAAGTGAAGAAAAAGTAGACAGGGTGCCATTTACACTTATCCCTCTAGTCACCATTTTCACTGCTCGTAATACAGTTAGTCTACTATTGATAAAAAAACACAAATATTTAATTTGACATTTAGTTTCTGCAACATGATATCTGGATGAAGTCATTTCTAGCGATGATGGGATTTATGTGACTTCTATGAATACTTTGAACTGGCCTTGAAAGGCCTAACATTACCAACCAACTGCCACATCACCTTCAGGCAATAGGTCTAGCTGGATGCGGTTATGGTGTCACATGTAGCACTCTCTGAGCTGTAGCCAGTTTTCATGCTCAAAACCACCCCTCTACGTCAAGTTCCTCCTCAATTGGACTCAAAAGTGATGAAGCACACCACTTGCCAATAGCACTTGGCAGAACCGGATTATCATCCATTGAACTACTAGCCAAACCCAACAGGTGTTAACACGGGCATGGCAGAATTCTGAGATTACAGAAAGAAGATTCCACATGGAGAAATGACAATTATGTACATAACAGGTTTGCAACAAATGTCATAATTATCACTACTTGACAACCAAAAGATATATCTTTGTTTTTTGCTGGCCCCTTTTCCCATTGTTTGGGCTAAGCACCCATGTTTATGGGCATCTCTGCCTTATATAGTAACTTCAGTGACCCATCATGGTATTAATACACCGTGCTGGTCGCTTTTTATACTAGTATAGACTTTGGTGAACAAATGATAAAATATGTCAAAAGTTCTTCATTGCACAAATGTTTTCAAGGCCTCTAGTAGTACAATGTTATCCACCAATCACCAAAATTACAACTGACACCAAGCAGTATGCAAGACTCCTGCTGTGGCTCAGGGAGAGGGGGGAGAGGAGGAAACTGGTGGGGGGACGAAGACTGGGTAAGCGCGGGCGAGCGGCGGCGTGGGGATTCGGGCGGGCGAGAGGGGCGTGTGGAATCGGGCGGGTGTGCGGAATCGAGAGTGCGGAATCGGGCGGGCGTGCGGAATCGGGCTGGCGTGCGGAATCAGGCAGGCGTGCGGAATCGAGAGGGGGGATCGGCGGGCGAGAGGGTCGTGTGGAATCGGGCGGGCGTGCGGAATCGAGCGTGCAGAATCGGGCGGGCGTGCGGAATCGGGCGGGCGTGCGGAATCGGGCAGGCGTACGGAATCGAGAGGGGGGATCGGCGGGCGAGAGGGGCGTGTGGAATCGGGCGGGCGTGCGGAATCGAGCGTGCGGAATCGGGCGGGCGTGCGGAATCGGGCGGGCGTGCGGAAACGGGCAGGCGTGCGGAATCGGGCGGGCGTGCGGAGTCGGGCAGGTGTGCGGAATCGAGAGGGGGGGGATCGGGCGGGCGAGAGGGGCGTGTGGAATCGGGCGGGCGTGCGGAATCGAGCGTGCGGAAACGGGCGGGCGTGCGGAATCGGGCGGGCGTGCGTAATCGGAAGGCGTGAGGAATCGGAAGGCGTGAGGAATCGGGCGGGCGGAATAGGGCAGGCGTGGGGAATCGAGAGGGGGGGATCGGGCGGGCGAGAGGGGCGTGTGGAATCGGGCGAACGTGCGGAATAAGGCGGGCGTGCGGAATCGGGCAGGCGTGCGGAATCGAGAGGGGGGATCGGGCGGGCGAGAGGGGCGTGTGGAATCGGGCGGGCTTGCGAAATCGAGCATGCGGAATCGGGCGGGCGTGCAGAATCGGGCGGGCGTGCGGAATCGGGCAGGCGTGCGGAATCGAGAGGGGGGATCGGCGGGCGAGAGGGGCGTAAGGAATCAGGCGGGCGTGCGGAATCGAGCGAGCGGAATCGGGCAGGCGTGCGGAATCGAGCGGGGCGAGCGGGTGGGCGAGAGGAGCGTGTGGAATCGGGCGGGCGTGCGGAATCGAGCGTGCGGAATCGGGCGGGCGTGCGGAATCAGGCGGGCGTGCGGAATCGAGAGGGGGGATCGGGAGGGCGAGAGGGGCGTTTGGAATCGGGCGGGCGAGCGGAATCGAGCGTGCGGAATCGGCCGGGCGTGCGGAATCGGGCGGGCGTGCGTAATCGGAAGGCGTGAGGAATCGGAAGGCGTGAGGAATCGGGCGGGCGGAATCGGGCAGGCGTGCGGAATCGAGAGGGGGGATCGGCGGGCGAGAGGGGCGTAAGGAATCGGGCGGGCGTGCGGAATCGAGCGTGCGGAATCGGGCGGGCGTGCGGAATCGGGCGGGCGTGCGGAATCGGGCAGGCGTGCGGAATCGTGAGGGGGGATCGGGCGGGCGAGAGGGGCGTGTGGAATCGGGCGGGCGTGCGGAATCGAGCGTGCGGAATCGGGCGGGCGTGCGGAATCGGGCGGACGTGCGGAATCGGGCAGGCGTGCGGAATCGAGAGGGGGGATCGGCGGGCGAGAGGGGCGTGTGGAATCGGGCGGGCGTGCGGAATCGAGCGTGCGGAATCGGGCGGGCGTGCGGAATCGGGCGGGCGTGCTGAATCGGGCAGACGTGCGGAATCGAGAGGGGGGATCGGGCGGGCGAGAGGGACGTGTGGAATCGGGCGGGCGTGCGGAATCGAGCGTGCGGACTCGGGCGGGCGTGCGGAATCGGGCGGGCGTGTGGAATCGGGCAGCCGTGCGGAATCGGGCGGGCGTGCGGAATCGGGCAGGCGTGCGGAATCGAGAGGGGGGATCGGGCGGCGAGAGGAGCGTGTGGAATCGGGCGGGCGTGCGGAATAGAGCGTGCGGAATCGGGCGGGCGTGCGGAATCAGGCGGGCGTGCGGAATCGAGAGGGGGGATCGGGAGGGCGAGAGGGGCGTTTGGAATCGGGCGGGCGAGCGGAATCGAGCGTGCGGAATCGGGCGGGCGTGCGTAATCGGAAGGCGTGAGGAATCGGAAGGCGTGAGGAATCGGGCGGGCGGAATCGGGCAGGCGTGCGGAATCGAGAGGGGGGGATCGGGCGGGCGAGAGGGGCGTGTGGAATCGGGCGGGCGTGCGGAATCGAGCCTGCGGACTCGGGCGGGCGTGCGGAATCAGGCGGGCGTGCGGAATCGGGCAGCCGTGCGGAATCGGGCAGCCATGCGGAATCGGGCGGGCATGCGGACTCGGGCAGGCGTGCGGAATCGAGAGGGGGGGATCGGGCGGGCGAGAGGGGCATGTGGAATAATGCGGGCGAGCGAAATCGAGCGTGCGGAATCGGGCGGGCGTGCGGAATCGGGCGGGCGTGCGGAATCGGGAGGGCGTGCGGAATCAGAAGGGGTGAGGAATCGGAAGGCGAGAATAATCGGGCGGGCGGAATCGGGCTGGCGTGCGGAATCGAGAGGGGGGATCGGTCGGGCGAGAGGGGCGTGTGGAATCGGGCGGGCGTGCGGAATCGAGCGTGCGGAATCGGGCAAGCGTGCGGAATCGGGCGGGCGTGCGGAATCGAGAGGGGGGATCGGGCTGGCGAGAGGGGCGTGTGGAATTATGCGGGCGAGCGAAATCGAGCGTGCGGAATCGGGCGGGCGTGCGGAATCGGGCGGGCGTGCGGAATCAGGAGGGCGTGCGGAATCAGAAGGGGTGAGGAATCGGAAGGCGAGAATAATCGGGCGGGCGGAATCGGGCAGGCGTGCGGAATCGAGAGGGGGGATCGGTCGGGTGAGAGGGGCGTGTGGAATCGGGCGGGCGAGCGGAATCGAGCGTGCGGAATCGGGGGGCGTGCGGATCGGGCGGGCGTGCGGAATGGGAAGGCGTGAGGAATCGGTACGCGTGAGGAATCGTGAGGGCGGAATCGTTCAGGCGTGCGGAATCGAGAGGGGGGATCGGGCGGGCGAGAGGGGCGTGTGGAACCGGGCGGGCGTGCTGAATCGAGCGTGCGGAATCGGGCGGGCGTGCGGAAACGGGCGGGCGTGCGGAATCGGGAGGGGGGATCGGGCTCGCGAGAGGGGCGTGTGGAATCGGGCGGGCGTGCGGAATCGAGCGTGCGGAATCGGGCGGGCGTGCGGAATCGGGCGGGCGTGCGGAATCGGGCAGGCATCCGGAATCGCGCGGGCGTGCGGAATCGGGCGAGCGTGCGGAATCGGGCGGGCGTGTGGAATCGGGCTGGCATGCGGAATCGGGTGGGCGTGCGGAAACGGGCAGGCGTGCGGAATCGGGCGGGCGTGCGGAATCGGGCGGGCGTGCGGAATCGAGCGTGCGGAATCGGGCGGGCGTGCGGAATCGGGCGGGCGTGCGGAATCGGGCGGGCGTGCGGAATCGGGCAGGCGTGCGGAATCGGGTGGGCGTGCGGAATCGGGCAGGCGTGCGGAATCGAGAGGGGGGATCGGGCGGGCGAGAGGGGCGTGTGGAATCGGGCGGGCGTGCGGAATCGAGCGTGCGGAATCGGGCGGGCGTGCGGAATCAGGCGGGCGTGCGGAATCGAGAGGGGGGATCGGGAGGGCGAGAGGGGCGAGGGGAATCGGGCGGGCGTGCGGAATCGAGCGTGAGGAATCGGGCGGGCGTGCGGAAACGGGCGGGCGTGCGGAATCGAGAGGGGGGATCGGGAGGGCGAGAGGGGCGTTTGGAATCGGGCGGGCGAGCGGAATCGAGCGTGCGGAATCGGCCGGGCGTGCGGAATCGGGCGGGCGTGCGTAATCGGAAGGCGTGAGGAATCGGAAGGCGTGGGGAATCGGGCGGGCGGAATCGGGCAGGCGTGCGGAATCGAGAGGGGGGATCGGCGGGCGAGAGGGGCGTAAGGAATCGGGCGGGCGTGCGGAATCGAGCGTGCGGAATCGGGCGGGCGTGCGGAATCGGGCGGGCGTGCGGAATCGGGCAGGCGTGCGGAATCGAGAGGGGGGATCGGGCGGGCGAGAGGGGCGTGTGGAATCGGGCGGGCGTGCGGAATCGAGCGTGCGGAATCGGGCGGGCGTGCGGAATCGGGCGGACGTGCGGAATCGGGCAGGCGTGCGGAATCGAGAGGGGGGATCGGCGGGCGAGAGGGGCGTGTGGAATCGGGCGGGCGTGCGGAATCGAGCGTGCGGAATCGGGCGGGCGTGCGGAATCGGGTGGGCGTGCTGAATCGGGCAGACGTGCGGAATCGAGAGGGGGGATCGGGCGGGCGAGAGGGACGTGTGGAATCGGGCGGGCGTGCGGAATCGAGCGTGCGGACTCGGGCGGGCGTGCGGAATCGGGCGGGCGTGCGGAATCGGGCAGCCGTGCGGAATCGGGCGGGCGTGCGGAATCGGGCAGGCGTGTGGAATCGAGAGGGGGGATCGGGCGGCGAGAGGAGCGTGTGGAATCGGGCGGGCGTGCGGAATAAAGCGTGCGGAATCGGGCGGGCGTGCGGAATCAGGCGGGCGTGCGGATTCGAGAGGGGGGATCGGGAGGGCGAGAGGGGCGTTTGGAATCGGGCGGGCGAGCGGAATCGAGCGTGCGGAATCGGGCGGGCGTGCGGAATCGGGCGGGCGTGCGTAATCGGAAGGCGTGAGGAATCGGAAGGCGTGAGGAATCGGGCGGGCGGAATCGGGCAGGCGTGCGGAATCGAGAGGGGGGGATCGGGCGGGCGAGAGGGGCGTGTGGAATCGGGCGGGCGTGCGGAATCGAGCCTGCGGACTCGGGCGGGCGTGCGGAATCAGGCGGGCGTGCGGAATCGGGCAGCCGTGCGGAATCGGGCAGCCATGCGGAATCGGGCGGGCATGCGGACTCGGGCAGGCGTGCGGAATCGAGAGGGGGGGATCGGGCGGGCGAGAGGGGCATGTGGAATTATGCGGGCGAGCGAAATCGAGCGTGCGGAATCGGGCGGGCGTGCGGAATCGGGCGGGCGTGCGGAATCGGGAGGGCGTGCGGAATCAGAAGGGGTGAGGAATCGGAAGGCGAGAATAATCGGGCGGGCGGAATCGGGCTGGCGTGCGGAATCGAGAGGGGGGATCGGTCGGGCGAGAGGGGCGTGTGGAATCGGGCGGGCGTGCGGAATCGAGCGTGCGGAATCGGGCAAGCGTGCGGAATCGGGCGGGCGTGCGGAATCGAGAGGGGGGATCGGGCTGGCGAGAGGGGCGTGTGGAATTATGCGGGCGAGCGAAATCGAGCGTGCGGAATCGGGCGGGCGTGCGGAATCGGGCGGGCGTGCGGAATCAGGAGGGCGTGCGGAATCAGAAGGGGTGAGGAATCGGAAGGCGAGAATAATCGGGCGGGCGGAATAGGGCAGGCGTGCGGAATCGAGAGGGGGGATCGGTCGGGCGAGAGGGGCGTGTGGAATCGGGCGGGCGAGCGGAATCGAGCGTGCGGAATCGGGGGGCGTGCGGATCGGGCGGGCGTGCGGAATGGGAAGGCGTGAGGAATCGGTACGCGTGAGGAATCGGGAGGGCGGAATCGTTCAGGCGTGCGGAATCGAGAGGGGGATCGGGCGGGCGAGAGGGGCGTGTGGAACCGGGCGGGCGTGCGGAATCGAGCGTGCGGAATCGGGCGGGCGTGCGGAAACGGGCGGGCTTGCGGAATCGGGAGGGGGGATCGGGCTCGCGAGAGGGGCGTGTGGAATCGGGCGGGCGTGCGGAATCGAGCGTGCGGAATCGGGCGGGCGTGCGGAATCGGGCGGGCGTGCGGAATCGGGCAGGCATCCGGAATCGCGCGGGCGTGCGGAATCGGGCGAGCGTGCGGAATCGGGCGGGCGTGTGGAATCGGGCAGGCATGCGGAATCGGGTGGGCGTGCGGAAACGGGCAGGCGTGCGGAATCGGGCGGGCGTGCGGAATCGGGCGGGCGTGCGGAATCGGGCAGGCGTGCGGAATCGGGTGGGCGTGCGGAATCGGGCAGGCGTGCGGAATCGAGAGGGGGGATCGGGCGGGCGAGAGGGGCGTGTGGAATCGGGCGGGCGTGCGGAATCGAGCGTGCGGAATCGGGCGGGCGTGCGGAATCAGGCGGGCGTGCGGAATCGAGAGGGGGGATCGGGAGGGCGAGAGGGGCGAGGGGAATCGGGCGGGCGTGCGGAATCGAGCGTGAGGAATCGGGCGGGCGTGCGGAAACGGGCGGGCGTGCGGAATCGGAAGTCGTGAGGAATCGGCAGGCGTGAGGAATTGGGCGGGCGTGTGGAATCGGGCAGGCGTGTGGAATCGGGCGGGCGTGCGTAATCGGGCAGGCGTGCGGAATCGAGAGGGGGGATCGGGCGGGCGAGAGGGGCGTGTGGAATCGGGCGGGCGTGCGGAATCGAGCGTGCGGAATCGGGCGGGCGTGCGGAATCAGGCGGGCGTGCGGAATCGAGAGGGGGGATCGGGAGGGCGAGAGGGGCGAGGGGAATCGGGCGGGCGTGCGGAATCGAGCGTGTGGAATCGGGCGGGCGTGCGGAATCAGGCGGGCGTGCGGAATCGAGAGGGGGGATCGGAGGGCGAGAGGGGCGAGGGGAATCGGGCGGGCGTGCGGAATCGAGCGTGAGGAATCGGGCGGGCGTGCGGAAACGGGCGGGCGTGCGGAATCGGAAGTCGTGAGGAATCGGCAGGCGTGAGGAATTGGGCGGGCGTGTGGAATCGGGCAGGCGTGTGGAATCGGGCGGGCGTGCGGAATCGAGAGGGGAGATCGGGCGGGCGAGAGGGGCGGGTGGAATCGGGCGGGCGTGCGGAATCGAGCGTGTGGAATCTGGCGGGCGTCCGGAATTGGGTGGGCGTGCGGAATCGGGCAGGCGTGCGGAATCGAGAGGAGGGATCGGCGGGCGAGAGGGGCGTGTGGAATCGGGCGGGTGTGCGGAAACGAGCGTGCGGAATCGGGCGGGCGTGTGGAATCGGACGGGCGTGCTGAATCGGGCAGACGTGCGGAATCGAGAGGGGGGATTGGGCGAGCGAGAGGGTCGTGTGGAATCGGGCGGCCTGCGAATCGAGCGTGCGGAATCGGGCGGGCGTGCGGAATCGGGCGGGCGTACGGAATCGGGCAGGCGTGTGGAATCGGGCGGGCGTGCGTAATCGGGCAGGCGTGCGGAATCGAGAGGGGGGATCGGGCGGGCGAGAGGGGCGTGTGGACTCGGGCGAGCGTGCGGAATCGGGCGGGCGTGCGGAATCGGGCGGGCGTGCGGAATCGGGCAGGCGTGCGGAATCGGGCAGGCGTGCGGAATTGAGAGGGGGGATCGGGCGAGCGAGAGGGTCGTGTGGAATCGGGCGGCCTGCGAATCGAGCGTGCGGAATCGGGCGGGCGTGCGGAATCGGGCGGGCGTGCAGAATCGAGAGGGGGATCGAGCGGGCGAGAGGGTCGTGTGGAATCGGGCGGGCGTGCGGAATCGAGCGTGCGGAATCGGGCGGGCGTGCGGAATCGGGCGGGCGTGCGGAATCGTGAGGGGAATCGAGCGGGCGAGAGGGTCGTGTGGAATCGGGCGGGCGTGCGGAATCGAGCGTGCGGAATCGGGCGGGCGTGCGGAATCGGAAGGCGTGAGGAATCGGAAGACGTGAGGAATCGGAAGGCGTGATTAATCGGGCGGGCGGAATCGGGCAGGCGTGCGGAATCGAGAGGGGGAATCGGGCGGGCGGGAGGGGCGTGTGGAATCGGGCGGGCATGCGCAATCGAGCGTGCGGAATCGGGCGGGCTTATGGAATCGTGCGGGCGTGCGGAATCGGAAGGCGTGAGGAATCGGAAGGCGTGAGGAATCGGGCGGGCGGAATCGGGCAGGCGTGCGGAATCGAGAGGGGGGATCGGGCGGGTGAGAGGGGCGTGTGGAATCGGGCGGGCGAGCGGAATCGGGCGGGCGTGCGGAATCGGGCAGGCGTGCGGAATTGAGAGGGGGGATCGGGCGGGCGAGAGGGGCGTGTGGAATCGGGCGGGCGTGCGGAATCGAGCGTGCGGAATCGAGCGGGCGTGCGGAATTGGGTGGGCGTTCGTAATCGGGCAGGCGTGCGGAATCGAGAGGAGGGATCGGCGGGCGAGAGGGGCGTGTGGAATCGGGCGGGTGTGCGGAAACGAGCGTGTGGAATCGGGCGGGCGTGCGGAATCGAGCGTGCGGAATCGGGCAAGCGTGCGGAATCGGGCGGGCGTGCGGAATCGAGAGGGGGGATCGGGCTGGCGAGAGGGGCGTGTGGAATTATGCGGGCGAGCGAAATCGAGCGTGCGGAATCGGGCGGGCGTGCGGAATCGGGCGGGCGTGCGGAATCAGGAGGGCGTGCGGAATCAGAAGGGGTGAGGAATCGGAAGGCGAGAATAATCGGGCGGGCGGAATCGGGCAGGCGTGCGGAATCGAGAGGGGGGATCGGTCGGGCGAGAGGGGCGTGTGGAATCGGGCGGGCGAGCGGAATCGAGCGTGCGGAATCGGGGGGCGTGCGGATCGGGCGGGCGTGCGGAATGGGAAGGCGTGAGGAATCGGTACGCGTGAGGAATCGGGAGGGCGGAATCGTTCAGGCGTGCGGAATCGAGAGGGGGATCGGGCGGGCGAGAGGGGCGTGTGGAACCGGGCGGGCGTGCGGAATCGAGCGTGCGGAATCGGGCGGGCGTGCGGAAACGGGCGGGCTTGCGGAATCGGGAGGGGGGATCGGGCTCGCGAGAGGGGCGTGTGGAATCGGGCGGGCGTGCGGAATCGAGCGTGCGGAATCGGGCGGGCGTGCGGAATCGGGCGGGCGTGCGGAATCGGGCAGGCATCCGGAATCGCGCGGGCGTGCGGAATCGGGCGAGCGTGCGGAATCGGGCGGGCGTGTGGAATCGGGCAGGCATGCGGAATCGGGTGGGCGTGCGGAAACGGGCAGGCGTGCGGAATCGGGCGGGCGTGCGGAATCGGGCGGGCGTGCGGAATCGGGCAGGCGTGCGGAATCGGGTGGGCGTGCGGAATCGGGCAGGCGTGCGGAATCGAGAGGGGGGATCGGGCGGGCGAGAGGGGCGTGTGGAATCGGGCGGGCGTGCGGAATCGAGCGTGCGGAATCGGGCGGGCGTGCGGAATCAGGCGGGCGTGCGGAATCGAGAGGGGGGATCGGGAGGGCGAGAGGGGCGAGGGGAATCGGGCGGGCGTGCGGAATCGAGCGTGAGGAATCGGGCGGGCGTGCGGAAACGGGCGGGCGTGCGGAATCGGAAGTCGTGAGGAATCGGCAGGCGTGAGGAATTGGGCGGGCGTGTGGAATCGGGCAGGCGTGTGGAATCGGGCGGGCGTGCGTAATCGGGCAGGCGTGCGGAATCGAGAGGGGGGATCGGGCGGGCGAGAGGGGCGTGTGGAATCGGGCGGGCGTGCGGAATCGAGCGTGCGGAATCGGGCGGGCGTGCGGAATCAGGCGGGCGTGCGGAATCGAGAGGGGGGATCGGGAGGGCGAGAGGGGCGAGGGGAATCGGGCGGGCGTGCGGAATCGAGCGTGTGGAATCGGGCGGGCGTGCGGAATCAGGCGGGCGTGCGGAATCGAGAGGGGGGATCGGAGGGCGAGAGGGGCGAGGGGAATCGGGCGGGCGTGCGGAATCGAGCGTGAGGAATCGGGCGGGCGTGCGGAAACGGGCGGGCGTGCGGAATCGGAAGTCGTGAGGAATCGGCAGGCGTGAGGAATTGGGCGGGCGTGTGGAATCGGGCAGGCGTGTGGAATCGGGCGGGCGTGCGTAATCGGGCAGGCGTGCGGAATCGAGAGGGGAGATCGGGCGGGCGAGAGGGGCGGGTGGAATCGGGCGGGCGTGCGGAATCGAGCGTGTGGAATCTGGCGGGCGTCCGGAATTGGGTGGGCGTGCGGAATCGGGCAGGCGTGCGGAATCGAGAGGAGGGATCGGCGGGCGAGAGGGGCGTGTGGAATCGGGCGGGTGTGCGGAAACGAGCGTGCGGAATCGGGCGGGCGTGTGGAATCGGACGGGCGTGCTGAATCGGGCAGACGTGCGGAATCGAGAGGGGGGATTGGGCGAGCGAGAGGGTCGTGTGGAATCGGGCGGCCTGCGAATCGAGCGTGCGGAATCGGGCGGGCGTGCGGAATCGGGCGGGCGTACGGAATCGGGCAGGCATGTGGAATCGGGCGGGCGTGCGTAATCGGGCAGGCGTGCGGAATCGAGAGGGGGGATCGGGCGGGCGAGAGGGGCGTGTGGACTCGGGCGAGCGTGCGGAATCGGGCGGGCGTGCGGAATCGGGCGGGCGTGCGGAATCGGGCAGGCGTGCGGAATCGGGCAGGCGTGCGGAATTGAGAGGGGGGATCGGGCGAGCGAGAGGGTCGTGTGGAATCGGGCGGCCTGCGAATCGAGCGTGCGGAATCGGGCGGGCGTGCGGAATCGGGCGGGCGTGCAGAATCGAGAGGGGGATCGAGCGGGCGAGAGGGTCGTGTGGAATCGGGCGGGCGTGCGGAATCGAGCGTGCGGAATCGGGCGGGCGTGCGGAATCGGGCGGGCGTGCGGAATCGTGAGGGGAATCGAGCGGGCGAGAGGGTCGTGTGGAATCGGGCGGGCGTGCGGAATCGAGCGTGCGGAATCGGGCGGGCGTGCGGAATCGGAAGGCGTGAGGAATCGGAAGACGTGAGGAATCGGAAGGCGTGATTAATCGGGCGGGCGGAATCGGGCAGGCGTGCGGAATCGAGAGGGGGAATCGGGCGGGCGGGAGGGGCGTGTGGAATCGGGCGGGCATGCGCAATCGAGCGTGCGGAATCGGGCGGGCTTATGGAATCGTGCGGGCGTGCGGAATCGGAAGGCGTGAGGAATCGGAAGGCGTGAGGAATCGGGCGGGCGGAATCGGGCAGGCGTGCGGAATCGAGAGGGGGGATCGGGCGGGTGAGAGGGGCGTGTGGAATCGGGCGGGCGAGCGGAATCGGGCGGGCGTGCGGAATCGGGCAGGCGTGCGGAATTGAGAGGGGGGATCGGGCGGGCGAGAGGGGCGTGTGGAATCGGGCGGGCGTGCGGAATCGAGCGTGCGGAATCGAGCGGGCGTGCGGAATTGGGTGGGCGTTCGTAATCGGGCAGGCGTGCGGAATCGAGAGGAGGGATCGGCGGGCGAGAGGGGCGTGTGGAATCGGGCGGGTGTGCGGAAACGAGCGTGCGGAATCGGGCGGGCGTGCGGAATCGGACGGGCGTCCTGAATCGGGCAGACGTGCGGAATCGAGAGGGGGGATCGGGCGGGCGAGAGGGGCGTGTGGACTCGGGCGAGCGTGCGGAATCGGGCGGGCGTGCGGAATCGGGCGGGCCTGCGGAATCGGGCAGGCTAGCGGAATCGAGAGGGGGGATCGAGCGGGCGAGAGGGGCGTGTGGAATCGGGCGGGCGTGCGGAATCGAGCGTGCGGAATCGGGCGGGCTTATGGAATCGTGCGGGCGTGCGGAATCGGAAGGCGTGAGGAATCGGAAGGCGTGAGGAATCGGGCGGGCGGAATCGGGCAGGCGTGCGGAATCGAGAGGGGGGATCGGGCGGGTGAGAGGGGCGTGTGGAATCGGGCGGGCGAGCGGAATCGGGCGGGCGTGCGGAATCGGGCAGGCGTGCGGAATTGAGAGGGGGGATCGGGCGGGCGAGAGGGGCGTGTGGAATCGGGCGGGCGTGCGGAATCGAGCGTGCGGAATCGAGCGGGCGTGCGGAATTGGGTGGGCGTTCGTAATCGGGCAGGCGTGCGGAATCGAGAGGAGGGATCGGCGGGCGAGAGGGGCGTGTGGAATCGGGCGGGTGTGCGGAAACGAGCGTGCGGAATCGGGCGGGCGTGCGGAATCGGACGGGCGTCCTGAATCGGGCAGACGTGCGGAATCGAGAGGGGGGATCGGGCGGGCGAGAGGGGCGTGTGGACTCGGGCGAGCGTGCGGAATCGGGCGGGCGTGCGGAATCGGGCGGGCGTGCGGAATCGGGCAGGCGTGCGGAATCGGGCAGGCGTGCGGTATTGAGAGGGGGGATCGGGCGAGCGAGAGGGTCGTGTGGAATCGGGCGGCCTGCGAATCGAGCGTGCGGAATCGGGTGGGCGTGCGGAATCGGGCGGGCGTGCAGAATCGAGAGGGGGATCGAGCGGGCGAGAGGGTCGTGTGGAATCGGGCGGGCGTGCGGAATCGAGCGTGCGGAATCGGGCGGGCGTGCGGAATCGGGCGGGCGTGCGGAATCGTGAGGGGGATCGAGCGGGCGAAAGGGTCGTGTGGAATCGGGCGGGCGTGCGGAATCGAGCGTGCGGAATCGGGCGGGCGTGCGGAATCGGAAGGCGTGAGGAATCGGAAGGCGTGAGGAATCGGAAGGCGTGATTAATCGGGCGGGCGGAATCGGGCAGGCGTGCGGAATCGAGAGGGGGGATCGGGCGGGCGAGAGGGGCGTGTGGACTCGGGCGAGCGTGCGGAATCGGGCGGGCGTGCGGAATCGGGCGGGCGTGCGGAATCGGGCGGGCCTGCGGAATCGGGCAGGCTAGCGGAATCGAGAGGGGGGATCGAGCGGGCGAGAGGGGCGTGTGGAATCGGGCGGGCGTGCGGAATCGAGCGTGCGGAATCGGGCGGGCTTATGGAATCGTGCGGGTGTGCGGAATCGGAAGGCGTGAGGAATCGGAAGGCGTGAGGAATCGGGCGGGCGGAATCGGGCAGGCGTGCGGAATCGAGAGGGGGGATCGGGCGGGTGAGAGGGGCGTGTGGAATCGGGCGGGCGAGCGTAATCGATTGTGCGGAATCAGGCGGGCGTGCGGAATCGGAAGGCGTGAGGAATCGGAAGGCGTGAGGAATCGGGCGGGTGGAATCGGGCAGGCGTGCGGAATGGGGCAGGCGTGCGGAATCGAGAGGGGGGATCGGGCGGGCGAGAGGGGCGTGTGGAATCAGGCGGGCGTGCGGAATCCAGCGTGCGGAATCGGGCGGGCGTGTGGAATCGGGAGGGCCTGCGGAATCGGGCAGGCGTGCGGAATCGAGAGGGGGGATCGAGCGGGCGAGAGGGGCGTGTGGAATCGGGCGAGCGTGCGGAATCGAGCGTGCGGAATCGGGCGGGCGTGCGGAATCGGGCGGGCTTGCGGAATCGGAAGGCGTGAGGAATCGGAAGGCGTGAGGAAGGAAGGCGTGAGGAATCCGGCGGGCGGAATTGGACAGGCGTGCGGAATCGAGAGGGGGGATCGGACGGGCGAGAGGGGCGTGTGGAATCGAGCGGGCGTGCGGAATCGAGAGGGGGGATCGGACGGGCGAGTGGGGCGTGTGGAATCGGGCGGGCGAGCGGAATCGACCGTGCGGAATCGGACGGGCGTGCGGAATCGGGCGGGCGTGCGGAATCGGTATGCGTGAGGAATCGGAAGGCGTGAGGAATCGGGCGGGCGGAATCGGGCAGGCGTGCGGAATCGAGAGGGGGGATCCGGCGGGCGAGAGGGGCGTGTGGAATCGGGCGAACGTGCGGAATTGGGCGGGCGTGCGGAATCGGGCGGGCGTGCGGAATCGAGAGGGGGGATCGGGCGGGCGAGAGGGGCGTGTGGAATCGGGCGTGCGTGCGAATCGAGCGTGCGGATTCGGACGGGCGTGCGGAATCGGGCGGGCGTGCGGAATCGGAAGGCGTGAGGAATCGGAAGGCGTGAGGAATCGGAAGGCGTGAGGAATCGGGCAGGCGTGCGGAATCGAGAGGGGGGATCGGGCGGGCGAGAGGGGAGTGCGGAATCGGGCGGGCCTGCGGAATCGAGCGTGCGGAATCGGGCGGGCGTGCGGAATCGGGGGGGGCCTGCGGAATCGGGCACGCGTGCGAAATCGAGAGGAGGGATCGAGCGGGCGAGAGGGGCGTGTAGAATCGGGCGGGCGTGCGGAATCGAGCGTGCGGAATCGGGCGGGCGTGCGGAATCGGGCGGGCGTGCGGAATCGAGAGGGTGTATCGGGCGGGCGAGAGGGGCGTGTGGAATCGGGCGCGCGAGCGGAATCGAGAGGGGGGATCGGACGGGCGAGTGGGGCGTGTGGAATCGGGCGGGCGAGCGGAATCGACCGTGCGGAATCGGACGGGCGTGCGGAATCGGGCGGGCGTGCGGAATCGGTATGCGTGAGGAATCGGAAGGCGTGAGGAATCGGGCGGGCGGAATCGGGCAGGCATGCGGAATCGAGAGGGGGGATCGGGCGGGTGAGAGGGGCGTGTGAAATCGGGCGGGCGAGCGGAATCGATTGTGCGGAATCGGGCGGGCGTGCGGAATCGGGCGGGCGTGCGGAATCGGAAGGCGTGATGAATCGGAAGGCGTGAGGAAGGAAGGCGTGAGGAATCCGGCGGGCGGAATTGGACAGGCGTGCGGAATCGAGAGGGGGGATCGGACGGGCGAGAGGGGCGTGTGGAATCGAGCGGGCGTGCGGAATCGAGAGGGGGGATCGGACGGGCGAGTGGGGCGTGTGGAATCGGGCGGGCGAGCGGAATCGACCGTGCGGAATCGGACGGGCGTGCGGAATCGGGCGGGCGTGCGGAATCGGTATGCGTGAGGAATCGGAAGGCGTGAGGAATCGGGCGGGCGGAATCGGGCAGGCATGCGGAATCGAGAGGGGGGATCGGGCGGGTGAGAGGGGCGTGTGTAATCGGGCGGGCGAGCGGAATCGATTGTGCGGAATCGGGCGGGCGTGCGGAATCGGGCGGGCGTGCGGAATCGGAAGGCGTGATGAATCGGAAGGCGTGAGGAATCGGGCGGGTGGAATCGGGCAGCCGTGCGGAATCGGGCAGGCGTGCGGAATCGAGAGGGGGGATCGGGCGGGCGAGAGGGGCGTGTGGAATCAGGCGGGCGTGCGGAATCGAGCGTGCGGAATCGGGCGGGCGTGCGGAATCGGAAGGCGTGAGGAATCGGAAGGCGTGAAGAATCGGAAGGCGTGAGGAATCGAGAGGGGGGATCGGGCAGGCGAGAGGGGCGTGTGGAATCAGGCGGGCGTGCGGAATCGAGCGTGCGGAATCTGGCGGGCGTGCGGAATCGGGCGGGCCTGCGGAATCGGGCAGGCGTGCGGAATCGAGAGGGGGGATCGAGCGGGCGAGAGGGGCGTGTGGAATCGGGCGGGCGTGCGGAATCGAGCGTGCGGAATCGGGCGGGCGTGCGGAATCGGAAGGCGTGAGGAATCGGAAGGCGTGAGGAATCGGAAGGCGTGAGGAATCCGGCGGGCGGAATTGGACAGGCGTGCGGAATCGAGAGGGGGGATCGGGCGGGCGAGAAGGGCGTGTGGAATCGAGCGGGCGTGCGGAATCGAGCGTGCGGAATCGGGCGGGTGTGCGGAATCGGGCGGGCGTGCGGAATCGGAAGGCGTGAAGAATCGGAAGGCGTGAGGAATCGGGTGGGCGGAATCGGGCAGGCGTGCGGAATCGAGAGGGGGGATCGGACGGGCGAGAGGGGCGTGTGGAATCGGGCGGGCGAGCGGAATCGAGCGTGCGGAATCGGGCGGGCATGCGGAATCGGGCGGGCGTGCGGAATCGGTAGGCGTGAGGTATCGGAAGGCGTGAGGAATCGGGCGGGCGGAATCGGGCAGGCGTGCGGAATCGAGAGGGCGGATCGGGCGGGCGAGAGGGGCGTGTGGAATCGGGCGAACGTGCGGAATCGGGCGGGCGTGCATAATCGGGCAGGCGTGCGGAATCGAGAGGGGGGATCGGGCGAGCGAGAGGGGCGTGTGGAATCGGGCGGGCTTGCGGAATCGAGCGTGCGGAATCGGGCGGGCGTTCAGAATCGGGCGGCCGTGCGGAATCGGGCAGGCGTGCGGAATCGGGCGGGCGTGCGGAATCGAGCGTGCGGAATCGGGCGGGCGTGCGGAATCGGGCGGGCGTGCGGAATCGAGAGGGGGGATGGGGCGGGCGAGAGGGGCGTGTGGAATCGGGCGTGCGTGCGAATCGAGCGTGCGGATTCGGACGGGCGTGCGGAATCGGGCGGGCGTGCAGAATCGGAAGGCGTGAGGAATCGGAAGGCGTGAGGAATCGGAAGGCGTGAGGAATCGGGCGGGCGGAATCGGGCAGGCGTGCGGAATCGAGAGGGGGAATCGGGCGGGCGAGAGGGGCGTGTGGAATCGGGCGGGCGTGCGGAATCGAGCATGCGGAATTGGGCGGGCGTGCGGAATCGGGCTGGCCTGCGGAATCTGGCAGGCGTGCGGAATCGAGAGGGGGGATCGAGCGGGCGAGAGGGACGTGTGGAATCGGGCGGGCGTGCCTAACCCTGCGTGCTTAATCGGGCGGGCGTGCGGAATCGGGCGGGCGTGCGGAATCGGAAGGCGTGATGAATCGGAAGGCGTGAGGAATCGGAAGGCGTGAGGAATCGGGTGGGCGAAATCGGGCAGGCGTGCGGAATCGGGCAGGCGTGCGGAATCGAGAGGGGGGATCGGGCGTGCGAGAGGGGCGTGTGGAATCGGGCGGGAGTGCGGAATCGAGCGTGCGGAATCGGGCGGGCGTGCGGAATCGGGGGGGCCTGCAGAATCGGGCACGCGTGCGGAATCGAGAGGAGGGATCGAGCGGGCGAGAGGGTCGTGTAGAATCGGGCGGGCGTGCGGAATCGAGCGTGCGGAATCGGGCGGGCGTGCGGAATCGGGCGGGCGTGCGGAATCGAGAGGGGGTATCGGGCGGGCGAGAGGGGCGTGTGGAGTCGGGCGCGCGAGCGGAATCGAGCGTGCGGAATCGGGCGGGCGTGCGGAATCGGGCAGGCGTGCGTAATCGGAAGGCGTGAGGAATCGGAAGGCGTGAGGAATCGGGCGGGCGTGCGGAATCGAGCGTGCGGAATCGGGCGGGCGTGCGGAATCGGGTGGGCGAGCGTTGGCGTGGTGAATCAGGCAGGCGAGCGGGAGCGTGGTGAATCGGTTGGGCGAGTGGGGGCGTGGTGAATAAAGGCAGCGGGGGAGTGGGGAATCGGGTCAGCGATGGGTGGGGAATCCGGGCAGGGGGGGCCTGGGGACTCGGGTCAGCGATGGGTGGGGAATCCGGGCAGGGGGGGCCTGGGGACTTGGGTCAGCAGGGGCGTGGTTAATCGGGTCAGTGGGGGGCGTGGGGAATTGGGCAGGTGAGGGGGGCGTGCGGAATCAGATGGGTGTGCGGAATTGGGCAGGCAGAATCAGGCGAGCGTGTGTAACTGGGCGGGTCTGCGTAATCGGGCTGGCGGAATCGGGCGGGCGTGCGGAATCAAGCGGGCGGAATCGGGAGGGTGTGCGGATTCACGCGGGCGTAATCGGGAAGGCGTGCGGAATCGGGCGGGCGATCGAGGGTATGGTGAATAAGGCGGGCGAGCGGGGGCGTGGTGAATCGGGCGGGCGAACGGGGGTGAGGTGAATCAGGCAGACGAGCGGGGATGTGGTGAATTGGGCTGGCGAGCGAGGGCGTGGTTAATTGGGTTAGCGGGGGCGCGGGGAATCGGGTCAGCGGGGGCATGGGGAATTGGGTCAACGGGGGCATGGAGAATTGGTCACGCGAGCGGGGGCGAGGGGAATCGGGCGGGCGAGCGGGGGCGTGGGAAATCAGGCAGGCAAACGGGGGCATGCGGAATCGGGCGGGCGAGCGGGCAGGTGCTCAATCGGGCGGGCGAGTGGGGGCATGGTGAATCAAGTCATTGGGGGAGTGGGGAATCAGGTCAGTGGGGTGGGGGAATCCGGTCAGTGGGGGCATGGGGACTCGGGTCAGTGGGGGTGTGGGGAATCGGGTCAGCAGGGGCGTGGGGAATCGGGCGGGTCAGCGGGGCGTGCAGAATCGGATGGGCGTGCGAAATCGGGCAGGCAGAATCAGGCGAGCGTGTGTAACCAGGCGGGTGTGCGTAATTGGGCTGGCTGAATCGGGCAGGGATGCGGAATCGGTCGGGCGGAATCGGGCAGGCATGCGGAATCGGGCAGGCGAGCGTGGGTGTGGGGAATTGGGTCAGCGGGGGCGTGAGGAATCGGGTCATCGGGGGTGTGGGGAATCGGGTCAGCGGAGGCGTGGGGAATAGGGTCAGCTGGGGCGTGAGGAATCGGGTCAGTGGGGGCGTGGGGAATCGGGTCAGCGGGGGTGTGAGGAATCGGGTCAGTGGGGGCAAGGGGAATCGGGTCAGTGGGGGCGTGGGGAATCGGGTCAGCGGGGGCGTGGGGAATCGCGTCAGCGGGGGCGTGGGGAATTGGGTCAGCTGGGGCGTGAGGAATCGGGTCAGTGGGGGCATGGGGAATCGGGTCAGTGGGGGCAAGGGGAATCGGGTCAGCGGGGTTGTGGGGAATCGGGTAAGGGGGGCGTGAGGAATCAGGTCAGTGGGAACGTGGGGAATCGATTGAGCGGGGGCGTGGGGAATCGAGTCAGCTGGGGTGTGAGGAATCGGGTCAGTGGGGGCGTGGGGAATCGGGTAAGCGGGGGTGTGGGGAATCGGGTCAGTGGGGACGTGGGGAATCGGGTGGGTGGTGGCAAGGGGAATCGGGTCAGCGGGGGTGTGGGGAATCGGGTAAGCGGGGCGTGAGGAATCGGGTCAGCGGGGGCGTGGGGAATCGATTGAGTGGGGGCGTGGGGAATCGGGTCAGCTGGGGTGTGGGGAATCAGATGAGGAGGGCGTGAGGAATCGGGTCAGTGGGGGCGTGGGGAATCGGGTAAGCGGGGGTGTGGGGAATCAGATGAGGAGGGCGTGAGGAATCGGGTCAGCAGGGGCATGGGGAATCGGGTGAGGGTGTCGAGGGGAATCGGGTGAGAGGGTGGGATATCGGTTTTGGGGGTGGGAAAATGGTTAAGTGGGTGGGAAATCAGGTAATTGGGGGGGCGTTCGGGTAAGAGAGTGGGGGGATCAGGTAAGTGTCTGGAGGGTTCGGGGAAGAGGGTGGGGGGATCGGGTAAGTGGGTGTGGGATTGGCTAAGAGGGGCGATTGGCTAAGAGTGGGGGATTGGGTAAGAGGGGGATTTGGTAAGAGGGGGGATTTGGTATGAGGGGGGATTTGGTAAGAGGAGTATTTGGTAAGAGGGGGTATTTGGTAAGGGGTGGGGATTGGGCAGGTGGAGGGGAATGCTGCTAGTAGTAGGTAGATCCTTCTGCCCCCTCACTGTAATACTATTAATTATGCATGGTGCACCTTCCATTCTGAGCAGCCTTCCTGTCTGCATTCAGCCACAGTTCATATGCACATTATATTTCACTCATATGAGCATCTACAAACAGGGCATGAGCATCCGCACTCTCTGCCCTGTGCTCCAGCAATTTGTATGAAACACCCCTCATCCATACACCTTATGTCTCTGCACCCATGTCTTTACGATGCTACAACTAACATGTATGAAGTGTTGCATATTTAGGAAATTGTTTAAAATGTCTGCCCATGAAAGGAATGTTCAAATATTGGTTCAAATGTTTTAAATGGCTCTGAGCACTCTGGGACTTAACATCTATGGTCATCAGTCCCCTTCAAATATTGGTCTACCTGTATCAGTGACTATGGTTTGTTGCTATTACGTCAGCAAGATGTTGTAGGTTTTCTTTTCTTTTTTAATGTCTGTGCACAACACTCCTTCACAGTGTTTTCATCCTGATGAATGCATCAAATGTTTACTTAGAATCAAAATCAATCGTCTGGTATTCTTACATCTTTGTGGTAAGCATTCGATTTTCTATATTGAATTTCGTTTTTGTCCACAGCACGATGTAATGGGTGGTTGGAACTTGCTGTTGTTGCTGTGGCATTCTTGAAAATTTAGTGAGACTGTTGTTGGAAATTATGTAAACAGCTGTTGGCATGCCACCTCTGGATCTGAGACAATTGTCAGCCACACCACATGGAGATCGTAATCCAACGAGTATAGAAAACATTTGGCGATGATGATACTTATATTAATAATAGTCGCGTACATCTACACAATTCCTCTGCAACTGTCAATTACAAGCCTGGCAGAGGCTCATCAAGAAACCTTCAGTCTGCTTCTCTACTGTTCCACTCTCTAGCTGTGTGTGCGGAAAAAGAACACGTCTTCCCACGCAAGTTATGTTTTATTTTATTATGATGATCATTTCTCCCTACGCAGATAGGCTCAACAAAACATGTTCACATTCTGACGACACAATTAATGACTGAAATGTCATGAGAAGGCTTGCCACTGCAAAAACCACTTTTTTATGACAGCCACCGCAATTTGTGCATTTTAATGGTGGCACAATCTCTTATTTCATGAAAATACAAAACGAGCTACCCTTCTTTGAACTTTTTCCATGACCCACACCTCACTGCAATACTCCAGAACTGTGTTGACAAGCGTAATGTAAGCAGTCTTTTCAGTAGATGGGTTACATAATCTAAGTGTTCTGCCAATAAATCGTAGTCTTTGCTTTGCTTTCTCCAGCGCATTTTCTATGTGACTGTTACAATTTAAGTTATTCATAATTGTTATCCTTACGTATTTTGTTGAGTTTACAGTTTTTAGATTAATGGATTCGTATGGTACGATCTGTCCGTATCACTATTTACTCCATAAGAATAAAGAGCTAGTCGTGTTTGACAAGCATCATGTTTCCTGAATCAATGTTGGCTATTTATCAATAAATCGTGTTCCTAGAGGTAACGCATGATGTTCACCCATAGTATGTTCCAAAATCCTGCTAAAAATTGACGTTAGTGATAGGGGTCTATATTTCAGCAGATTATTCTTTTTCTTTCTTGGGTGCTGGTGTGATCTGTGCAAGATTCCTGTCTTTGGGAACGGATCTTTCTACAGTTGAGCAGTTGTATACGACTGCTAAGCATGGCAGTATTATACCGGCATACTCTGAACGGAACCTGACTGGTATACAATATGGACCAAGGCCTTGCATTTCAGAAGTGTATTAAGCTGCTTCGCTACACTGAGGGAATCCAGATCTAGGTTACTAATACTGTATAAGCACTTGTTCTCGATAAGAATTCAATAATATTTACTTTGACTTTTTGTGAAGGAATTTAGGAAAACCTTCTATAGTAACTCTGCTTCAGCAGCACTGTCATCAATAACACCACCATTGTTATCATGCAATGAAGGTATTGACTGCAATTTGTCACTTGTATACTTTATGTCCAATTACAATTTATTTCGCTTTTGTGCCAGATTTCGAGACAGTTTCACTTTGGAAACTATTAAAACCCTCTCTTTCACTCAAGTATGCGCTTAAATTCGAGCTTCTGTAAAACATTGCAAATCTTGGGGATTTAGCGTTCTTTTAAACTTGGTATGCGTTTTTCTGCATGTCTTGCTGCCTGTTCTGTGTATCTTGGGGGATCAGTACCACCTCTTATTAATTTATTTGGTTCATGTCTCACAGTTACAATCGACATTATTTCTCTGAATTTAAATCACATCTGGTCTAAGATTACAAAGGCAGATCTGAAGGAGTGGAGACTGTCTCTTATAAATGCGTCAAGCGAATATTTATCCGCTTTTTTAAGAACTTATATCTTGTGTTTATTTTTAACAAGTTGGACGTTTCAGTACTCGTTCTTGCTACAACCACCTTGTAGTCACTAATGCCTGTATCTGCCACATTGTTGCCTGTTTGGTCAGGAATATTAGGCGGTAAGGCTCTGTTGGGTTGGGTTGTTTGGGGAGGATATCAAACAGCAAGGTCATCAGTCTCAACGGATTAGGGAAGTAAGTCGGCTGTGCCCTTTCAAAGGAACCATCCCAGCATTTGTCTGGAGCGATTTAGGGAAATTACAAAGACCTAAAGCAGGCTGCGTTTTCGCCACCTTTTACGCAGTGAGTGGGCTCCTGAACTAATTGTTCCAAAAACGTCCTGACTGCCGTCTCAATTATTCTGATGTCATTTTATGACTACCATCAACATTCGTGTATTTTCACCAACATATCGAAGGTAGATTGAAGTCACCACCAACAGTATTTGTATGGATGGTGTACCTATTGAAATGACACAAGTTTTCTTTCAACTATTCAGCAACTGTATCATACAAGTCAGAATATTGGCAAAAGGAATCAATTGTTAATTTATTCTGGTTGTCAAAGATAAACTTTACCCATACTAACTCACAGTAAGTATCTACTTCAATTTCACTCCAAGGTAAACAACTACAAACCGCAATGAACACTGGTTTCCTTCCTCTCCTTTGAAGTCATATCCTAAAGAAGTGCCATTATGCACCTATCATTGGATCTCCCAGAAATGAGTAACACTCCGTGAATACCCAGATCTTGCAGGTCGAGAGGCTTCCTCTGAAACAGGGCAAGCGACTTGATCTGGCTCATGGACTTAACCAGCCACAGATATCACTTGAAATCTGTTCATCAGATGAACTGGGGAGGGTCTCTGATTGGCCCCTCGGAAAGTCTTTTGCTGCCAGCCACACACTGGAATGACTTCCCACACAACCACAAGTGAGAGGTCAACCTCATTGTGGGCAGTGCCTGATGTGGCCACAGTAGTAGACTGATCGGGTACCATATGGGTCATGCTCGATGTCCTGTGGCTGAATACAACACTGCCAGGAGCTGTGAGCTAAGAGTCACCAACTCAGCTTGAAGCTGAACCCAGAATTAATGTTTCTGTCCATAAAGCCGGCATGACAAATACACAGACACACATGATACATAGAAGTTGAAACGAAGAAACACTGACGAAATTTAAAATACACTCCTGGAAATTGAAATAAGAACACCGTGAATTCATTGTCCCAGGAAGGGGAAACTTTATTGACACATTCCTGGGGTCAGATACATCACATGATCACACTGACAGGAACACAGGCACATAGACACAGGCAACAGAGCATGCACAATGTCGGCACTAGTACATTGTATATCCACCTTTCGCAGCAATGCAGGCTGCTATTCTCCCATGGAGACGATCATAGAGATACTGGATGTAGTTCTGTGGAACGGCTTGCCATGCCATTTCCACCTGGCGCCTCAGTTGGACCAGCGTTCATGCTGGACGTGCAGACCGCGTGAGACGACGCTTCATCCAGTCCCAAACATGCTCAATGGGGTACAGATCCGGAGATCTTGCCGGCCAGGGTAGTTGACTTACACCTTCTAGAGCACGTTGGGTGGCACGGGATACATGCGGACGTGCATTGTCCTGTTGGAACAGCAAGTTCCCTTGCCGGTCTAGGAATGGTAGAACGATGGGGTCGATGACGGTTTGGATGCACCGTGTCCCCTCGACGATCACCAGAGGTGTACGGCCAGTGTAGGAGATCGCTCCCCACACCATGATGCCGGGTGTTGGCCCTGTGTGCCTCGGTCGTATGCAGTCCTGATTGTGGCGCTCACCTGCACGGCGCCAAACACGCATACGACCATCATTGGCACCGAGGCAGAAGCGACTCTCATCGCTGAAGACGACACGTCTCCATTCATTCCTCCATTCACGCCTGTCGCGACACCACTGGAGGCGGGCTGCACGATGTTGGGGCGTGAGCGGAAGACGGCCTAACGGTGTGCGGGACCATAGCCCAGCTTCATGGAGACGGTTGCGAATGGTCCTCGCCGATACCCCAGGAGCAACAGTGTCCCTAATTTGCTGGGAAGTGGCGGTGCGGTCCCCTACGGCACTGCGTAGGATCCTACGGTCTTGGCGTGCATCCGTGCGTCGCTGCGGTCCGGTCCCAGGTCGACGGGCACGTGCACCTTCCGCCGACCACTGGCGACAACATCGATGTACTGTGGAGACCTCACGCCCCACGTGTTGAGAAATTCGGCGGTATGTCCACCCGGCCTCCGCCATGCCCACTATACGCCCTCGCTCAAAGTCCGTCAACTGCACATACGGTTCACGTCCACGCTGTCGCGGCATGCTACCAGTGTTAAAGACTGCGATGGAGCTCCGTATGCCATGGCAAACTGACTGACACTGACGGCGGCGGTGCACAAATGCTGCGCAGCTAGCGCCATTTGACGGCCAACACCGCGGTTCCTGGTGTGTCTGCTGTGCCGTGCGTGTGATCATTGCTTGTACAGCCCTCTCGCAGTGTCCGGAGCAAGTATGGTGGGTCTGACACACCGGTGTCAATGTGTTCTTTTTTCCATTTCCAGGAGTGTAAATTGTTCTTGTGATAATGTGTCAGCTCACAGTACTCTGATACACTGCTACTGTTATGAGTGCTACCATTTGACTAGGGTAGCTTACTATTTCAAGTTATTTTTGAAACACACACAAAAAAGCGTGGTGTAATGCGAACAGCTCTTCTATGCACCATACAGTTAATAAAGTGTACAGCCGTGCCTGATAAATACACAGGTGTGCACAAAACATGAGAGCTGAAGCTACATAATAATAATAATAATAATAATAACAATAATAGTAATTAGAAAAATACATTTCGAGTAGTTGATAGATAGTTCACTTGTTTGTGAGAAAAACATCACATGGTAAGGATGTCAAGTCATGTATCAACAGTCCCTGCAGCAGATGCCAATAAACAGAGAAAAAAAGCAAATAAGCTTAACTAACAGTGCGTGCTTTCCTTATAGGTGAGGTGAAGTGGTTGCAGCAGCAGCCACTTGATGTCAACATAACACTGTACAACCAAACCTACTGCCTGAATACCAGTGGCTGCAAGCACATCAGTGTCAGTATGATATGAAATGAGAAGTTCTACTCAGTGGTAGTATTCGAAAACCATCTATTTAGTTATGTCAATGTCATGTTATCCATGGATGAATAATGCTAACTATGTGGTGAGTTAATGCAGATTTCAGCTTTGTTCCACAGGAACGTTTGATCTCAACCCACGATACCAGGTGAACATACAATCACTGGAGGGGACCTTCCTGGTACAGCTAATATATTTAACAACAGAGAGTGCACTCATCTATGGGGGCAGACTTAGATGAGTAATGAATGCCAGCTATGCAATACAGCATGATATTAAGTGCTGGAAAAGATTGCAGTCACATATCTACCGATTCTATGCCACACTGTGCAGTAATCTACTTTAGTTGGATCACCAAAGCTCTACACACATTGGAAAAAACCATAGCTCAGCTCCATGACACACTGTGTGGATTAATAGTGCTAGAAACATATGATTCAAAACTAGCAGGTGTGGGCTCTGAATTAGAATCTTGTTTAAGTTTAACATATCCAGCTATAAGTAACAGTTTATAGAACCCTCTACATTCCAATGTAAACAAATAGATACCACCATAACCAAGTGGACGAAACAGTCACACTACAAGGGTCTTGTTGTAACTGACTGTTCCCGCAATGATCGGGGAAACCAGAATAACAACATGAATGGATCATACTTCCTGATATTACAGGTTTCTGTTATTGGAGCTTTGTGCTAGGCGAAAATAATCTAGTTCTTATGCTGTTTACATATCCTGAGGGAGTCTGCTTCGACCTGTACATATTTTTTTAAAGAACTGTTTCAGTAAGAGTATCAGCTCCTGCAGGAGATTTTGCATGGAAATAAGGGAGTAACATATCAGACATTCAGCAGAAGCAGTGATACTCCAACACCACAAAAAGCCAAACAGCAAATTCATATTTGGTGATGTCTTTGTGGAAAATCGGGTATTTCTGCAGATATTTCTGTTTTGGTCACCATGTGCAATTTTACATATTTTATTTCAGAGAGACATACATCCTTAAGGATCTCAAAGCAGATGCCCAAGGATAACACAAACCTTATTATTGCTTTCAAAAAGGGCAATCTGAATTTAAAGCATATTTACCAAGCACAGGTTTTCTGGTTATAGACAAAACTAGGAAATTGAAAAAGGGTCGATGGAGATAAAACTGCAATGACATTCATCATGAAACCCAGTCTATCAAAAAGTAACTTAATCAGCATACTGTAGACTAGAGAGAGCTGCACACATGTTGCACATTCATGCACAGGGCACAAAGCACATTCATTTATTTGACAGAAAAATTGAGATAATCAACACTAAATTAATGGAATAGGAAAGGCCGAAAGTGCTTGTAACTCACTATTAACAGAAGCAGAAGAGGAGGAGTCACAGTAAAGACTGTTACTGACTACAGTAATACTGAGTTACAACAGAACATGTGGGGTCATCAGGACAAAACCACAGATGTTGGGTAAGCACTCAATATGTTTACTTAGAATGCAGTAAGATATGGGGATAAGGAATTTGAAAGAATGTATATCTATTACAGTCAATATTCTCCGAAATTGAAATCATAAAAAAATACACCCTGAAATTATACAAATGTATATTCAAACATTACACATAACCAATGCACATAAGACCCCAAAAGGATTAATGAAAAAATAAAAAAATGACAAATACCAGAATGCAATTAAACCAACACTAGCAGCTGCATATAGTGCAGGTAAACTGCTAGAAATTATGAAACACTGAACAATCAACCCCTAGAGTATATAAATTATGATGATCTGAATGCAATCATAGATAAATTATGACTGCAATCAGCTTCAGCAGCTGCAGGGGATGCAGGTCACACAAACGAAATATTATTGATCACATCTAAGCTTTGAGAAAGGCACATCATCGATTAATTATGGAGACAGTTGTCAATGAGCTCCAAAGACCAGTGTACAGAATATTTCTGTACAAACATGTGATATCAGGAATGGACGATTTATGGCAGGCTGATCTCTAAGATATGGAAGACTACTCACAATCCAATAGTGGTTTCAAGTACATTCTAATGGTCATAGATACATATTCCAAATTTGTTGAACACCATGATAAAAACTGAATGTGGGTTTTCAATGTATGTACAAATGGCTGAACATACTACCACAAATCATTGACAAGTATAATCACATTACTCAGCGTACAATTAAGAAGAAATCTATTTATGTTACAGAGGAACATAGAGGGATTACAGAAAAGCTCTGAACTGAAAGTGTTCCTCACAGAGCAAGTACTAAGACATTGAGAGAATAGGACATTGTTGAAATGGCTCAGTTTCTCAAGAAA
Source organism: Schistocerca gregaria (assembly GCF_023897955.1). Lineage (NCBI taxonomy): Eukaryota > Metazoa > Arthropoda > Insecta > Orthoptera > Acrididae > Schistocerca > Schistocerca gregaria. Next base: position 78,020,661 of record NC_064930.1, read on the forward strand.
GCCCAATTATTGGGCGAACACACACACTTTTCTATGCAATCAGAAAATTAAACCCCAAACCATGCAGTAGTGTGACGTGTGCAAGGAAACATGTCAAGATACGTGAAGGTGTTAGTCTCAAGAATCTTCCATTTCAACTTTGTACCTCTGGGTACAATTTCCATGGACCTGGAACAGAACTGAAAGAGTGCCTAGCTTACGATGAGTAGGGATTTGAAATATTGGACAATACATGCAAAGAACACAACATTGTTTACACTACAAATAAAGATTATCATACTGCATACAAAATATTCACTTTTATTTATTTATCATATTGAAAATGTATATAAGTAATATACTTCACTATCCTCCGCAGAGATCTGCTGGAGCGAAGTACTTTTCTTTTAGTTTAGACCAATGTTCTTTCAGTGTAAATGACATTACATCACAACTTTAAATGATGCAGAGATTCGTGTACTGCGAAGTTTAGCTGTTGAGCCATAGTCAAAAGTGAACTTCGGGAGGTAACATAGGAAGGGCATGTGGAAATACAAGAAATGTGGGACTATCAATTCAGATGTTGTGGGGGGTATGGGACTCTCAGCGATTTAAGGCTGATTGAAGAATTGTTACGTTACCTCAGTGACAGAAACCAGGTGTACAATTTTCGACACTACCGAGACATCAAGTCATACCTCTGAGGAAATTTCTGCCTGATAGTTATCCTGGACCCGTACCCGTGGTCTAGGGTTAGCGTCTTTGATTCATAATCAAAAACATCTTCGGTCCTGGGTTCGATCCCCGGCACTGCCTAAATTTTGATAAATAATCAGCATTGGCGGCCGAAGACTTCTGGCATAAGAAGTCAGCCTCATTCTGCCAACGGCCTTGTCAAAGAGGGCGGAGGAGCGGATAGAGGTTCAGCACACTCTCTTGTCCGAGGGGTGGGAAATTGCCCCTAAAGGCGGACGAATCAGCAATGATCAACGACATGAGGATGTAGAAGGCAATGGAAACCACTGCATTAAAGACACGTAATGTGTATCCACAGGACATGTGGCCTGTAGTTGAAGAAGTGTCATGATGATCTCTCCATTGGCAAAAGATTCCAGAATAGTCCCCCGTTCGGATCTCCGGGAGGGGACTGCCCAGGGGGAGGTTACCATGAGAAAAAGATGGAATAATCAACGAAAGGATGATGTTCTACGAGTCGGGGCATGGAATGTTAGAAGCTTGAACGTGGTAGGGAAACTAGAAAATCTGAAAAGGGAAATGCAAAGGCTCAATCTAGATATAGTAGGGGTCAGTGAAGTGAAGTGGAAAGAAGACAAGGATTTCTGGTCAGATGAGTATCGGGTAATATCAACAGCAGCAGAAAATGGTATAACACATGTAGGATTCGTTATGAATAGGAAGGTAGGGCAGAGGGTGTGTTACTGTGAACAGTTCAGTGACCGGGTTGTTCTAATCAGAACTGACAGCAGACCAACACCGACAACGATAGTTCAGGTATACATGCCGACGTCACAAGCTGAAGATGAACAGATAGAGAAAGTGTATGAGGATACTGAAAGGGTAATGCAGTATGTAAAGGGGGACGAAAATCTAATACTCATGGGCGACTGGACTGCAGTAGTAGGGGAAGGAGTAGAAGAAAAGGTTACAGGAGAATATGGGCTTGGAGCAAGGAATGAAAGAGGAGAAAGTCTAATTGAGTTCTGTAACAAGTTTCAGCTAGTAATAGCGAATACCCTGTTCAAGAATCACAAGAGGAGGAGGTATACTTGGAAATGGCCGGGAGATTCGGGACGATTTCAATTAGATTACATCATGGTCAGACAGAGATTCCGAAATCAGATACTGGATTGTAAGGCGTACCCAGGGGCAGATATAGACTCAGATCACTATATAGTAGTGATGAACAGTAGGCTGAAGTTTAAGACATTAGTCAGGAAGAATCAATACGCAAAGAAGTGGGATACGGAAGTTCTAAGGAATAACGAGATACGTTTGAAGTTCTCTAACTCTATAGATACAGCAATAAGGAGTAGCGCAGTAGGCGACACAGTTGAAGAGGAATGGACATCTCTAAAAAGGGCTATCACAGAAGTTGGGAAGGAAAACATAGGTACAAACAAGGTAGCTGCGAAGAAACCATGGGTAACAGAAGAAATACTTCAGTTGATTGATGAAAGGAGGAAATGCAAACATGTTCTGGGAAAATCAGGAATACAGAAATACAAGTCGCTCAGGAATGAAATAAATAAGTGCAGGGAAGCTAAGACGAAATGGCTGCAGGAAAAATGTGAAGACATTGAAAAAGATATGATTGTCGGAAGGACAGACTCAGCTTACAGGAAAGTCAAAACAACCTTTGGTGACATTAAAAGCAACGGTGGTAACATTAAGAGTGCAGCGGGAATTCCACTGTTAAATGCAGAGGAGAGAGCAGATAGGTGGAAAGAATACATTGAAAGCCTCTATGAGGGTGAAGATTTGTCTGATGTGATAGAAGAAGAAACAGGAGTCGATATAGAAGAGATAGGGGATCCAGTATTAGAATCGGAATTTAAAAGAGCTTTGGAGGACTTACAGTCAAATAAGACAAAAGGGATAGATAACATTCCATCAGAATTTCTAAAATCATTAGGGGAAGTGGCAACAAAACGACTATTCACGTTGGTGTGTAGAATATATGAGTCTGGCGACATACCATCTGACTTTCGGAAAAGCATCATCCACACAATTCCGAAGACGGCAAGCGCTGACAAATGCGAGAATTATAGCACAATCAGCTTAACAGCTCATGCATCGAAGCTGCTTACAAGAATAATATACAGAAGAATGGAAAAGAAAATTGAGAATGCGCTAGGTGACGATCAGTTTGGCTTTAGGAAAAGTAAAGGCACGAGAGAGGCAATTCTGACGTTATGGCTAATAATGGAAGCAAGGCTAAAGAAAAATCAAGACACGTTCATAGGATTTGTCGACCTGGAAAAAGCGTTCGACAATATAAAATGGTGCAAGCTGTTCGAGATTCTGAAAAAAGTAGGGGTAAGCTACAGGGAGAGACGGGTCATATACAATATGTACAACAACCAAGAGGGAATAATAAGAGTGGACGATCAAGAACGAAGTGCTCGTATTAAGAAGGGTGTAAGACAAGGCTGTAGCCTTTCGCCCCTACTCTTCAATCTGTACATCGAGGAAGCAATGATGGAAATAAAACAAAGGTTCAGGAGTGGAATTAAAATAAAAGGTGAAAAGATATCAATGATACGATTCGCTGATGACATTGCTATCCTGAGTGAAAGTGAAGAAGAATTAAATGATCTGCTGAGCGGAATGAACAGTCTAATGAGTACACAGTATGGTTTGAGAGTAAATCGGAGAAAGATGAAGGTAATGAGAAGTAGTAGAAATGAGAACAGCGGGAAACTTAACATCAGGATTGATGGTCATGAAGTCAATGAAGTTAAGGAATTCTGCTACCTAGGCAATAAAATACTCAATGACAGACGGAGCAAGGAGGACATCAAAAGCAGACTCGGTATGGCAAAAAAGGCATTTCTGGCCAAGAGAAGTCAACTAATATCAAAAACCGGCCTTAATTTGAGGAAGAAATTTCTGAGGATGTACGTCTGGAGTACAGCATTGTATGGTAGTGAAACATGGACTGTGGGAAAACCGGAACAGAAGAGAATCGAAGTATTTGAGATGTGGTGCTATAGACGAATGTTGAAAATTAGGTGGACTGATAAGGTAAGGAATGAGGAGATTCTACGCAGAATCGGAGAGGAAAGGAATATGTGGAAAACACTGATAAGGAGAAGGGACTGGATGATAGGACATCTGCTAAGACATGAGGGAATGACTTCCATGGTACTAGAGGGAGCTGTAGAGGGCAAAAACTGTAGAGGAAGACAGAGATTGGAATACGTCAAGCAAATAATTGAGGACGTAGGTTGCAAGTGCTACTCTGAGATGAAGAGGTTGGCACAGGAAAGGAATTCGTGGCGGGCCGCATCAAACCAGTCAGTAGACTGATGACAAAAAAAAAAGTTATCCTGAAAACTGAATAAAAACAAGCAGTGTTCAAGTCTCTGCATCATTTAAAGTTGTGATGTAATGTTATTCACATTGAAAGAACACTGGTCTAAATTAAAAGAAAAGCACTTTCCTCCAACAGACCTCAGAAGAGGGTAGTGCATTATATCACTGATTGGTCTAGGAATATAAAAAGCATAGCTAGTCACTGAATTAATAATAAATAGGGAGCAGGGGAGTTGCAGCAATACCTCTTTGGTCCTGCGAGATTTACGATTTATATGTATACAGAAAAACAATTTGTTTAAGGATTTGAGCTACATGCAAATGTTAATATGCTCTCATCAGTTAAAAGCAGGAAATATTGTGGACTTTAGTAATAAATGTTCAATAGCATGGCTTGTAGGTTTCTTGAAGGGACAAGAGATGGTGCAAAATACTGATAAAATTTACGAGTCAAATCAACCAGTGGACGTACTGCCAGTCAGTACAAATTATATAGAGTGTAATATCACAACGAATTTTGTACTTTGACATATTAGTATATATTATATATTTATTTTTTCCTACAGTAGGTCGTGCTTATAAAACTGAAGTCAATGAAGTTCAAGATGAATACAGACCACCACTCAAAGCCAAGGTGATGAAGGTTTCGAACCCATTGGGACAGTGGCAGGTACTGCAAAGTTTAGCTGTCAAGCCATAGCTGAAAGTGAACTTCGGGAGGTAACACAAGAAGGGCATGCCCCATATGGCGGGCAAGGCAGTCATTGAAAAAGTGGGGCCGCGCAGAGTGGCCACGCCGTTTGAGGCACCAGGTGCCATGTCAGGGATTGTGCGATCCCTACCACCAGAGGTTTGAGTCCTCCCTCGTGCGTGTGTGTGTTCTTAGCCTAAGTTAGTTTAACTAGTTTGTTAACACACCGTAAGATAGGCAGACATGCAGATGAATACACGAAACACCCATAGTCTGGTTTTGAACAGACAAGGTATCAGTACAAACAGACGAAGATAGTCTGCTCCACTACCCAATAATAACAGGGTTTATGGCTATTGCGATGATGACTAAGCTCAGGCAGATTCCTGAGGTACCACTATCCCCTGGATAAGGGTGTCTGACAGGGCTGAACCCACTTGTACTGTGAACTTTGGTCCTTTAAAAATTCATTAAGGAAATGGGGCAGGCAGCTTCAGAAGCCCACATGTGTACAGTACAGAGGATACCAGTCCTCCAGCTGATGTGTTGGGCTTTCTCCAAATCAAAGAACACAGCCACAGTCTCGTTTTCCTGCAGGAAACCATATATGACATTCGTTGACAAACTGACGATACGGACGACTGCCAAACATTGCATTCCAAATACTCACTGTGCAGTGGTCAGGAGATAGCAAGACTTTAGCCACCAAACCAGCTGTCCAATAATCATATATTCCATCACATTGCAAGCACAGCTGGTGAGAGGAACAGGCTGTAGCTAGAAGAGAGGTGTTTGTCATGTCCTTACTGGACTTACGTATGGGAATAACAGCGGCTTCACACCAGCATCTGGGTAATGTGCCCTCTGCCCAAATGTGACTGTACCTACAAAGGAGAAAATGCTTTCCCACAAGAGAAAGGTGCTGCAACATCTGAATGTGATCATCATCCAGTACTTGGGCAGAAGATTGGGATAATTTAAGAGCATGGTCTAGCTGTTTCATGGTAAAGGTGGGACTGTAGCATTCACGATTCTGAGAGGAGAAAATGTCAGCTAACTCTCCTTCACTTGTTGCTGAGGGAGGAAGGTGGGGTGATAGTGAGTAGAGCTATAAATCTCCGCAAAGCAGTGGCCCAAAGTGATGCAGATAGCAGTTGGGTCCATAATGAAATCATCCATCACGGTCATGCCAGAAATCGAATAATGGAGATTGATCACAGAGAGCGAATGAATGTTGCCCCACATGATTGAAGAGGGAGTAAAACTGTTAAAAGAAAGGGTAAATGAAATCCAGCTAGATTTTTTGGTACCATGACAACTGTTTATAATAAATACAGTTCGCTATCACAGGATGATTGTTAAAAATGTGGAGAGCATGTCTCTGCGTGCGGATCACATCATTGTACATCTCAGTCCACCTAAGGAATGGCACACATTGAGATAATATGAAGTGAAAGGTATGGAATATTCTGTGACGATAATAAGGATAACGTTTCTAAGATATTTTACCTGGTCATGACAGCTGTTGTTGGTTCAGCCTTAGAAAGCTGCCAACTGCGTTTACAATCAGTTGGAGTAGGAGTCAGCAAATGGTTTGCCATTGGGAAATGGTCGATCAAGCTTGTGTCAGACAGAAAAGACCACTTGAGATGATGGGCAAACTGGGTAGTGCAGAACAATAGGTCCAGATGGGAATAGGAGCACGTTAAGTCCAAAAGAAAAGTGGGTGCTCCATATTAACTGAGAAGGTCTGCCAAGAGCGAACCTCTTGGACATGTTCTCAAAAGGCCCAAAGGGTGACAGTGGGCATTACAGTCGCTAAGCACCAAAATTGGGTGGGGGAGCTGACAAATGTGTTGAATGAAGTCTCCCCTGGTGACAGCTGCAGACATTAAAGAGAGATACATGAAACGATTAAGGAAAATGCAGACTGCAACAGCTCGCAGTCGGGTGTTCGATGAGATGCTTCAGATATTACCATCATCCAAGAAAATCAGTAGGTCTCCGCCATGAGACTGAATGCAGTCCTTGGGATGAGGAAGGTCAAAGTGGACTGAAAGGAAACGTGGGAGGTCACCAGGACACATTTTTGCTTCTTGGAAAGCAGAAAACAAGTGCCTTTCGATTCCATGAGCAACTGTAGTTCCTCATTATTCGATATAATGCTTCCTATGTTCTATTGGGGAAGAGTCATAACAGCGATTGGGGAGGAGGGAAAAAATGAATGGTAGTCACCTCCATGGCTGCCGAGTGCCAGCCTTCAAAGATACACTGCTACACTGTGCACAGGCTGGAAGCATCGGCATTCTCCCTGGGTCAGCCTGCACATTCCAGGGGAGAAAATTCTTGGGTGATGTGCACCAACCAAAGAGAGGTCAGCCATATAAGGGGATCACGTGGTGAGGCCGTTGAAGAGAATCACTGAGTCAGCGAAGGACAAAACAATTTGACTTTCTTTGAATTTATTAGAGCCTTTACAGCTGGCAGTTGAAGACTCTGATGTTTGTTGGCTGGAGGAATGTAGAAAGTCTTCGCAGGAGTATTCCTTTGCTCCTTTCTGGCCTGCCAATTGTGTAGCAGGTGATTCTGCTGCCACGGCGATAATCTGGCAGCTTGTTGGGCACCTGCAGGAAAAGAAGACTGTGATACTAATGCGATACTGGTCCATTTCACAACTGCAGTTCTGAAATGGAGGTCAAAAGTCTACATGGCTACATCCTTTGTGAAGCAACAATGCATAGCAAGAATGGTACTAAAATGCAGGGCTCTTGACTAGCTAACAATGTGCATGAGACAGGGTATGGTAGTTTCTCCTTCACCTTTATCTTCCAAATGGCCTACTCATCTAGGTAGGTGGGCCATTCATGGGATGAGATGGCATGTCGCCATTAGAACTGATAGAGTGGAGAGAAGGGGGTGAGAAACCACCCACATGAGCATCTATTCCACAAGTAACACATTTAGCCATGTATTGACAGGGCATGCACGTGTGGCTATAATGTTGACACTGCTAGGAAACATCTAGTTTGGACGAATGGTAGGACTGTGATGACTGCATGTTGTTGTTGTCATTGTTGTGTTCAATTCAGAGACTGGTTTATGCAGCTCTCTATGCTACTCTATCCTGTGCAAGGTTCATCATATCCAAGTAAGTTCTGCAACATCCTTCTGAATCCGTTTAGTTTTTTCAACCTTGGTCTCACTCTATGATTTTTACCCTCCACACTTCCTTTCAGTACTAAATTGGTAATCCCTTGATGCCTCAGAACGTGTCCTATCAACCGATCCTTTCTTCATACCCTGCCTTAATCTTTGAGGGAAGCACTACTCAATCATATGACAGAAAAAAGAGTGCGCGTGTGCACTAAGTTTGCATCAACCTATTTCATTACCCAATGGACTGCAGTAACACACTGATCACATAAGTGTGGATTTTTTTCCCTTGATCAGACCTTCAAAGAGCTTAGTGCAAGTAACAGCACATGAAGAATTCCGCATACAATGGACCTCAACATGAACAAGATAACCATGGCAGAGTGATGCTGTTAGCAGTTGGGCTTAAACACACAACTGGTCTCCAGATGCAAAGTCGCAATACGTTTCATAGAGCCTGCAATTGCATCTATACCCTTCTCAATAATACACGTTTTAACTGGAACAAAAGAACCAAGTTGAAGCTGGGAGAGTCTCCAAATCTGCAGCCTCATTCTGTTTATGCTTAGTAGATGTAGACTGAGATGATGATCGGCTCATTGCAAAAAAAGGTCCCTCATGTTTGCCAGCAGCTCCAACGCCATGCTCTTCTCAACTGGGGCTCCCCTCAGACGGGGCTGCCACCTTAAGTGACTGTTCACATCTCAGGCCACTGAACAGAGTACCAATTGGTGACTGGGGAGGTAACAGCTCAGGTAATCACCCCTCCCTGTGCCTTGACTGTACCAGGGACATGTGCGAAACCTACCCATCAACCAAGCAACATGGAGCAGTGGTTAGTACACTGGACTCTGCATAAGGGAGGATGATGGTTCAAACCCACAGAAACCCATCCTGATTTAGGTTTTCTGTGATCTTCCATAAATTGCTTCAGGCAAATGGCAGAATGGTTCCTTTGAAAGGGGACAGCTGACTTCCGACCCTAATCTTATGGGGCGGATGACCTCACTGCTTGGTCCCCTCACTGCTTGGTCCCCTCACTGCTTGGTCCCCTCCTCCTAGATCAACCAACCTATCTGTTGACCTGGGGCTGGCAATTATGCACTACCCAGTTACCTATTATGCATCAAGTAGATGGGTTGGTCTTGAGGAATGCACAGGCAGGAAGAAGAGACAAGGAAACCTCAAACAACAAAGTGGAGGAAGGAGGGAGAGGGAGAAGCTAAGTATAGTTAGCCCCCAGGGAGAGGGGGGGGATTTTTGTTTAGATTCTATGAAAACATACTTTTCTCCTATGACCTGCACCTAACGATCAGTATAAATTTGATCAGCATGGTCGGGTGAAACACTGGCCTTTCGTTTTGTTTCTGAAACACTAATAGTCATTGAGTCTCAAAACAAATTGGCAATGGCTCTTGAAATAGGTCTTTTAGGCTTTTTAGGGAATTTCTCTCTGGCAGGTTTTCGAAAGTGACATCACACAAGTGCCCTCAAGACTATGTGACAGAGATACAATATTACTGTCTCTAGAATCAATGAGGATTCATCACTTACATCTCCACAACCTTACTGAAACTGTCTCCACCTATTTAAGGTACTTTTTGATGATGAGCTGTCAACTGTAAATACTACAAGCTTGTGTGATTCCTGAGAATGACTGCAGCACATTGAAAGAGCTGTTCAACACTATATTCTTTAATATACCATGGCAGTGAATTAACTCCAGTCTTGTTCTACAGAAGTACAGCATTAGCTTGTGTCCATCAAGATAAATCTATTGCATTTCATTCACTTTCATGTGCTTTTCTGCATTAAGCATGCTACAGCAGCTGGCTTCCACCTGAACTTTCATTTTCCTGCATGCATATTATAATCTGGTTTTACTTATTTAGAAACGATCACGTAATGGCTCTTGTAGAGATTGGCATTACTGACCATACTGCCTTGTTACATTGTAGCTTATCTGTAACACTAAATAATTAGAGAAGTGCATTTCATATCTGAATTACTTCCACATAGAGTAAGTAAAAATTTATGTTACTAAAAAAGTTCCACAGTATATAATAAAAACTTACCTTGAACTATTTGATGCATACCTTGTTGAGGTTGCCACCTGAAATATTTCAAGAAATATCCAGTGATTCACAAGTGATGAGAGTAAACAAATATAATTCTATTAACACCCACCAACATGTGTTTGGTCCAGCAGATGCTGTATGTGAGGCATGAAAACAGCATTAAAACGACATGGAAAACAAACTGTTGCAGTTATTGAAACAGAGTGTCATTAAGAATTCACACTTCATTTCCTCCCTTCGGTTTTGGTCCTGTAAATAAATATTGAAGCCAGTGGTTCAGTTTTACCATACTTCCCACTAGATTATTCAAAGGAAAAGTGGTCAAAGACTTTTTCATCTGTCTTACACCGTGTAGAAAATTTTCTTTTCCTCATTTCATTATGAAAACTGTCATTCACAAAGAGGTGACTTCATAATAACAAGTCATCCATTTGGACGCTCGTGTTCATGGCAACTCAAAAACAACTTGCAAGGGGTGAGGAGTGTCTTCTAAATCCAGCTATAAAATTGAAACCCAAAATAAAGTACAGGCTTTGAAAATTAAATATACAAATATTAATAAATGTTGGCAAAGTGAAAATACTGTTGGATATTGTAAATTTACTACAAATTAAAACATTAGCATTACAAAATATCAGATACACCCAAGAAGAAATTCCACTTTCTTGTAACTGTAGATTTTTCACAGGGAAAACAAAGAAGAAATTCATAAAACTATGCCAAAACTATGTACTGCATTCGTAAATGGAAAATCTGTATTGTAATCAGTTACAAAATTTTTAGTGTCTTCAGAAACACTCTCCCCCTGTAACATTTCAACATGTAAATGACAGGCAATACTTAATGGACATACACCAATAAATCAGGATAACAAGAACAGTGGAGAGAAAGAAAAACAGTTTGAAAACAATGTTGAGTTGAATCTGATGAAGTACCAGAGAAAAAGTATAAAAATTTTATCACATTTTAATCCTCAAACTGGTAGATAATGGAGATTAAAACATTTTCTGTCTAAACTGCTATTAAAAATTCACTACTGGAATTTTGAATATTGTGTCATTCTTAAGTGACACCTCACTTTGAAGTAAGTCAAGTTACCAAATGTCACACCTAGTGTGTGGGGAGTACAAATTAAAAAGTGCTGTAGGACAGAACTTTGACAGATATTATTATATGAAATACTATGTCATTCTGTAGGCATATAGATGACAAAGACTGCTGTCTTATTATGAATATGGAAGTTGTAAATGTTGTGATAGTGCCACGACATTTAACAGTGCCGCCACGACAGTACGCACAAACGGCGATAGAGGCGCTCCGCAAATCGGATGAGCGCGGGAGCGCCACCTAGCTACGAACGGCACCGGCCGCATGTCACGTCACAGCAGTCGAATACGAGAGACTGAGTTGTAATCATGTGATCAGCTATTGTTTCTAAGAGAGAGTGAGAAAATCCACGCAGTTATTGTGATTAAAGGTTATAACACTTTTTGGCGACGAGGTCGGGATATTTTCACCGCGTTGTGGATTTGCGTGTTCGTGACGGGGCAGACATGGAACAGCTTATGCAAGCGCTCATTGAACAACAAACACAGCTGACGGCAGCGATTCAGGCGTTGTCGACGTCGCTTACTCATCGTCTGTCTTCCTCTTCTCCGCCTCCATTCCCTCCTTACGACGAGGCTGCTGAAGACTGGGAGGATTATGAGAAGCGTTTGCGGCAACACTTCTTGGCTTTCGGCGTTGTCGACGCTCCTATGTGTAAGTCGTAATTTCTATCTTGGATTTCCCCTCGAGTCTATCAGCTGCTATCTCAGTTATCCCCTCTGCGGGAACCAGCCTCCCTGTCCTTCCAAGAAATGTGTGACTTATTGTTTGCCTATTATCGAAAAAACACCCACGTCGTTACCGCCCGCGTGGCGTTCTACCGGTGTCGTAAACAGCCCCATCAATCTTACCGGGCTTGGGCGGCGGAACTACACGGCCTGAGTAGGAAATGTCAGTTTGTCACGGACACTCATCACGAGTCTTATGCTGATTCAATGGTTAGGGATGCTATTCTACGGCTTGCTCCTGATAAAGAAGTTCGGCAACGTGCCCTACAACTGCCAAACCCGTCGATGTCGGAAGTTCTAAGCATCGCTCAACCCTTTGAAGTGTCTCACGCTGCTGGCGCGCAAATAGACGCGTGGTGTGATGTAGGCGCTGTACAGTCAACTCTCGACAAGGACAATTTGCCTGTTGCACAGGAGAACGAAGATGTGGCGGCGGTTCACATGCGTAAACAACGTCGCGTTCGGCCGCAACGCTCGCAGCGAAACCAGCAACCACAGAAGCCGGTTCGTTCCGCGCTTCCTTCTTGCCCCCGTTGTTTCGTACAGCACGACAGGGCAGCGTGTCCAAAACGTTGGGCCACGTGTAATTCATGTAGGAAAAAAGGCCACATTGCTTCTGTGTGTCAGTCCCATAAAGTTCCTGTCGACGAGGACGAGGCGTCGGACATAGATGTTCACTGTGTGCTTTCTCAAACAAATAAGTTGTTTGTTACTGTTCGTGTTCTGAATAAAGACATCCGCATGCAAGTGGACTCTGGCTCTGCAGTAACTCTCATTAATTCTCGCACGTATTTGGCGTTGGGCTCACCTCCTTTGTCTCCAGTTACGCGCAATCTGAGGACTTATAATCAGCAGAAAATTCCTATCATGGGCCAGTTTGATGCTTCCACTGCCTACAAGTCTGTTGTTCCGCCCCTCACGTTTTATGTGGTGGATCATGCGGGCACTGAAAACCTGTTCGGTTATGATGCTTTCCAGTTGTTCGGGTTCTCCATTGATGATGATGTGCACCTCATATCTGAGGACATTCCGTATCAACAGCTGGATGGATTGTGTTGTGAATTTTCGTCCGTGTTCTCTGCTGGTCTGGGTTGTGCCAAGGATTTGGCAGCCCACATTACTCTTAAACCTACGGCTCGCCCTAAGTTTTTCCGGGCACGCCCTATTCCGGTGGCGTTGCGTGCACCTGTCAAGGCTGAGCTAGACAGGTTAACAGCTTCAGGGATTCTCCTTCCGGTTACCTCCAGCGAATGGCCATCGCCGATCGTGGTGGTTTCTAAACCAAACGGGAGTCTGCGATTGTGTGGTGACTTTAAAGCCACTGTCAACGCTCAGAGCCTCATTGACACTTATCCTCTTCCTCGTCCTGAGGAGTTGTTTACCAAGCTCGCTGGGGGCCAGTTCTTTCCCAAACTTGACTTATCGGAGGCGTACCATCAGTTGCCGTTGGACGCTCCTTCCAAGGAATTTCTCGTTATCAACACTCCTTGTGGGTTGTATCAGTACCAGCGATTACCATGTGGCGTCGCTAGCGCACCGGCCATTTTTCAGCGGTTTTTGGAACAGCTCACGGCTTCCGTTCCCGGCTGCATAAACTATCTGGATGACATTGTTGTCACGGGAGCCTCCACTGCGGAGCACCTTCGTAATTTACGTTCACTGTTTCGGGTTGTGCATTCGGCTGGGTTAAGGTGCAATCTGGACAAGTCACAGTTCTTCCAACCCTCCATTGAGTATCTTGGTTTCCACTTGTCCCGTGAGGGCATACACCCTCTCCGTGAGCACGTTGCGGCCATTGACGCTCTACCCCGGCCGTCTACGGTCAAAGAACTTCAGGCGTTTCTAGGCAAGATTGCTTATTATCTCAAATTCATTCCATCCGCAGCAGCGGTAGCTTATCCTCTGCATCAGCTGTTACGCAAAAACGTCCCCTTCTGTTGGTCTGACGGGTGTGAGCGGGCTTTTGTCCGCCTGAAGGCTCATTTGCAGTCTGCGCCTTGTCTTGCCACATTCCGTCCGGGTCAGCACTTGGTTCTGGCGACTGACGCGTCACAGTATGGCGTAGGGGCTGTTCTCGCCCATCGGTATGAGGATGGGTCGGAACGACCCATTGCCTATGCTTCCAAGACCGTCAATGAGGCGCAACGGCGTTACTCTCAAATCGAAACGGAGGCGCTCGCTATCATTTATGCTCTAAAAAAGTTCAGCGTTTTTTTGTATGGTTCTAAGTTTCACCTCATCACCGACCACAAACCGCTGATCTCTCTGTTCAGCCCCTCGGCGTCACTTCCGGATAAGGCAGCTCACCGCCTGCAACGTTGGGCCTTATACTTGTCTCGTTTTCATTATGAGATTCACTATCGCCCCACGGCCCAGCACGCCAACGCTGATGCATTGTCGCGATTGCCGATGGGCCCCGACCCTGTTTTCGATCGTGATGAACTCCTCTGTTTCCACATTGATGAGGAAGAACGTCGTGCAGTCGAGGGCTTTCCACTTACAGGTTCGCAGGTCGCGGCAGCTACTGCGCGGGAACCGGTCCTGCGTCGGGTGATCGGTTTTGTTCAACGAGGTTGGCCGGACAGGACCAGGGGCCGGGCATCGGATCCCCTTCGCAACTACCATGCCTTGCGCCTTCGTCTGTCTGTTCGTGATGGTGTTGTTCTTCTGGCCACGGATGGCGCATCTCCACGGGTCGTGGTGCCAGCCTCTCTTCGCAAAGATGTTCTCAAACTGTTGCACGGAGGCCATTGGGGTATTTCTCGGACTAAGTCCCTGGCCCGCAGGCACGTTTATTGGCCCAGCATTGATTCGGACATCGCCCATATGGTTGCTGCATGTGGCCAGTGTGCTCAACAACTGGCGGCACCTCGTACGATGCCCTCTCCGTGGCCTGATCCAGCTCAGCCATGGGAACGGGTGCACGCCGACTTTGCTGGCCCCTTCCTCGGTACTTATTGGCTACTGTTGATTGACGCCTTCTCGAAGTTTCCGTTTGTTGTTAGATGTCCGTCGCCCACCACTGCGGCGACGATGCTGGCTTTGTCCAAAATCTTTGCGCTAGAAGGTCTTCCATCCACGATCGTCACGGACAATGGCCCTCAGTTCTCTTCGCAGGCCTTCCGTGATTTTTGTACTGGACAAGGGATTCATCATGTTACCGCACCTCCCTTCCATCCGCAATCGAATGGGGAGGTCGAGCGCCTTGTCCGCACTTTCAAATGCCAGATGAAAAAATTCCTTAGTGATTTTTCCACAGATGACGCCCTGCTGCAATTTCTGAGTTCTTATCGCTTCACGCCTCTGGGTGATCGCAGCCCTGCTGAACTCTTGCATGGCCGCCAACCGCGCACTCTACTGCACCTGCTTCACCCTGTCAGGCCTTGTACTGTGTCCCCTAGCACGAGAAAATACTCGGTGGGCGCCGACGTGTGGGCACGAGGGTATGGATCTCGCCCTAAATGGATTCCAGGGGTGGTCGAGGCTCTTCGCGGCCGCCGGCTTTGTGAAATCCGTACGGGCGACGGCACGGTTGTTCGCCATTACGACCAGATGCGCCCACGAGTGGTGGCCACGCCTGTGCCCCCCGCCCCATCCTTCGCCTCCACCAGCCCGAGACGCCTGTCCTGTCGCTGCTGCCGATCTACCGTCCGTGTTGATGCAGCCGCCGTCGCTGCCGCTTCCAAGTACTCCGGAACCGGCCCCAGTCGCGACGCCGCCTTCTCCGGGACCCATCTCGCTGGAGCACACTTCCAGGTCAATGACACCTATGGATGCTGCTCCGGAGTTTTCACCCATCATCTCATCCAGGAGGCACGTTCCATGCACGAGCTTCCGTCCTGGACATTTTCGACCATACTCCCGTGTCTCTGCGCGGGATCTCCTCAGGGCCTCACAAGAGGCCATGGACGTCTCTGCGCTGTCCATGTCTCCAAGGAAGTGAGTGTTTATTTTTTTCAAGGGGGGAAAAGTGTTGTGATAGTGCCACGACATTTAACAGTGCCGCCACGACAGTACGCACAAACGGCGATAGAGGCGCTCCGCAAATCGGATGAGCGCGGGAGCGCCACCTAGCTACGAACGGCACCGGCCGCATGTCACGGCACAGCAGTCGAATACGAGAGACTGAGTTGTAATCATGTGATCAGCTATTGTTTCTAAGAGAGAGTGTGAAAATCCACGCAATTATTGTGATTAAAGGTTATAACAGTAAACATGGTTAACAAAAGGAAAGTGTTGTCTGAAAAAGAATTATGAAGCATTCTGACACCGCAATGCATAATGACTTGAGAACGGTACAACTGCCAAGACAACAATTTTGAATAAATACACTGTATAAAAGTCCAGGGAAAAAATGTTTTGATTTACTGTCTAAAAAAGGAAAAAATGGTAAGAAAATTTAGAAAAGTTATTGCCAGCTAACCCCCCCTCCCCCCCTTGCACACACGCACACATATCGCAAAAATGACATGAGACCAACAATAATATGATTTGAGAATATCAGATGCCTCATCTGCCAGTAAGTGTAATTCAAAAAAGATAATAAATTTAATCTAAACCATATTCTCACTAGATTCAAAAAAAATCTAGGAGAAGTGCAAGGAGAAAATAACATAACAGCACAAATTCTAAAACATAAGAAATGGACATGGCATAGGACAGGTAGGCCCTGTGAAAGACAAATGAGTAAGAAAGAAGTGAAAGAGCAAAATGCTATTCGAATATATTCGTAAATTTTGAGAAGGCTGTGACAATAAATAAGGATCAAATTTATTGAAAATTCTGAAACAAAGAAGGCAACACAAGTCCTCTCAAATGATGTTCAGCCTCATTTGAGACAAGAACATACTTCAGCCAAGTCAGTGGATTATCTCCATTCTTGTTACGGTCCATACTTGAAAAAGAAATCACTGAACAGACTCAGTTGTCGGACTCTAATATGAAAAGTAGAATAATATTTAGTGGAAAAAGTCGACTGCAACTTTTGTAGATTATTTAGCACTGTTAACAGTGTAGAGGATCCACAAAAAGAGACAAAGAAAAACAGCAGGAAAAGCACAACTACAAATCTCTGCTGATAGCAAGCAGTAATGACTAAGAACAAGGCTGCAACATCCAAATCAGGTACAAAGTAAGTGAGTATCAGGGAAAACAAAAAGTAGGTATCTATGAGAAGTCAACCAGCCATTGGTGGGGAGAAAGAAGCCGTAAGAGCAAGACTATGAAAGATGGACTTTGCAGCCCACTTAACTAAAGATGTTTATAATGAAAATTCGGTCTACAAAATTGCAAAACCTCCTACTTCTAAGAGTCATTTTGCCAGAATGCACATCTGCATCAAAAACACTACTTTCAGCATCATTGCCAGATGGCAAAACTTCAGAAAAAATAAATATATTAGAAAACAGAACAGTACAACAATTTTAATTTAGAAACAGTACAAAAGTATACAAAAATATGTATTATAAAATTGCAGATAAAGTTATGAATAGAATACTAATGAGTCCTAGCACACTGTCAAGAAAAACTGTGCAGAATAACTAAAGCTTAAAAGAACTCACTGGGTTAGGAAAGTATACAAGACCTAGAAGAAACTGGTGTATGCATGCATCAAATTGAGGATCAAACTAAATACAGGAACTAAAATGAGAAGTGATTAAAAGTCTCCCAAGACAAAAAAGTTCCAAAAATACAAGGTATAAATTGGAAATCAGAAGAGTAGAAAAAAGTGAACAGATTAAGGTGTAGCATAAGGAAATGTAGAACCTTAGCTGGCCTGTAATGATGATGATGTAATGCAAACAAACGACTGCAAGCAGTTCAAAATCTCTTATTTTAAAGAAAGGTAACATGCAGGAAAATAAGTATTCAGAGTGTTTTGTTAGGTTACAGCAATGCTCATAAGTATTTTATAGGAGGACTGCTTGCATGCAGTCAAAATAGGGCAATGCATGTAACTGATACTCCACCAGGAGCTTCACACTACTGCAGTTACATATCTAGTGAACAAACAAGGTCATACAATAACAAGATAAGTAAATATTCCTTTAGCTCAAAATGATTATGCAATTTGATTCATTGGTACAGTCTTAATTAATTATTGTTACTTGGGCATTCACTCAGTACTTGTTTACTTGTAGAGACAATTAGAAGTACACCAAAACAGAACACTCACTTGATGTGAGACAAGCTGTTTTGCACATTTTTAAGATTGGATGGTAGCAGTCTAGCACTGCTAGAGTCTATGGCACATTACAACTAAAAAGTGTGCACAGTCAGTGGTAAAACATGAAGTAACACTAGCCAGCCAAGCTTGGGTCATCCTTGAAAAAGAGCAAGGAGGAAGAATAGAAACATTTGTAAGCAACCAGCTGCTGTTCCAAGAGGAACAGCTCAAAAAAGTACAGATGCTCTGAAGCAGCATAATGGAATGAACTTGCAAGTGTCTACCATAACAATTCACCCAGTAACATGTAAATAACACCGAACTTGGAATGCTACAGATTAGCCTAAGAATATATGGCATGACAGAAGTAACTTTAATGTACTTTCTTCAGATGGTGTGCAGTATATATGCTGCCCAATAAGCTACAGGAACAAAAATGTATCAGGTATGGATCTTTAAGCAAGGTGGGGAAGGTGTTATTCTAGGAAAGGAGTTGGCCCTCTAGGCCAAATAGAAGGCCAAATTGCTTGTTTCCTGTGCAGTGACATTTAAAAAAGAATATGGTTCCATGTGGGAGACGAAATATGTCACATAATTGGATATTCCAGCAGGACGATTCAAAATGCACCCCCCTCCATTTAAAAAATCCAATTCAGATCAAAACACCAAACTTTCGGGCTGCCTAATCCAGAGCGTGGATGTAAATCAAATCAAACACCTCCAGTATGCACCGAATTGAATTGTTCACAGTAGAAGTTACTCACCAAAGGATCAATCTCCTGGTGCTTTAATGGACATATAGTTGAAACTCCCAGTTGACTCTTTACAAAAGTTTTTGCATTCAATGCCTATTAGCTGTACAACTTCTAACAGTTTTCGGGCGACAGGAGACAGGGTGGTACTGGGGTGCAAGACTCTCACGTTTCTCACAGTTGACTCACGTATTATGTGCAGCCAGTCTTCTTCTCTGGTCAGACGGCTGCATCCATCTTCAAAAACCCTTCTTCTCCGAAGACTTAGCTGGTTAAAGGAATTTCAAAATTGACTCCTTTTCTACTCTTGAAATAATTCTGTACTTTCAGGATACTTTTTGTTCAACTCTGTTATATTTTTATCTCCACAGTAAAACAACACAAGTTTCACACAAGCATTCTACTCTTGCAAGTCAGACCTGTCTTGGACCATAAGATACTAACAGATGTTTCCGCACGTGCGGATGGATATGTGTGTGTGTGTGTGTGTGTGTGTGTGTGTGTGCGAGTGTACACCTGTCCTTTTTTTCCCCTAAGGGAAGTCTTTCCGCTCCCGGGATTGGAATGACTCCTTACCCTCTCCCTTAAAACCCACATCCTTTCGTCTTTCCCTCTCCTTCCTGAAGAAGCAACCATCGGTTGCGAAAGCTAGTAATTCTGTGTGTGTGTTTGTGTGTTTTGTTCATGTGCCTGTCTGCCGGCGCTTTCCCGCTTGGTAAGTCTTGGAATCTTTGTTTTTGATATGTTTTTATAGTTACATTTTTAGCACCTTCCCTGGCAACAGTTCTGTTAATCAGCACATAAAATGTCTGAGAAGTTTCGTCCGTATTTGCTATTTGACACAGTTCCACAGTGATTTCCTTTTGGCGTTGAATAATAAAGCAATGTAAAGACAGTATTTTCTCTTCATACTCTTGTGGCATTCTCCGAGGTGATTGGGTTTTTGTTTGCATGCAAAGTCCATGATGCTTCATAAACCTGTAATGCCAACGAACTCCACCCTTTAAGTCTGTTAAATACCACTTTAGCACTACCATACAACAATATATTTCAATCATTTTTGTATTAATTCCAATGTGATGTTGCTGGTGTCCTTGAATCGATTTCAAAATATCATTATCTAGTTGTGGCCATTCTGCAATAGTCATCTACGAGGGTTGTATGAAAAGTAAGGTTCCCAATGAGCTACAGCCTTGAGAGAAGGTGCCAGGCAAAATCCAACAACAGTGCCACGTGCAGTGATTCCCCCACTCTTGAGCCTGCCTGTCTGCGATTCGCTATGTCGCTCAAGAAATGGTTCAATTGGCTCTAAGCACTATAGGACTTAACATCTAAGGTCATCAGTCCCCTAGACTTAGAACTACATAAACCTAACCAACCTAAGGACATCACACACATTCACACCTGAGGCAGGATTCGAACCTGCAACCGTAGCAGCAGCGCAGTTCTGGACTGAAGCGCATAGAACTGTTCGGCCACAGTGGCCAGCCTACATCCCTCAGTGCTGGCTTGGCAACCATCAGAGATGGTAGTGGTGATCGCCGCTCCCACCAAGTGTGAAGTTCGAGCAGTACTCCGGTTTCTCCACACAAGGAAGTTACCACCCACACAGATTTATCGGGAACTGACTGACGGTTATGGTGCATGTCCATTCATCACGCCCGCAAATGGTGCTGGGCTTCTGCTGAGGGTCGCATGGAAGTTCACGATGAATAACAGAGTGGAAAACCGCAGTTTTCAGATGTGATTGTCCAAAAGAAAAACAGTGAGTTTCTTCAACAATGTGAAAGCTGTTCCGTCTTCTCCTTTCTTCTGGACGCATTTATCCACTCCTTTCAGCCATCTGTCTCTTGGGTGTCCTCTTGCCTCTTTCCTTCCAGTTTCATCTTGTGTATCCTCCTGGGTATTCTCTTCTCCTCCATTCACTTAACATGCCCATACCATATCAGCCTTGATTTCTCTATGCCCTCCTGTAATGGTTCCACCTTCATTAACCCTCTAATCACCTCATTTCTTAACCTGTCTATCGTTGTCGCTCCAATACTGTTCCTGAAGAATTTCATCTCACTATCTTGTACTCTGCTTTTCTCTCTGCCTTACGTAACCCACATATCAGGTACTCAAAAAATGGTTCAAATGGCTCTGAGCACTATGGGACTTAACATCTGAGGTCATCAGTCCCCTAGAACTTAGAACTACTTAAGCCTAACTAACCTAAGGACGTCACATACATCCATGCTTGAGGCAGGATTCGAACCTGCGACCGTAGCGGTCACACTGTTCCAGACTGAAGCGCATAGAACTGCTCAGCACACCAGTCGGCTGTATCAGATGTATCTGTCAGGATCGGGACATAGTATGACTGGTATATAACCTTTCTACTGATTTAGGGTGAATCCTTGCTCCATTTCAGGCTTCTGCTTTTCTCCCCCACTCTATTTCTTTGTTGTTTTGTCCATATTCCTGTATCAGGCTTCCTAGGAGCTTGAAACTTCACTCTCTTCAATCGTTTCCCACCAATTGAATTTCCAGTTGTTCCTCTCTCCTACATTCATGTTGTGGTAATCACCTCACTCTTACTTATACTAAATTTCATCCCATCTCCTTGTACTGTTCTTTCCCATACATCCAACTGCTCTTTTACTTCCTCCTCCTTATTCCCCTAAATCATCATATCACCTACAAATACCCTAGCTTTCTTTTCTCCTTCACCAATTACTTGTGCTACTCTACTCATTATATCATGCATCACTACAATGAAGAGTAATGGTGAAGGTGCACTTCCCTGCCTCAAGCCATTCTTCTGTTCGATCCAAGCTGATCTCTCTTCTCTTGCTTTCACACAGCTCATGCTTCCATGGTACATTTCTCTTATCCTCCAAATAATCTCTATTGCTCCTCCTCTGTTCTCCAGGGCTTTCTACACACTGCTTCTATGAATACTATCACACGATTTTTCAATGTTCAGGAAGATCATTAGTAGATCTATTCCACATTCATAATGCTCCTCCTGCAGTTGTCTTACAGCATAAATTTGATCCACAGTAGACCTTCCTGTTCTGAAGCCATGTTGTGGTTCTCTCATCCTTCCTTCTAATTTTGCCTGAATTCGTGCTTCCACAATTTTCTAAAAAATTTTGCACTATGACTCATCAATGTTATCCCCAAATAATTCTTGCGTTATTTTCTATTTTCCTTCTTACAGGTTGGAGCAATTATTTCCTTCCACTCTTCTGGGTCATCATCTGTCTCCACACAATTTCCATTACTCGAGATAGCCATTGTATCCCCACCTCTCCTGCTGCTCTCACCATCTCTAGAGTTAGCTCATCCAGACCTGGTCACTTCCCTCCCTCCATCTTGCCCTATGCCTCTTCCACTTCTGCCCATGTAAGGTCTTTTTCTATTTGCTGTTCCTCCTCCTTTTTCTCTTCAGCTTGTTCCTCCTCTTCCAGTTCTCCATTTGGGTTCAGGAGTTCTTCAAAATACTTCTTCCAAATTGTCTTGAGTTCCTCCTTATTCTCAACATCTTGGCCACTTTTGTTCACCATTTGGGCATAATCTATCATACAGTTCTTCTGTTTACTTTTAACCATCTCATACGACCTTTTTTGAACCTTCACTATCCTCCTCCATCATTCTGTTCATTGTTCCATCCACTTCTCTCCTCTGCTACCACACTTTCTTCTTCTTTCTTGCTTCATACTCTCTTCTTGTCTCTATTGTTCTCTTCTGCAACCAGGTATTTAATTCCATTTATAGCCTTTAGATTTGAGTGATTTATCATGTATCCAAAGTTTAATGGATTCTTTTAAGTACTAATGTGGATGAGCTCACACTTTTCACTATGTAGGGTCAACTGCTCATTTTTGCACCATACAGCAGACTTTCCCATATTGTTTTGATCTTCTGATGACTTTACTAGACGATAAATGACAGCATCATCTGCAAAAAACCTATGACTGCTACTCAGATTGTCTCCTAAATTGTTGACATAGATAAGGAACAGCAAAGGGCATGTGACACTACCCTGAAAAACGCCAGCAACTGCATCTGCTTTACTCGATGACTTTCTACCAATTACTATGAACTGTGACCCCTCTGATGAGAAATCACAAATCCAGTTGCATAACAGATATGATATTCCACAAGCACGCAATGTGACTTCAATCTGCTTTCTGGATATCTAAAAACACAATACCAATTTGAAATACTTTGTCTATAGCACTCAACACTGTGTGAGTAAAGAGCTAGTTGTGTTTCACAAGAACAATGTTTTCTGAATCTGTGCCAATAGTGTCTATTGGCGTTTTTCAGGGTAGTGTTACATGCCCTTTGCTGTTCCTTATCTATGTCAACAATTTAGGAGACAATCTGAGTAGCACTCATAGGTTTTTTGCAGATGATGCTGTCATTTATCGTCTAGTAAAGTCATCAGAAGATCAAAACAATATGGGAAAGTTTGCTGTATGGTGCAAAAATGAGCAGTTGACCCTAAATAGTGAAAAGTGTGAGCTCATCCACATTAGTACTTAAAAGAATCCATTAAACTTTGGATACATGATAAATCACTCAAATCTAAAGGCTATAAATGGAAATGTCAGTTTGCTGTCATAAATGAAGGACTTCTTTAGTCTGCATTTGCAGTCTGGTAAATATGGTAATTTTTAAAAAATTCTTAAGAACTGAATGTGCATCTTATAGTTGATACTGTCTTACAATCTGTGAAACATGATACTTACAAGATATCAATCCTGAAACTGATCCAGCTTGGAAATTTTGGCCATAATTCTGATAATTTGTGTTTACAACCAACTCATAATACAGCTTTTAAACATGCACATGCACAAAAATGCTCTCACTTTTCTCCAGTGGGTCTGCATAATGCTTGAGCATCAATTACTCTGAGGTAATTCATTGTGTTCAAACATAATATGTTCCAAAAACCTACTGTGTATCAATGTTAATGATATGGGCCTGTAATTTAGTGGACCACTCTTACGTCCTTTATTGAGCATTGGTGTAACCTGTGCAACTTTACAGTCGGTGGGTCTGGATCTTTCATAAAGTGAGTGGCTGTATATGATTGTTAAGCATGGAGATACTGCATCAGCATGCCGTGAAAGGGTATATAGTCAGGATAATACAACTTGCTTTTATTAAATGATTTAAGTTACTTCACAACTTGACTCTAATTATGGAATATTTACTTCACGTCTTTGGTGAAAGAACTTCATAACTATGTTCAATAACTCTGCTTTAGGAGCACAAACACTGATAGTAATCCCATTACTATCATGCAGAGACGGCATTGACTGTGTCTTGTCATTAGCATACTTTAGATATGAAGAAACTCTCTCTGGAATATCTACCATGTTTGAAGACAACGTTCTGTTGTGTAAATTACTATAAGAACATCACACTGAAGCCTGTGCTCAATTTCAAGCTTCTGTAAAAGATTGTCAGTCTTTTAGCTTTTGCATTCATTTAAATTTGGCACACTTTTTTCATTGTTTCTGCAACAGTGTTTCACCCATTGCATCATACTGAACTGTCTCGTCACACAAAAAAGGGCGATACTGGGCCTATATGCATGGCACCTCTCTGCGATTTAAATCACTTACTATGGTTCCACAGTTTTGCAGTCATCTTATTGTGGCATGCTGCACACAATTGCTTCTGAGTGGTTTAGTTTCCAGAACGAATAGTGTACTATTTTAACAGCACTATTGTATATATACTCTGAAGCTACACACACACACACACACACACACACACACACACACACACACACACACACACCTCAAAACGTAAATGAATAACCTAACCAAATTCAGAATAATTATGAAATGAAGTTACATAATTTTGATCTTTATTTTAATCATGCCAATCACATTAAGAACAGCGTATCTCCTGCAAAATGTACTTCACTTTAACAGTGCCAGCTATAAATTCTAAGGAAACTAACACCCAGTGGCAATGTTAATAGCTAAATAGTGCTATACTAGTACTATACCAGTAGATAGTAGTAATATCACATTCATTAAATTACACTGCATTTGTGAATTGCAGCATAAGAATGTTCCAAGCAAAGAGATCTCTACCACCAGTTACAGATTAGAGGCCACACCCTTTTACACAATGAATAAAACAAAAAAGCAATGACAAAACAGTATTTCACAAACCTTTTACTCCATCAACAGCATAGTAATTGATGCTCAAGCATTATGCAGACCCACTGGAGAAAAGTGAGAGAATTTGTGCATGTGCATGTTTAAAAGCTGTACTATGAGTTGGTTGTAAACACAAATTATCAGAATTATGGCCAAAATTTCCAAGCTGGATCAGTTTCAGGATTGATATCTTGTAAGTACCATGTTTCACAGATTGTAAGACAGTATCAACTATAAGATGCACATTCAGTTCTTAAGAATTTTTAAAAAATTACCATATTTACCAGACTGCAAATACAGACGTGTTTATGACACCAAACTGACATTTGAAACCCCTGAAAATCATACTTCTCATTGTTCTTCATCATCGTCATCCTCTTAATGCCTAAGATGTTCTTCACTACCATCATCAGCATTACTTATGGCAAACTTCTTGAAAGATTTAACAACATCTCCTCTGACTATGCAACAACTGTTTTATTCACTGACACAATTCTTTGATTGTAAGTCATTTTACAGCTGCCCTTGGTTTGAATCCATGTTGGGTTTCGTCAGTAACATATTAACTGTATTCGGTCAAAAATATGCCAGAGCAGAAGTGAGCTGCGACAGAGCCAGCCACAGGCAGCGGAGAGTGTTATGCCCTGCAAAGCAAAACACGGTCAACTAGATGTTCGACCACAAGACAGGACAGCCCACCCTGAGCCAAGAGGGAGCTGCCTTCTAGCTGGAGAAAACTGACGGTCACCATCAGCTGCATCACTGCGCTATCATCACAGTCACAGCTGGAGATGTCACTGACAGCAATATTCGAGTGACATCACACTCAGCCCTCTCCTTGCACTGTTGGAAATGCTGGATGTCTATTGTTTCACATGAGAAGCTAATGGATGCCTCCACCAAGCTGTTCCTTATGTACTATGGCGGAGGGCTGGAATAATGGAATCAACTGAACAAATCTGTCATACTGATGTATCATTTTGCTAAAGGGAACAATTTTGGATAATAACTTAGAAAAATACAGAAAGTAAGAAACAATTTGCAGATAGGTTACAGAAAATTAATGGACATACCTACAAAATAGGGCAGGATGCTGCAGTCAAGAAGCTGACCAGATGGTCCCCGATGCTTTTTTTAAGATGGTTGCTTGCGGAAATGTCAAAATGTGTGTGGAAACGGATCCAAAAGATTTGCGCACAACAGTGCAGTTAGCTATAGTGTGTGAGGATATCGACTAGTTGGTGGGAATACATGATGAATGGAGAGCATTTGCAGATTATATACAATGTTTCAGGAGTCAATGAACAAGGCATGTAAGGAGGCACTGTTGTCCGCCTCAGGGTAATGTGAATAAAGTAAGAGGAAGTAATAATTTTAGAAATACAGAACTGGGCAGAAATAAGGTGCTAAATACCAATGCGAACGCCAGATCCATGTACGGTCCTTTCCAGTAAGACTGGATGCTATGAAATCCTATGCGGAGGAGGATTATGCAATAAAAGGAATAGTGGGAACAAAGTGTTGCATGATATTACTGGACACAGGGGTGCATATATCAGTCACCAGTAGTGATCTGGTGAAATATAAGCAATGGGGCCAACTATGGTACAAATGGCATGGAGTTGGGGATAAAGATGTCACACTATTAGCATTAGTGAATGTAGACTTTTGCCTGGATATGGCTCAATTTAAACAATGAGTAGAAATTGTACCACTCACAAGTGATGGCTACGACATGATTCTGGGATCAGATTTCTTAAGATGAACTAATTAAACCATGAACCACACTAATTTTTGATTTGCACTATTGTGTATGTAAGGGTACTGGAAAATCCCTTTGGGTCAGTGTTGAGTGTAGCTTGCCAGTATGAATTTTGTGAGTGGTGGAACCATTAGAAAAGAATGAAACAGATAAGGAGTGAAAAAAGGTGTCTGCTTCTATTGATAGTGTAGACAACATTCGATTAATGAAGAGGTTGTTAATCGCTAAGATGGACAACTTGGAGGAAGAATGGGACATGTGGGGTATCAGCCATGGATAATTGTCAGACACCATTGAAACAGCATTATGAGAAAACTGAAGCACCTAGAAGGAAGCTATAAGCAACAGATGAAAAAAATCACTTTTGGATTATAAAGATTTATTTTTTCCAAAAGGACCGCTACCATCTATGCATATTACACAGCACCACATACCGACGGGAAATGGATCACCATACAAAATACCCAAGTACTTGCAGCCAATTTTGGACCAATTTAATCGTCAATAGCTGAAAGATGGAATAACTGAAGAATGGAATAGTCCTTGGGAAAGGAATAGCCACTGTACAAAAAGTCACTGGATAACATACGAAAAGAAAGGTTTTGCTTTTATTATGCACGCCTGTATGAGAATACCATAATGAATGCCTACCCCTTGCCAAACGTCACAGAAGCCTTTGATAGTTCAGGGCAATGCAAATATTTTTCAACAATGGATTTAAAGAGTGGTTACCACCAGATAGAGGTTGCACCACAGGATAAACCCACAACAATAGTTTTGGCACCCTGGGGGCAATACCAATTTATAAGGATGAGATTCAGATTAAAAAATGCACCTGAAATTGATTGCTGAATGGAGTACTCAGAGGTTTGAAATCACTGCAATGCTTAGTGTATTTCGATGATGTAATCATCTATGGGAGTGACATGGAACAGTATACACAGCAATTAAGAGAAGTATACCAAAGGCTAAAATCAATGAAATTGAGTAGGGAAAAGTGCAATTTTGTGATGGAAGAGATAGCGTACCTAGGTCCCACCACAAGTAAAGATGGTGTCAGGACAAACACAAGATTGATTAAAACTGTACATGAATTTCCTGTACCAGAATATGTAAGGGAGTTGCAATTATTCTTGAGACTTGAGAACTATTACTGCCAGGTCAAAAAATGATTGCACATGTTTGAAACAATTGTTAAGAAAGGGTACCATGTCTGAATGGTCATAAGAATGCCAGCATGCTTCTGAGGAGCTAAAAGAAGCCTTAACATCTAGTCCAATATTGATATTCTGCATTTTAAAACATAATTATTTGTATCAGGCAATGCATCAAACAATGCACTTGACCATACATTGTCACAAGAGGTAGAAGGCATAGAACCATCCAGTAGCTTACACTTCAGTGCAATTAAATTCTGCAGAAATAAATTATTCTGCAATAGACAAAGATATGGTAAGCCTTATTTATAGATTCACACATATCAAATGTTATCTGTACAGTAAAAAGATTAGAGAAATAAGAGGTAATGTGGCATCAAAATGGTTGTTGGGGTGATAGGTTGGTGCGATGGGCAGTATGACCCAGTGAATTTGATTTGGAAGTTACACATAAAGCTGGGAAAAATCACAAATTCAGACTGCTTAAGTAGTAAAGTAGCAATATTACATATTAATCAAAATATCAGGGAAGTACAACCTGAAGCAAAAGTCTTTTATAGGTAAGTAGTACTGACAAAATGGTTGCAGTCCATGGAAGATAGTGTTTGGTAAGCATGAGGGAAAGTAGTAGAGCTACAGTAGGCTATGTGGCAGCCTGTAAGAGGTCACCTAGCAGTAAGATTGTTGCTGCCAGAGCTGTATTCAAAGGGTCTAAGTACAATACCAAAGCAAATACCACTGGAGATGAGGTTGGCTTTAAAACCAGAGCACAAATCTCGCTCTTTTGTTTCAGAGTAGTATCGGTGAGAATTGGCCCGAGAAAAAGTTTCTAGTTTAATTTCCACACCAGTAGCAGGTAAACAAGCGCATCATGATTGTTACACAGTTCATGCATAGTCCGTCAGGTGGCAAATGCTGAAGAAATCTGTAAGAGTAAAAATGCAGTGAATGTATTTAACTGCAAAAGACAGGTAAAGATATGTACAAATGAAGGAAGCAAAGTTACTAGACTGTCACCATGTGGATGACACAGTCTGTCCAAAAATGGTAATAAGAGAGAGGCAGGATTTCTGCACAGTAAAATTTTTAAGAGAATGCAATAAAGAAGTGATTGAGCCACAGTTGTACTTTCAGCTGGATGAGGTGCATTGCTTGTACTCTAGCTCTGACCATATGATGGTAGTGGCCACTTGTTTTGAGCAGGGGAAGCTTATGTCAGCAAGGTGGCTAGAATTAAAAGGGAGTGGTTTGTTATTAAATGGAATGGGGCTGACTTTTGTCTGCCAACCATGATTCCAGGGACAGCTCACCAGTGTATTTTGCAGCTGCATTTGTACTGGCCACAGGAGCCCTTGGAAGTGCTACCGTCTGCAAATCTAACCAGCTTAAACCAAGTGCCAGAATCTAGTGCCAGAATTAATGCCCTCTATACAGATGCTTCTGAACCAGCAGGGAGGACGAGTCTCACAGAAAACTTTACTGCAGCATTCAAATTCATATAGGGAAAACCCTTACTAGAGACAGTACAGACTATTGTCATACCAGCCACTGCATTGGCAAATGTTCTGCTGAGTGTAGTCCTTGTTTTGGTACATAGAAGATGAAGCACAGGACTGAACTTGGACCCGGCCGTAGTTGAGGTTCCAATGGACTGGATGTCCTGAGCATTAAAAGCAGCACAAGGAAGCAGAATTAACAAATGGGTACCAATAAGAATAACTGATTCATTTTCACTTTGAAGATGGGTATAGAGAGATGTAATTGCGCAAACAAGCCTAGTAATGAAATAAGTTCCATGGAGTCCAAGTTAAGGAGCATGGTAAGGGACCTGGTGGAAACATGCAAGATTCCTGTCTCAGCATCACTGCCTATGCCATTGGCCGGTGGCACCTGGAGCAACATTCCAGAATGCAGTACAGGGTCCGCTGTTCGACCATAAGATGTGTCATGAGGGAGCTGCCTGGTTGCTGGAGCAAGTTCACGGCCATCATCAGCTATGCCACTGCACTGTCATCATGACTGCAGCTGGAGACGTCACTGACCACAGCATTCGTGTGATGCCATTCTTTTTGTGCTGTCAGTAATGTTGGATATCTATTGTTTCACACGAGAGGCAACTCGACACCTCCACCAAGTTGGCCTGTGGGCCAGAATAAAGAAATTAATTGAACAAATCTATTGTTGTCCTAATGTTTCACTTCATCTCCACAGGTGACAACCAAGGGGACATTTAACACATCCATTTGTTCCATTCCCCTCTCACATACACTTTAAATCATTTATTTCTCCAACCATCAACAGGTTGCAACTGTGAAGTGAGTCCTCCCAGAATAACTGCAAGCTCTGAAATTCCCTGCTGCAATTTCTCTTTCACAGAATTTTTCAAATGAGTACAAGACTGATCTAGCACAAGAAGAGAATTCTTCTGCAATAAAGCAGCTTTCCTCCTCTCCCACACACTATTAATCCATAATTTCATAACAGCCTTTTCCATCCAACCCTTGTCGTATAAATGGACAATAAAAGGTGGTGGTATTTCAGTGGGGTTTTGGCACTATTTTGTGCTTGAAAATTACCACTGGATTAAGCTTAGTTCAATCAGCACAACATGAAAGGAAAACACTGTACTGCATTTTTTTATCTCTACTTGTTTTTAGAGTTACACTTTTACCACCTTCAATGACAACAGTTCTGTTACTCAGCAATCAAATGTCAGAAGAGTTTCGTCCATATTTTCTCTTCACTTTCTTGTGGCTTTTTCTGAGATACTTTGGGTCACATGCAACATCCATGATGCTTCATAAACCTGTATCCACAACAAACTTCACCATTAAAACATATTAAGTTCCTGTTTAGTACTAGCTTACAAGCATGTATTTGAATTATTTCTATATTAACACCAATGGCATTTTGATGGTGTCCTTGAATCGATTTCAGTAGGACATCTCGTTTTTGTCATTTTAAGTTCAGTCCTCTATTAGCATATTTAGCCTTCTCAATTTTTTTACAGTACTTTTTTACTAGCCCGCTGACTGCAAATGGCTTTTTCTTTTGTGGGGGGCCCAAAATGTTACATACCTGCTCTTTTTCCATGTTGTTTTGCATATGCTATTACTTTCAATTTATAGCCTGCATCATATGATGACGCTTTTATTTTTTATTTATTTATTTTTTCATTACATAACTAAATGGAAGAGCCAAAAAACTGGTGCACGTGCCTAATATCGTGTACAGTCCCTGGAACATGCAGAAG
This sequence comes from Schistocerca gregaria, assembly GCF_023897955.1. Taxonomy (NCBI): domain Eukaryota; kingdom Metazoa; phylum Arthropoda; class Insecta; order Orthoptera; family Acrididae; genus Schistocerca; species Schistocerca gregaria. The sequence continues at coordinate 78,051,716 of NC_064930.1, forward strand.
TGCTCCAATACAACATGGAATGGACTCAGCTAACGTCTGAAGTAGTGCTGGAAGAAATTGACAGCATAAAAACTTGCATTCAGCTCAAGCTTATTACTGTTATTCCAAACTATCATTATTTTCTACCTTAAGAAATCATAATATTCTTGTCATAACCACCCTGAAGTTGGAAATAACCGAACATCTTGTTGTAACTGAGGATCTAACCCATCAAAGATGTGCTGGCTATTCAGAAGTGTAAATTTTTTTTCCTTTTTTGTGGAATCAGATTTTGCAGATGAAGACACACTGGCACAGGTGCTGGCATAGATGTGTATGTTGATCTAATAATCCTGGAGTGCTTGTCACTGCAGAAATTTTAAATGAGAAAGGTATAAAATGATTTCTATGGCATCTCTGAAAATGGAGGAGTTAAGGTAATGTTTCAGAAATATATTTCAAAAGACTAGAATTTATTCACACAACTCAAAAGTGATAACACCCCTTTTGTTAGACCTGAATAAATTATACAATTATTATTCAAAAGAGCAATTTATGTCATTACTTACATCTTTGGAATTGGGACCTATGACCGTATAGAAAGATAAACCTGTATTTAAATTGTACAATTTATGTTTACCTTAAGTTTTGTAGAGTGCCAGAAGTTGCAATAAGAATGGTGCAGTTTCCATGAGTCCTTTGTGGAACCAAAGGAGTTCCAAATGGGACCAGTTTTTAATATTTGTTTCCAAGAGTTTGATGCTTAGGTACAATTATGGCATGCCTAAAGTATTTCATTCTTAATGTAATCATATTTTAAAGGATGGTTGTAATTCAAATAATTTCTAGAATCTGTATATTCTTGTGTGGTGCTAGGTAAATTTCATGTCCTGTGTGAAACATTTCATTTTATGCTTTAAACATAATTTTTAAGAATTCTTTCATAATTTATCTTTTGTTTTGCACAACCAGTTGTCTGAATGTATTATGAATTATTAAGGAAAGGAACTATTACTGTAACAAGTACTGGACCTTATTTTTCAAAAGCCTGGTTTCCCAATAGGGAACTTTGAATTTTACTTTTGATGCAACTGACCTTTAACAAGTAAGCATACAGTTTTATTCCATTACGAACTCCATTTATATCTGTTTACTAATCTACCAGATGAATTGATCATGCCACAAATCCAAATTATTTCAATCATTAATTGGTGAATAATGAGTGTTTCAATCATTTCCACAATGAATCAAATAAATTTATTAACTAATTTAGAGCTTCTGTTAATTATTTATTGCATTTTCTTCATATGAAACTAGTTATAGAAGCTCTGCTCATTTTTGATAACCTACAAAATGTTTTACTGCATCCTCTGATTTGTTCATTACAATCATGTGAACAGAATAGAAAGAAACTTTTCATTTCAGAATGGGAGTATTACCCTCTATGTTGTGCAACAGTCAAAACACACAACTGACCCACACACTGCTCAAAAGTTGTAAGAATCAATGGTGCCAGAATCAATTAACCTCTCAATGACTAACTTAGGGATCAAAATTATTTTAAGGCAATATTAAATGCTTTGTAAACTTGACAACTAAAGCCTGATCATCAAACACTTAGCACAGATCCACCAAGTTAAATTCATTGTGAAAGGTATGTACAGTATCTGTGTTCACAATACCTATTTCCAGATATTGGGCTTGACAGATCAAGCGTTATTTTAAACATTAGAGATACCTGTTACATAGAGAGGAAAGGAAACACAGTTTACTAGTACAAAGAAAAATGGCTATGTAGATGTGTCGATTTGCAGCTAGTATTCAGTTGGTGTATAAGTTCTTAGCATTTTTCTATAAGTATAATACACACAACAGATACCCATAACAGTGACTTTAGTCAGTAATGATACATTCTCCTATACTATTTACAGCTGTCTTCCCACGCGGGGTCACTTTTTGTTTCTGTGACTGTAGACGTTACATGGTTTTGAGGTGAAAAACTTGTCAAGCCATGTTCAGAGTGCATTTTTATCTAGGAAGGAAGTTCCTTGAAGGTTATTTGAAACTGAGCAGAAAAGGCGCAAATCTGAGGGTAAAAGATCAGGTGAATGAGGTGGGTGTGGGTTTGCTTCAAATCCCAAGTCCTGTGCATAGTTTTTTGTCAGTCAAGCACATTGTGGGTGGGGATTATCATGGAGTGGCATCACTTAAGACAATCTTCTGTGACATCTTTCTTGGACTGTGTCTACAAGATGTGTCTGTTGTTGACAGTAAACGTCAGCAACAGCAAGTGGTTACTCTACATGGATGCAATGCATAGTACACCACACCATCACTATTTCACCAGACGTATAACATTACCTTTTGTGGATACCTCTTGCTACTGCTTTCTTTGGGCTCAACTATTCCTTTCTTTTCCTTATTTCATCATAAAGACACCATTTCTCATCACCATAATGGCACAGACTGGAATGTTTGGTGTCTTTCACAAGCAAACTGACGACAAGCAATCAGAGATGTGCATATGGCCATCCACTGATTTTTGTGATTTTGGTTTACAGCATGTGGTATCCATATTCCTGATTTTTAAACCCCCTCCACTGCATGTGGAGTATGAGCAGTACCTTCTCCTGCTTCTGGCTACTTTAAGTGTAGCTGTTAGCTGTATCCTAGGTAACTAGACATGAGTTGTGGTACCAGCAGTAGCAACAAGCAGCCAGATGCTACCCAGAAACAGTTTTCTTGTACCCCAAACTGCCAGATTTGCACATGCGCAGAGCACTCCAAGTTGTAGTGGGATGAGGGGTAGTCTCCAAGTGAACCATGTTTACGTTTTGTGATTTTGCTGTTTCTTCTTGGTCTACAGTTCTCAAGTCACATGAAAAGAAAACGGATTTCTGTGGGCAGGAGCTATAAAATGAATTAAAATACATTCACTTAATAATGGAAGGCTAAAATATGGTATTAGTTTCAGTTTTCTGATTTGATTTTATTTCCATGTTTTTGGCAATCGGGCATTTATTCCCTTGTAGAAGAGTTAAGTAATTTTTGTACATTTGTTAAAAAAATGGCTTTGATTAATCTTTTCCTTAGAGGCAGTCAATTTATTGGAAAGACTATTGGCTAGGGTCAAAATGTTTGCGGAATTTCAAGTGCACGTTGTTATCTTTTGGGACGCATGGCATTATGATATAATAGAGAACTAAACATGAGATAATATGGTACTGGTACTCCAAGAAAATTTGTGTACCGAAACAACACTGAAAGCTTAATATCAGCTTAAGGCGTACGTCTTTGTGAATCTGGACATATGAATGTGCTATGTATGTCAAATTATGCATTTTACTATCGTTTACGAAATTCTGAGGCTCTTTAGGTTCCTCGGATGCCCTGTTTCGTTTATGGCATAATGTAAGGTCTCTTAATGCTATATACGTATGAAAATATGGACTACCTGCATCATCATAGCAGCACAGGCACAGTTACACAATTTTCTGGTGCTTTCTGACATCTGCTAAAACAAATTCTAATTGGTCACAGGAAAATAATTCGATTGGTGGTTTGAAAAGCGTTACTTTCAAAGTACATTTCATTTTACATAATATGCATTATGTTATGTGTGTGAATGTGCTTTGAATTTCTTAAATCACGGAGCGTTTGATTCTCATTTAAGGCTTAATAAATTGAGGGCCTAGGCAACACCAGACATTTATGACATTACTTAAAATTTTACTGATACATTTGTGTGATGTACCTAAGGGTACCAAGCATAAAAAAGACAAATATTATATGTGAAAGCTTAACTTTTCTTGTAGCTACACTATGTACATTAACTCTACCATTAATTTTTCCTACTTGTGTGTTCGCGCTACTGAACGGTGATGTTGCTATATGCTGACTATATCACGTGACCTATGTTCCGAATCACTACATTTACATGTGACACATGACTAAAACCTAATTTTGGAAACCGCTTTTCGCTGTCTGAAGCGGATTTGCTAACCTAGTTAACTATGGTGCCTAGAAATCAGTAGATATAGTTTGCCTTAGAACAATCGCCATTTCTCTTCAATTAGATGACACAGTAAATGATGATTGCTAAAACAGTTGCAGAATAAAAATTTATTAAAATTCTTGAGCAATGTTTCGGTATATATAAATATACCTTTATCGGAAGTAAAATATCTAAAATTACATCTTGCAATGGAATTTAATAAAACAATTGTGCCAAAGGTGTCGTCAGCAGTTAAGACAACATCTCCATTTATACAACATGATTACGGACACAGGGTCAATTTGAACACAGTTTAGCATCTGAAGTACAGACCTGGGTTCAAATCATGGTCCAGCACAAATTTTCAACTTTCCTCGTTGACGTAAATGAATGTGCACTGGCAGCTAATGTCTTTAAGGGGCTCCAGAAGGCCGTATCTTCCTATGTTAAAACAGCATACAAGTTATGTTTTCTCTGAAAGCATTTGAGCTAGGGTATTGGCTCCAACTTAACACAGACATTTTTAGGAATTTCAATTCAGTTGTTACAGGTAAAGTTTCCTATTTTAATGAAAATTCACTACTTTTTGTGCTATTTTTTATTCACAGATTCAACAATACACAAGGTTCTGGGAAAAGGCTGAGTTCAGTTACGCAGAAGGTACTGTGCAACATTTCCTGAAAATTTGAAGCGAATTGGTTTGGTAGATCCTGGGAAGCCTTGATCCCATTTGTTTCTGTACATGTCTCAAATTTCTGCAAATGTGCAAGAAAAAAGAAAACTTTCAGAAATCGAGTGACGAAGTTTGGATTATCTTTTAGTGCATTCCAGGGCCATAGAATGGATTATCTCCATCTTCTGTGAAATACTCCCCAAGCATCCTCTTTGTCTTCCTCCTGCTTGCTCTGGCTTGTATTTCTAGGAGATTTATAGCCATATCAGCAGCCAAAAGACTTCCTTATCTAAAGCAAGCATCATTCTTCCCATGTTGAAACCTATCTTTATTCCCATATTTCGAAATACTTTGCACCTTACAACGTTGCAATCATTGAAAGAGGCAACAGCATCATACACACCAAAGTCAAGTGTTTCTATTCCAACAAACCCAGTCTTAGGAATTCTTGACCATATAACATTATTTACACTATCTTTGGGATTTTGAGTTTTTCCATGAAGACACTTTTTCAAAAGTTCAGGTGCTACTAAGTCTCTGAAAAATGGGTTTTATCACGCCCATTACCGCATCTGGAGACTGTTAATGAGTGTATACTTCACCAGTCAGCAGTCCCTTGTTGTGCTTATACCAACTGGTTTCTCCTTTGGGACACAAGTAATGATGGGGACTTTCATCAGTTGAAAAAATATGAAAATAAGAGCCCAAACAGCCTCCTCCATTTCATTGACACTGTGTGTGTTTTAACTAATAGCCATTCCATAACAGTTTTGTATTTTATCAAATACACTGTCAGTTAACCTTCTTGTCCCAACCAACACTTCACCGTCACTGAGTTTCTGTTTGTTGTAGGAAGTTTTCAGTCACCAAAGTCTTGATCCAATTTGTTTCTGTACATGTCTCAAATTTCTAGACAACAACATCACCATAGGGCTTCAGTTGTTAAGTATGTTTGAAACTTTTAGGATCACTGTCACCAAGGTAATCCACATATCACACTTTACCACATGCAACAAAATCTTGAAATATATTACTACAACATCTCTAACTTTTCCTGTATAGGTACTGGTGGCAGATACTACACCACGAAGGTATGTGTGTCCCCATTTATGCCAGGTACCATTGAATTCTGCAGTCAAATCTCTATTACCACTGCATTCTATTACTGCCTCTTCCACAGCTTTCTTCGTAGATTCTCTACAGGTATTTTCTACTTTAGACCCTATAAATGTATTATTGTTGTAAACTTGGCTGGGGATTTGGATGATTCATCATGCCATAGAAAACTGCACCTGCAGTAACACCCTTACCAACTGTATGCAAGGCATAAATGAAACTAATTTTCTGTTCAAAGATTTTGCTACCATTTTCTTCATTTGGAGTTACTGCAAGACTGTTCCAAAAGATCATTATGTATGAGCATTTACCACACGTCTGTTACATTTCACCAGCAAGTCCTACATGATTTTTTGTAGAGAGTTACAGACCGATTTCACTACACTGAAAACACTTACACAATACACAAAAATTCTGTAGAGAACTGACATGTCAAGTATTTCGTTCATATCTGATTTGCCCATAAAACATTCATACTTTTCACTAACTGAACCAAGCTTCCTCTATGAAGTACTTTCTTTCCCACTTTCACTGCAATGGGCAGGTGTACCAATAAGATTAGGTTCACGCACTTGGTTATCTTTATTGTTTACAGTAATAACATCTACCTTTGGCTTTCCAAAATTTCTCGTTTTCTTAAAAGCCTTCACAGGATTTCTAGTCAATTTTCATTTACCCATGATTATCCTTCAGTAAAACAGAGACTTCAATGAACCAAATTCACTACGAATATTTTCAGGATTACAAAAGATTAAATAAACACCAAACACACAACAACTGAGTGAGCAATATATATCAAACTTATCACAGGTTAGCCACAATACATTTTCTCTCGCATCACTAAAATTTACACGATGAGAATGTCAACTCATTAGTACAACACTTGACAACAGTTTAACAGCACCACAGTGGATCACACCCATGCAAAACATATTTCAAAAATATTTTAAAATAGTTGCAGTCTTTTGAACTGAATAAATTATATCTTAATTGAATGGGGAAGTAGATAGATTTTTAAAATGAAAAAATTGAACATTTCATGATTTTGAAACTTTCAAGAGCCCCAAAATTCCTTTGTCTAGAATCATTGTGGCTGCAGGATCAAAATAGTTTCTCTTCTTTTGGACAAATCCACAAGAACGGTCACCACATACATATTTGACGTGGGTCAAGATTAGACATGAATGTACATGATTTTGCAATGGCAGTGACTGTTTCCATTTACATTTAATGAAAATATATAATTTTACTTTGTGTTAATTTTCGTGACCTTGTTTAATGCATAAATCTCTCTTCCTTGACTGTAGCATTCTTAAGCAGCCTGATTCTGATGCAAACGACACCCACAGCAGTCAAAACCGACATGCAGTTATCCATCAGGTAACAGCCATTTAAAATAGATTTTAAGCTGGTACATGATTTGAGCACTAGGAATACCATACTTTCATTAGGGTTGTTTCAGCAGCACATTACATCTGTAGCTTTCTCTGTTTTTATTCAAGGTGTGATCTCCTGTTTTTGTGACTTTACAGAATATTCGCGCAGAGTGTAGCAAAGGCGTCAATTCTTTTGCATGACCAGCGACACAGTTCAGTAATGCATCAGCCTCTACTGGTGACACATTACAAGGATTTAAGTTAGATATATTGCTTCCTCTGTGTACTTGTATGGTTAACTCTTGAATTAACAGTGATAGAATGGATATAATGTGTGCATGCTGTGCAGGCAGCTGAAGATGGATCCAGCCATGCTCAGCAGCCTCCAGCCTGCTGCCTCTTGTCGCAAAATCTGGGTTAGCACATGGGACACCTCAGGTGTTGATTATTTTGCCCACTGGTTCTGCTGCCAAGGCACTTTGCAGTGTACCCAATGTGATTGAGTTGCCCTCAAAGAAGGTGAGTGAGTTGAAGTATCTGTTAGTACTATTTGAGGCAGAGAATGAGTATGGAAGCTGGCCTCAGCCAGGCTCCCTGTGAGTTGACTGGTAGCTGCTCCATCATGTAGCAAACAGGCATAAGGGGAAAGGGGTTTGCTAGTCAATTGGGAGCTCCAGTGTTACATTCATTATGGATCTCCATGCGGAAATGGTATCTAGGACTGGAAATAAATCCATTGTGCACTGAATATGTCTACTGGGAGCCCTCATCAGAGACGTAGATCATGCTCTGCCTGTAGCTATAAAGCTTACAGGGTGTAGCCGTCTTCAAGTTCTGGCTGATGTTGGCACCAATGATGTCTGTTGCCTGGGTTCTGCAGCTGTCCTCAGTTCATAAGGGCAGCTGGCACAAGTGGTGAAGGGATCTTGTGCCACACATGGAGTGCATGCAGATACTCAGGTAATGCAAAGAGACGGAAATCAAACTGCATACAAAGTAATGGCAATTTTGCTGCCAAAATTGTAATAGTACATTCTTGAAGTATTCATAGTTCCTGAATTTAATGGCCTCCAGGAAAGTTGTCGTGATCAAATTACTCTTGGAACTGAAAGCTGGCTGCAACTCAAAGAAGAAACCCTTAAAATATTTAGCAAGGCATGGAATGTATGCTAAAAAAAAAGAATGATTAGACACCCAGTGGAGGGGTAGTGTCAGGAAAGCGTAGGGGGAGAGGAAGAGAAAGAATGAATATGAATGAACTTTGTGCAAAAAATTAAAGCAGATGCTATTGATGGTAATAAACCCCTTCAAAAACTACTGGAAGTATGATTCTCAGATAAAATAATATTTTTGTGTTGCAAACATGTCAGTATGCTTCAAATACTTTTTGCCACTTATAACTACACAGTTATGGAAACATTCATTTAGATTCTATATGTTTTGCATGCTAGCTGTGACTGACATTTCCCCATTACAAAAGAATGTATTTCTTTACCTTGCCTGTGGCAATAGTGGGTACTTTGCATCTATCCATTTGGTTCATTCAGTTCTAATACAAATCACTGCTTGCATGTTATTTAAGGTGTAAGGTAACAACCAGTTGCATAGTAGAGGTGATGAGTCATTGAACGGCACATCAACAAGACAGAACTTTCCTACATTTGTCACAGATACTATTTCAGAACTATGCCCTGATTTTTACAGGCTAACTACATTGTGCCAGCACTGTGAATAAGCAGAGTTAACAATTACACACCACAAATGGTTATGGGACCCAGTTCTATTTTTGCAAAAGAATTTATTTATTTATATTTCAAGAAGAGCCAACATACAGAATCACATAATCATTCAACAGGAATTTTACATCTACTAGATATGTGTGTAGGTTTGTACATATTTCCTTTGGCTTTTCTTACAAACTGGAATGACCTTAGCCTTTTTCAATACATGTGACAAACCAGTATTCAATAAACGAACAATTCCAGTGCCAGAGAGGGGTCAGTTCAACATTTTTTATTAAATGTGGTAGCTAAATTTTTACATCATGTGGCCTACCCTCTGTTCTGCATCTATTTCTGGTGAGTATTCCATATGGAACCCAAAACTATGTAGCAATTTATTCTAGTTTCTTTTTTCAAATATTATGTGCCCAATGCTATTATTACCTAATGGGCCTTACTGCTAAATGCTTCTGCACATTTCTAGTATTAAGTGGCTAAATGGTAAGTCCGACATTACAAATCCGAAGATCTTTATTCATTAAACTGTAAGTACATTGTAACTCGTTGCATAAATCAGTTCACATGTGGAAAGAGAACAATGGCATACCACAGCCATTAGGACTGTCCATAGTAAGGAACTGCAGTGTCGAAAACCTCCACACTGGTGACAGCTTCACCTCTAGTTTAGTTTTATGTTTACTTTTTCTGATATTTCACAATATATATTCCCCTCAGTGACAAACGTAGACGACCAATCCTTGGCTCTGGCACATAAGCCATTTCACTACTTATTGGCTTTGCAAAGGGTCTTTCCAAACCTAAAACATATGAGAATGCATCCCACATGGAATCTGCAAAAGATTAGCTTCTTTCTGGGCGCTGTGCCTCTCCATCTGCATACAAACTCCACAAGCAGTTGAATGGTGAATCGTGGATGGCAACTTGTACCACTGCCAGTCATTGCTGTAGTGCTGTATCACAGTTCCCTTTACAGATGAATCACACTTTACTACAGTTTTCCCAACTCACAAAAGTTCATCATTTCCCTTCCTACTACCATACTTATGTGCCTGTTCCACTTTACTATGACTTTGCAATGTGATGCCGAGATATTTAATTGACCTGACTGTGTCAATCTGCACACTACCAATACTGTATTATAGGATTGTTTTTTTCTACATACCTCTATTCACTTACATTTTTCTACATCTCAAGCCAGCTGCCATTCATCACAGGAAATAAAAATTTTGTCCAAGTCATCTCTGATGCTCCTACAGTCACTCAATTATGACACCTTCCCATACACCACAATATCATCAGCAAACAGCCACAGACTATTGTTCATTAGATCTATATATACACACACCTCTTTGCCTTTACATATGTCTGCCTGTGTCTGTGTACGTGCAGATGGATATGTGTGTGTGTGTGTGTGTGTGTGTGTGTGTGTGTGTGTGTGTGGGCGCGCGTGCGCGCGCGCGAGCGTGAGTGTATACCTGTCCCTTTTTTCCCCTTAAGGTAAGTCTTTCCCCTCCCGGGATTGGAATGACTCCTTACCCTCTCCCTTAAAAACCACATTCTTTCGTCTTTCCCTCTCCTTCCCTCTTTCCTGATGAAGCAAACTTGGGTTGCAAAAGCTTGAAATTTGTTTGTGTGTTTTTTATTGTGTCTATCTACCAGCGCTTTCTTGTTTGGTAAGTCACAGCATCATGACCTGCTGAACACTTGCTGTTTTGAGACTTCTATGTGCCATTCACATTTCACGTGCTCGTACCTCAGTGAACAGTATACAGTGGGACAGTGTGTCCTTTGCTTGCTGGAAATCTAGGGATATGAAATCTGCCTGTTTCCCATCATCCATGCTTTGCAGGATATAATGTGACAAAAGGTCAAGATGAGTATTGCAAAAGTGATGCTTTCAAAATCAATGCTGATTTGTAGATAGAAACTTTTCTGTCTCAAAGAAATTTATTCTGTTTGAACTGAGAATATGTTCAAGAACTCTGGAACAAATGAATGTTAAGGATATGGGCCTGTAATTTTGCAGGTACATTCTTTTACCATTTTTTTATACAGAAGTCATCCGCACCGTTTTCCAGTTGCTTGGGACTTTGGCACTAGGTGAGATATTTGCAGTAAATACAAACTAAGTTCAGAGCCAATGCTGTAGAGTACACTCTGGAAAAACGATTTGTGATTCGATTCGGAAATGGCAACTCTTTTGTTTTCAGCTCCTGCCGTTGCTTCTCTACATATGGGAAACCATTACTATATCCCTAACACAGCAGTCTGTACAATGGTCTAATGACAATATGTTTGCACAATCCTCCTATGCGAAACAAAATTTTAGTTTTCCCTTTGCTATCCTCCAAAGCAACACCAGCCAGACTGGTCAATGAGTGACTGAACAGAAGCCTTCCACCAACTTAGTGATTTTATACAGAACCAGAAATGTCTCGTGTTCTCAGCAAAATCTGTGGCTAAAGTATGATGGTTGTGTTTTTTTGTCTGTCTTCACTGTGCATACTGTTTCAAACCGAGTGCAACAGTCTGCTTCCTCAGTATTTACCAAATTTTGTTATTAAATCACAGTGGAAACTTTCAGTCTGTAATCCAGTTACTCAGCATATACTTATTCAATGGGTGATTTACAGCCATTGAACGACTGCCAATATTGCTCACGTACATCATGTTGGAAGTAAATCACATCCACTCGTCTATGTGGGATGCTAACAACTGTTTACCTGCTCTTTCTTGCAAAGCTATTCTAAACTTCTTGAAGGATTCATTAACTTTAGTAACCATCATCAGTGTGTTACATGATCACTAATCCATCTTTATACTGATACCATTTATAAAGATAAGCATGTTTATAGCAACAAGGTCTAAAATATTTCAACTTTTTGTGGGGTATCAAACTAGCTGCTCGTGAGAGTTTTCAGAAAACTGTTCAAACAAACATCGTAAGACTGCCTGTCAATATCAGATGCAATGTAATCACAGACATCTTAGTCTCTACTCAGTAGGTTAAGATTACCTGTTATTTGAGTACTGAGTGTAGATTCCTTTTTTACGATTCTGTAACTGTCAAAGGAACATCACATGGTGAATACAAAAATCAAATTTATGAGTTCACATAAATATACAAGGTGATCAAAAAGTCAGTATAAATTTGAAAACTGAATAATTCACGGAATAATGTAGATAGAGAGGTACAAATTGACACACATGCTTGGAATGACAGGGGTTTTTATTAGAACCAAAAAAATACAAACGTTCAAAAATGTCCGACAGATGGCACTTCATCTGATCAAAATAGCAATAATTAGCATAACAAAGTAAGGTAAAGCAAAGATGATGTTCTGAACAAGAAATGCTCAGTATGTCAATCATTCCTCAACATTAGCTGTAGTTGAGGAATAATGTTGTGAACAGCACTGTAAAGCATGTCCGGAGTTATGGTGAGGCATTGGCGTCAGATGTCTTTCAGCATCCCTAGAGATGTCAGTCGATCATGATACTCTTGCGACTTCAGGTAACCTCAAAGCCAATAATCTCTTGGACTGAGGTCTGGGGACCTGGGAGGCCAAGCATGAAGAAAGTGGCGGCTGAGGACACGATCATCACGAATTGACGTGTGCAAGAGATCTTTCACACGTCTACCAATATGGGGTGTTTTTTGTTGTTCTAATAAAACTCCATGTCATTCCAAGCATGTGAGTTAATTTTTACGTCTCTATCTACATTAATCCATGGTTTATTAAGTTTTCAAATGTATTCTGACTTTTTGGTCACCCGGTACATTATGGTCTGAGTCTTGCACTTGGCACCAATTTTTGTCGCTTCATCAACAAAATCTCATCTAATTCTTATTTATGTTTATAATGTAAAGAAGCAATTCTACAAGCATACATGCTAAATTGTTATACCTGCTGAAAGATAATGCTTAAATCCATATAGCAGAAAGTGTAAAAAAATATTCCATTTTGCATTTCCTCATTTCCATCTATGGGCATACAACAGTACTGTGCGTCTGCCGTGTTAACCTTAAAGCAAAAACATGACTGCTAATGTAAGTACACACATTTGTCAGTCATCTCATTGTTTTTACCACAACTCAACAATGCTTAATTCCGTGCAGACACATAAATTCTAAAATTCCTGCTATATTCACACCCTCCTCCAACTTTTCTTTTACATTCATGCTGGATTGGTAAACCTGAGCCTGTGGTAACAATAACAAAATGTAATGAGTGCATTTAAGCAGTCACAATTCCCACATATTATATAAATGCATCACATATATTAAGTCCAGCTATGGTACTTCTTAACAACTAATTAGTACTGGGTAGTTATAATTGAACTTCCTCTATGTAACACGTTATAACACAAGACCTAGTTACTGTACAAGTGCTAAACTTGGTAGTATTAAGGTTGCAAGTATGGGGTGCACGATTTCCATGCATCACAGCACCACCATCCAGTTCCAACTATGGCCACCAGGTGATGTGATCAGTCATCGTGATTCTTAGGCTCTCTATGTGCACTTGAGAATGTATTAACATAAGCTTGGACAAAAGGAGCAGCAAATTATTGGTGAAGCTTTATTATCAAAACGACAGTAACACTGCAGCTGCACTTGGAGCATATTGCCAGCTGAAAGGATTGGGAAGGGTCCTCTTTCTCCACCGGCTGTGCAGAGCAGGAAGTACCAGTTGGAATCAATAAGAAAACTTGGCACCACTCGGAGAAGAGGCTGATGACTGATTGCTACGGTTGATTAAATCACTGTTGCTATGGCAGACAATGCCGCACGCAATTCCTGATCTTCAGACAGTTGGCCATCCCATGGTTCACTGTATGGAAGGTACTTTAAGCCATTCTCAAATGGTATCCATACAAAAACCCTACCATAAAGCATTTTGCACCACAGGACACAGAACAATGTCTTGACTTTACTCTCCACTTTCTCACAAGGATTGAAGTTTCTGAGGTCAGGCCCTGGACTATGCTATGAACAGATTTTTCTCTTACAGGTGAGATGAACACATATAACTGCCGAGTGTGATTATCATAACCTCCAGTCACTGTGCAAGAAGCTCCTCTGTATGATGAACGCATCACCATATGGTATGGCTGCATGGCTCCAATCATTATTGGCCCATTCTCTGTCACTCTCTCTATCGAGGGCAAGGGGAAGAGAGAGGAGGCAGTGGGGAAGAGAGAGGGGGCATGGGGAAGAGAGAGGGGGCAGGTGGCGAAGAGAGAGGGGGGAGAGAGAGGGGGGTGGGGGGAAAGAGACGGGGCAGGGGGAAGAGAAGGGGCAGGGCGGAAGAGAGAGGGGCAGGGGGAAGAGAGAGGGGGCAGGGGGAAGAGAGAGGGCAGGGGAGAGAGACAGGGTGGGGGGAAAGAGAGGAGGCGGGGGGAGAGAGAGGGGCGGGTGGAAAGAGAGGGGCTAGGGGGTGAGAGAGGGGGCAGGGGCAGTGAGAGAGGGGCGGGGGGAGAGAGAGGGGGCGGGGGGAGAAAAAGAGGGCGGGGGAGAGAGGGGGGCTGGGGGAGAGAGAGAGAGAGGGGTGGGGAGAGAGAGAGAGGGCAGGGGGAGAGAGGGCAGGGGGGAGAGATGGCAGGGGGAGAGAGGCCAGGGGGAGAGGGCAGGGGGGGAGAGAGGCCAGGGGGAGAGGGTAGGGGGAGAGGGCAAGGGGGGATAGGGCAGGGGGAGAGGGCAGGGGGAGAAGGAAGGGGGAGAGAGGGCAGGGGGGAGAGGGCAGGGGGGAGAGAGGCCAGGGGGAGAGGGCAGGGCGGAGAGGGCAAGGGGGGATAGGGCAGGGGGGAGAGGGCAGGGGGAGAGAGGGAAGGGGGAGAGAGGGCAGGGGGGAGAGGGCAAGGGGGAGAGAGGGCAGGGGGGAGGGAGGGCAGGGGGGGAGAGAGGGAAGGGGGAGAGAGGGCAGGGGGAGAGGTCAGGGGGGAGAGGGCAGGGGGGAGGGAGGGCAGGGGGGAGAGAGGCCAGGGGGAGAGGGCAGGGGGGAGAGGGCAAGGAGGGATAGGGCAGGGGGGGATAGAGGGCAGGGGGAGAGGGCAGGGGGAGAGAAGGAAGGGGGAGAGAGGGCAGGGCGGAGAGAGGGCAGGGGGAGGGGGCAGGGGGGGAGAGAGGGCAGGGGGGAGAGAGGGCAGGGGGGAGAGAGGGAAGGGGGAGAGAGGGCAGGGGGGAGGGAGGGCAGGGGGGAGAGAGGGAAGGGGGAGAGAGGGCAGGGGGAGAGGTCAGGGGGGAGAGGGCAGGGGGGAGGGAGGGCAGGGGGGAGAGAGGCCAGGGGGAGAGGGCAGGGGGGAGAGGGCAAGGAGGGATAGGGCAGGGGGGGATAGAGGGCAGGGGGAGAGGGCAGGGGGAGAGGGCAGGGGGGAGAGGGCAGGGGGGAGAGAGGGCAGGGGGAGAGGGCATGGGGGAGAGAGGGCAGGGGGGAGAGGGCAGGGGGGAGAGAGGGCAGGGGGAGAGGGCATGGGGGAGAGAGGGCTGGGGGAGAGGGCGGGGGGGAGAGGGCAAGGGGGATAGGGCAGAGGGGTGAGGGCAAGGAGGGATAGGGCAGAGGGGAGAGGGCAGGGGGAGAGAGGGAAGGGTGAGAGAGGGCAGGGGGAGAGGGCAGGGGGGAGAGGGCAGGGGGGAGAGGGCAGGGGGAGAGAGGGCAGGGGGGAGGGGGCAGGGGGGAGAGGGCAAGGGGGATAGGGCAGAGGGGTGAGGGCAAGGAGGGATAGGGCAGAGGGGAGAGGGCAGGGGGAGAGAGGGAAGGGTGAGAGAGGGAAGGGGGGAGGGCAGGGGGAGAGAGGGAAGGGGGAGAGAGGCCAGGGGGAGAGGCCAGGGGGGAGAGAGGGCCGGGGGATAGGGCAGGGGGGAGAGGGCAGGGGGAGAGCGGGAAGGGGGAGAGAGGGCAGGGCGGAGAGAGGTTATGGGGAGAGGGCAGGGGGGGAGAGAGGGCAGGGGGGAGAGAGGGCAGGGGGGAGAGAGGACAGGGGGGAGAGAGGGCACACCAATTTCCTCAAAACCAAGCGATGGCGACAGATTATCATCTTCATCAGGCATCAGCAGAACCAAAGTTCTTACAGCAAGACAGAACACTATGCTGTATGATGTGAGATAAATGTTAGGGAATACAGTCTAACATAACAATCGCGACACCCACTGCTGTGTAAGTTGTTACCGTTAGTTGCTTTGCAGATTGTGAATATATTATGCTTCCCATTCTCTCTCCAACAATTTTGCGTTCCGGTTTTCGTCTCTTAGAAATCAGAATAGAGCAAAGCCTATTTCTGAGTTAGTACTACAGTTCAATGCAGCATCTACTACCTTTATCAAAAAGTAAGAAACACAGATCTTCCTGCACGCTAAAAGATTCTTTTTCAAAGCTAATACTCACAACGCCTTCAACTGGAACGTGCGTCTCGCAGGCCTCGAGGAATCGCTTCATAACGTCATCAGAAAAGCTGAAAGCGCGATAGTGCTATCTCGTGACTAGTTTTATATGCGGTTCTGTTGACAGAAGTGAGAAGTGTTGGCCACAGCCTTATACAGACTTGCCCCTAGCTGTCATTTTGAACGTGAAGTCATTACAGATTGCTTGAGTAAGCTTCAGTTATGAGAATTAAATGTAGAAACACGGTTCGAATGCGAATAATCTCAATTATTGTGACATACGAACCCTCAGCTTTGTCAGAGTTACAGATTAGAGTCGTGTGCGATTGACAGAAGCCAGTTGATTACGAATTATTAGCTGAACGGCAGAGTGATTTATAGCATAATAGCCGGCCGTGGTGGTCTCGCGGTTCTAGGCGCGCAGTCCGGAACCGTGCGACTGCTACGGTCGCAGGTTCGAATCCTGCCTCGGGCATGGATGTATGTGATGTCCTTAGGTTAGTTAGGTTTAAGTAGTTCTAAGTTCTAGGGGACTAATGACCACAGCAGTTGAGTCCCATAGTGCTCAGAGCCATTTGAACCATTTTTATAGCATAATATATATTACTCGTTCAGAACAATGTCACTAAATGCTTTTCAATGTATTAAGTGCAGCTTACTAATGTAACTACCACTCAGACGTTTGCAATACGAATTCTTCTTTGCACTCATACCAGCAGTAGCAAATGCGGAAAAACGGATCAAACGTTGTAAAAGATGAGTAGTAGAACGTCCCTTGCACTTTCCCAGTTTGTGTACAATATCTATATGTAATATGGATCAAAACTTAAGTCGGATGCTTGTTCATTTTCTAATATATGTTTTCGGGCATGATCTAGCAGTTTTATTTATTATGAAAAACGCTTTACTTATGGGCAAGTCATTTAAATATGGGGCAAACAAAATTTTAGGCAAAGCCACAAGTCTGTCTGTTACTACAACCTTTGTTTCTCATTCGCTGAGTTCTACAACTGTCAACTAAATTATCGCTATTCGACCTAATGTAGATCTCAGACTATGCTACAAATAAACTTGTTATTCCAGCCAAGGTTTGTAGGGAAAATGAGGGGAGCCAAATCCAATGTAGTACTTTAGCCCATATATGTGCTCTTGCCCAATCTGTGTTACCTGTATGCTTAAATTTTGATCGTTGTTGTTCTGTAAAAGAACAGCTTTATGTCAATCACGTCTTCCTATATGTAGTTTCTCAAAAATCCACTTTTTTATGTGATCTTTTGATAAAGAGAGTTGAATGAGGGATTATTAGTAGATCTAAGCAATACTGTGATCTCCAAATTGTAAGACTGTTATAGATGCAAGTCACTGATTGTCAGAGTGTATCAGGAACAGATAAATGTGCAACATAACATTTGAAATAAATCACGAAGCTTTAGGTTGTTTTTATGTACTAGGCAGCCACAATTATCTTTCGTATTTTCATATATATACATACTACACAAGCAACCAAATGGTGGTTGGCGGAGGGTACCCTGTACCACTACAAATCATTTTGTTTCCTGCTACAGTCATAAATACATTGAGGGAAGAAAGACTATCTATATAGCTCCATATGAGCCCTGATTTCTCATATCTTCTAAATTCTCTCAATAGTGTTGCACAAAAAAACATTGTCTTCCCTCCAGGGACTCCCATATGAGTTTGCCAGGCATCTTCATAATACTCACACCTTGCAGGAATTAATGGTAACCTGTCTAGCAACCCGCCTCTGAGTCACTTCAATATGTTGCTTTAATCTGACCTGGTGGGAATCTCAAACACTGGAGCAGTACTAATGAATGGGTCACACAAGTGTTCTACATGGGTGGTCTATGTGATCTCCCCATCATTACCAATCTTGCAAAGCGTATCAATATTCCCATAGGAAGGTACTAATGGTTCTGAAACGTAGAAATACTTTTTTTATATACAAGCACTGTTTTTCTCTCACACTTCATACAAAGCGTTTCATAATTTTACAGAGGGCAGTGTAAGCATTACATATAACGGTTTAACATTAGAATTCTGTTTAAAATGAACCATAGTGTTTGTGAAATGTGTAAAACGTTGTGTATGTGAAAAAAATTCAGTATTAGGTGGACCTACATTGGCAAATACTCCGAGTGATAAAACTCACAAACCACGAAGAAAAATCAGCCACCATTACGAAAGAAAAAGAAACGGAAGGTACGGAAGAACCAAAGAAATATAAGTGGACCAGCATAACGTACAAAAAAGAAAGAAGCATTATAATAAGACAGAAAGTGAATTCTTTATTATCGGTGACTCACTGTTGAAAAATATAGTCGTTCCGTAACCGACATTCGACTGGGAATCAGGACGCATCATTTGCATACACACCTAAACAACGTCGTAAACTCAAGAGAGAATGCAGAAGGTAAGAGTAACAGAAATGCAAAACGTGTTTTATCCACGAGGGAACAAATTCGCATCGAAACAACAGCGATGAAGAAACTGTAAATCACACAAGGAACCTCATCCGAACGGCCAGATGACTCTACTCGAATTTCAGAATAATAATAAGTGGCATTGTGTACAGGAGATCGGTGAGTGAGCGCTGTGTGCAGAGATTAAACGGCAATGTTAAAGAACAGTGTAATACACAAGAAGTCGTTTTAATTGATCCCAGCAAATTTCAAAGTGCAGAGTATCTTGCCAAAGATGGTCTACATCTGAATAGGTTGGGCTCAAAAATATTCAGTAAGATGTTCATAGATAATTGCCAGGTTATAAAATAGGAGGGAAATTGATAAGTAGTGATGGGGGTGGAAAAGCTTGTGTAGCATTAAGAAAGGCAAAATCAAACCATTATCTGGTAAAAAAGTTCTAGAGCCCATAACTAATAGTCAAAGTAAATACGTTACTGACTGGAATATAAATGGTTTAAAAACTGATGCTTCAAACAATAAAAGCTCCTAAATAGACGAATTGGAAATCATTCTGTCAGAATGTGCAAATATTAGAGTTGTTCGTTTAAATGAGCAGTGGTTTACTAAGGACACCATTAAAATTCTAAACAAAATAGGGAACTTCAGATTGGCAAGTAGCTTTAGCAGAAGAAACAAGTCATGAGAAAGCTCATGTATACTTTTACATAGTGATATAAATTATGAGACCAGAAACTGCTTTAATTATTTATATGAAGAATGTGTGTTTCAGAGCTGTTGTGTAGAAGTATTGGACTCACTAGCAGATGTTATAATAATCCCAACATACAGAATTCCAGGGACTTCAACAACAGAACTGTTCTTATCTAAGCTGCAAATTATGCTAGAAGACCTTTGTAGAGACAAAAAGAAAAAAATGTGATAGGTGCTGTTTAGTATCATGTAGAAGAAGGTGTACGTAGCTAAATGACAAACACTAGCTTCACTTAACAAAGGTTTATTCAGCACTTGCAGGTACAAGAGCACAGAGCAAACTGCCTCTGACCAGAACACATACAGTATATATACAGCTCCTGAACATTCCAGTAGAATGTTTCTTGACATTTGTGGATACTTCCAGAATGTACTCGAACCAAATATAGAAATTAGAATTGTACAGTCCAGTTGAGCTTTGAACTCACGACCCTCCATGCAAGAGTTTAGTATCGTAACAACTACACCATTGTACGAATCTGTTTCTTATGCGACTTTTCTGCCTCCTTAAGTGAACAGCGTCTCAGTGTTACATCCTCCTAATTCGGGAACGAGTCATCTGTCCTGCATACTCCAACTCCCGATGACTGATGCTCGCCCTGGTGGTGATCTTCTTAGAACTTCCTTTGCCGCTACGCTCTTCGTTACTTTTCCGCTTGTTGCCTATCGCTGGAGCTTCGAATTTACCTTGGGTTGCAGTGTCCTTGTAGGGCTTCATTCGAAGAACGTGGACCGTATCTCTGATCTTTCATTGTCTTGTGTCGGGGTCGAAATCTTCAACTTCATACATAACATCAGACAACTGTCTTACAATCTTATAAGGTCCAAAGTAGCGCCTGAGGAGCTTCTCAGAGAGACCAACCTTCCGAACAGGAGTGAAGATCCAGATGAGGTTACCAGGCTGGTAGACAACAGGGCTGTGGCTCATGTCATACCATCGGCGATCATTTCGTGGAGTCTGCAGCATGCGGAGTCGAGCTAACTGCCAAGCTTCCTCAGCCCTGATTAACACCTGGACGATGTAGTCGACGTCCACGTCATCAGGATAAAACAGAAACACAATGTCCACCGTCACAGTCGCCTCGCGCCCACGCACCAGGAGAAATGGCTTATTTGTAGGCAAATGTCACGAAAGGTAGCACCTCATCCCAGTTGCTCTGCTCAACCTCGACGAACATTGATAGCATGTCTGCCAAGGTCTTATTAAGGCGTTCACTAAGCCTGCTAGTTTGCGGATGGTACTCAGTGTTCATATCATGTGTAATGTTGCACCAGTGCGTTATCTCTGTCACAAGATTCGATTGAAAAACTTTCCCTCGATGGGAACAACCTTGGGGCAGCGGGTTTTAATACAACGTCTTCCACGATGAATTTGGCTACCTAGGATGCTTCGACTGTTTTCAGGCTTTTGTAATGGCATAGCGTGTCTGATAATCAGTGCAAACAATAATCCATCTATTGCCACTAAATCGTCCGAGAAGGTCAATCCCAACACGCTGGAAAGGCGTTTCGGCCAGTGGAATTGGTTTGAGTCGGCCAGGTGGTTAATGAGGAACTGAACCTGGCCAGAGAAATCTCTTGCGGATTCTATCGTATTAATAAATCCTAAACGTCCAGTCTCTGGTGTGTCATGGAA
This sequence comes from Schistocerca gregaria, assembly GCF_023897955.1. Taxonomy (NCBI): domain Eukaryota; kingdom Metazoa; phylum Arthropoda; class Insecta; order Orthoptera; family Acrididae; genus Schistocerca; species Schistocerca gregaria. Next base: position 78,072,810 of record NC_064930.1, read on the forward strand.
TTTCTGTAGAACGTCTAAGTACATGTGTTTAGGAATCACTGCTAGCCACCTTTTCCCAAACGAATCAAAGTTTTTGTTGCAAAACAGTCTATAAACTACCTTAAATTGTCCTTTCACATACTCTGACCGATTTAAGGCAAGCATAATTTGAGATATCTTGGCGTCCCTCTTCTCTTCAGTAGAGAGATCCTGAAGTGCAGCGAGACAGTCACTACCTTCATCAAAGCCTTGATGGCCTTGCACAGGGTTTCTTGAGAGACATCAGCATCTTGGTGTTTTCTTCCACTTTTGTACACTATGGTAATGTCACACTCTTGACGATATAGTGCTCACCTGTCTAGTCGTCCTGTTGGATCCTTACGACCTGTCAACCAACAAAGCGAATGATGGTCTGTAACAACAGTGAATGGCCTTCCATAGAGATTCCGTCAAAATTTACACATGGTGTTGTGTTGGCAGAAGGACCAATACCATGTTACTAGTGGAGGCCGAAATGCACCCATTTTAGCTCACGCAGGCTGGCGTGAGGAGGGAAGAACTATACTGACGTGAGGTCTGGAACATGACAAGGAATTAGAATCCAGGAAGCGGACGTAATTAGTTTGATACTTAACTTTAATCCATTATTGATGAACGTCGCTCTTGATGGTACATGATTCACAATATTATCTGTTCAGAATACATTCATAGCAACTGAACATGGAGTCTTGCTAGGTCGTAGCCAAGATTTTTTCCGAGGGCATGCAACTTTATCGTTAATGATGATGGCGTCCTGGGTAAAATATTCCGGAGCTAAAATAGTCCCCCATTCGGATCTCTGGGCGGGGACTACTCAAGAGAATGTCATTAACAGGAGAAAGAGAACTGGCGTTCTACGGATCGGAGCGTGGAAAGTCAGATCCCTTAGTTGAGAAGGTAGGTTAGAAAATTTAAAAAGGGAAATGGATAAGTTAAAGTTAGGTACAGTGGGAATTAGTGAAGCTCGGTGGCAGGAGGAACAAGACCTTTGGTCAGGGGAATACAGGGTTATAAATACAAAGTCAAATAGGGGTAATGCAGGAGTAGGTTTAATAATGAATAAAAAAAATTGGAATGCGGGTAAGCTTCTACAAACAGCATAGTTGAACGCATTATTGTGGCCAAGATATACACGAAGCCCATGCCTATTACAGTAGTACAAGTTTATATGCCAACTAGCTCTGCAGATGACGAAGAAATTGACGAAATGTATGACCAGATAAAAGGAATTATTCAGATAGTGAAGGGTGGCGAAAATTTCATAGTCATGGGTGGCTGGAATTCGGTAGTAGGAAAAGGGAGAAAAGGAAACGTAGTAGGTGAATATGGATTGGGGCTAAGAAATGAAAAAGGGAGCCGCCTGGTAGAGTTTTGCACAGAGCACAGCTTAATCATAGCTAACACTTGGTTCAAGAATCATAAAAGAAGATTGTATACATGGAAGAAACCTGGAGATACTAGAAGATTTCAAATAGATTATATAATGGTAAAACAGAGATCTAGGAACCAGGTTTTAAATAGTAAGACATTTCCAGGGGCAGATGTGGACTCTGACCACAATCTATTGGTTATGAACTGTAGATTAAAACTGAAGCAATTGCAAAAAGGTGGGAATTTAAGGAGATGGGACCTGGATAAACTGGCTAAACCAGAGGTTGTACAGAGTTTTAGGGAGAGCATAAGGCACAAATGACAGGAATGGGGGAAATAAATACAGTATAAGAAGAATGGGTAGCTTTGAGGGATGAAGTAGTGACGGCAGCAGATGATCAAGTAGGTAAAAAGAGGAGGACTAGTAGATATTCTTGCGTAACAGAAGAAATATTGAATTTAATTGATGAAAGGTGAAAATATAAAAATGCAGTAAATGAAGCAGGCAAAAAGGAATACAAACGTCTCAAAAATGAGATCGGCAGGAAGTGCAAAATGCCTAAGCAGGGATGGCTGGAGGATAAATGTAACGATGTAGAGGCTTATCTCACTAGGTGTAAGATAGATACTGCCTACAGGAAATTAAAGAGACCTTTGGAGAAAAGAGAACCACTTGTATGAATATTAAGAGCTCAGGTGGATACCCATGTCTAAGCAAAGAAGAGAAATCAGAAAGGTGGAAGGAGTATATAGAGTGTCTATACAAGGGCAATGTACTTGAGGACAATATTATGGAAATGGAAGAGTATGTAGATGAAGATGAAATGGGAGATATGATCCATGTGAAGAGATTGACAGAGCACTGAAAGACCTGAGTCGAAACAAGGCCCCAGGAGTAGACAACATTCCATTAGAACTACTGACGGCCTTGGAGAGCCAGTCCTGACAAAACTCTACCATCTCGTGAGTAAGATGTATGAGACAGGCGAAATTCCCTCAGACTTCAAGAAGAATATGATAACTCCAATCCCAAAGAAAGCAGGTGTTAACAGATGTGAAAATTACTGAACTGTCAGTTTAATAAGTCACAGCTGCAAAATACTAACATGAATTCCTTACAGACGAATGGAAAACCTAGTAGAAGCCGACCTAGGGGAAGATCAGTTTGGATTCTGTAGAAACATTGGAACATGTGAGGCAATACTGACCCTATGACTTATCTTAGAAGCTATATTAAGGAAAGGCAAACCTACGTTTCTAGTATTTGTAGACGTAGATAAAGCTTGTGACAATGTTGACTGGAATACTCTCTTTTAAATTCTGAAGGTGGAAGGGGTAAAATATAGAGAGCGAAAGGCTATTTACAATTTGTATAGAAACCAAAAGGGAGTTATGAGAGTTGAGGGACATGAAAGGGAAGAAGCGGTTGGGAAGGGAGTGAGACAGGGTTGTAGCCTCTCCCCGATGTTATTCAATTTGTATATTGAGCAAGCAGTAAAGGAAACAAAAGAAAAATTCGGAGTAGGTATTAAAATCCATGGAGAAGAAATAAAAACTTTGAGGTTCGCCGACATTGTAATTCAGTCAGAGACAGCAAAGGACTTGGAAGAGCAGTTGAATGGAATGGATAGTATCTTGGAAGGAGGATATAAGATGAACATCAACAAAAGCAAAACGAGGATAACAAAATGTAGTGGAATTAAGTCAGGTGATGCTGAGGGAATTAGATTAGGAAATGAGACATTTAAAGTAGTAAAGGAGTATTGCTATTTGGGGAGCAAAATAACTGATGATGGTCGAAGTAGAGAGGATATAAAATGTAGACTGGCAATGGGAAGGAAAGCGTTTCTGAAGAAGAGAAATTTGTTAACATTGAGTATAGATTTAAGTGTCAGGAAGTCGTTTCTGAAAGGATTTGTGTGGAGTGAAGCCATGTATGGAAGTGAAACATGGACGATAAATAGTTTGGACAAGAAGAGAATAGAAGCTTTCGAAATGTGGTGCTACAGAAGAATGCTGAAAATTACGTGGGCAGATCACATAGCTAATGAGGAGGTGATTAATAGGATTGGGGAGAAGAGAAGTTTGTGGCACAACTTGGTTAGAAGAAGGGATCAGTTGGTAGAACATATTCTGAGGAATCAAGGGATAAGAATTTAGTATTGGAGGGCAGTGTGGAGGATAAAAATCGTAGAGGGAGACCAAGAAATGAATACACCAAGCAGATTCAGAAGAATGTAGGTTGCAGTAGGTACTGTGAGATGAATAAGCTTGTAAAGGATAGAGTAGCATGGAGAGCTGCATCAAACCAGTCTCTGGGGTGAAGACCACAACAACAACATGTAGACAGTGAACCATCGCTAGCAAAGTCGGCTGTACAACTGGGGCGAGTGCTAGTGATAGTGGCGACACGCGGGTCCGACATATACTAACGGACCGCGGCCGATTTAAAGGCTACCACCTAGCAAGTGTGGTGTCTGGCAGTGACACAACACATGGCCCACATCACAGCAAGACATTTTCTTTCTGTAGTTGAGTAGTTTCCTAGAAGCATAGGCTATAATCTTCTCTCTTCCGTCCCAAATTTGCACCAGAACAGCACCGATGCCATACGTACTGGCATCTGTGTCTAGTTCTGTAGGCGCTCTCTCGTCATAAGACCAAGTACAGGGTCAGTCGTCAGAGATTTCCGCAGTACATCCAAAGAATCTTGTGGAGCACCACCCCAGAAAAAATTAGCATCAGCTTTTAACAACTCTTGAAATGGCCTGGCTTTGATACAAAAGTCTTTGATAAAATGATGGTAATAAGAACATAATTGAAGGAAGCTTCTCACATCTCTAATTCTCTTAGGAATACGATATTCCGTTATAGCTCTCACCTTTTCTGGGTCTGGCGACTCTCCTTCATTTGACACAAGGTGTCCAAGTATTTTGAGTTCTTTTGCTCCAGACAGACAGTTCCAAGTTTCAATCCACCTTGTTGGTGACACTTAAGGACACCCTCAGTATTTTTATATGTTCATCAAATGTCTCTTAGAGCACTATAAGGTCATCTAAATAACAAAGGCACATAGTACACTTCAGGCGAGGCAGAAGATTATCCACAATCCATTCAAAAGTTGCTGGTGCATTACACAAACCAAAAGGCATTACCTTAATCTCATACAGGCCCTCAGGGGTGATGAATGCAGTTTTCTCACGATCAGCATCATCTACTTCGATTTGCCAGTATCCCACGAACATGTCCATGGTTGAGAAAAACTTAGCCCCCTTCAGACGATCTAGTATATCGTCAATTCGTGGAAGAGGGTAAACGTCCTTTTTAGTTATCTTATTCATTCCTGTAATCAACACAAAAGCGCCGACTGCCATCCTTCTTCCTGACGAGGACCACTTGTCACGGCCATGGGCTCAGCGAAGGCTGAACGATGTCATTCTTCATCATTTGCTCTACCTCGCCTCGAATTATTTGATGTTACGTTGCTGACACACGGTATGCTCTCTGGCTTATTGGTTGATCGTCTCCAGTGCTAATCCGGCGCTTCACCGTCGATTTGTCTAATTTGCTCTTCACCTGTGGATGGAAGCATTCGGAGAACTCTTGAAGAATGGCAAGTAGCTTCTTCTGCTGTTACTTAGATCTGGTGATAGTCGAGCTAGAAGATCTTGTCTCAGAGTGGTAGCGCTAATTTCGCCCACAGACTTGGCACAGGAAGTTTCTATGATGCTGAGCTGTTCTGCAATTAACAGCTCAGCGTTTGCCACACACATGGGTCTTGGAAGGCTCTGCAGTTCTTGGCGACAGTTAACTATGCACAATTCACCGAATCCGTTCTTAAACGAGACGACAGAGGCTGGGATGACCAAGTTATTCTCCAGTGGTATGCTTCTCTTACATTCCACAACAAGATCCATGGGTTGATGCATGGCATGACACATGACAGTTACCTTTCTAGAGCTTCATCCAGCACACATACTCCTGACACACTCGGACATGCATCTTCCTGTCCACAGTATCTCATCTCGTCTAGCCACTTATACCCATACGAATCTTCCTGTAGGTTTTATATATTTCCCATTAGCCACCCTCAGCAGAGATGTTTTGCTGTCGATGAATCCGGTTTTCTGCAACTGGTGACGATACTTCTCCGAAATGACTGAATATGATGCTCCAGAGTCCACAAGATCTTGGGCTGGTCGGCCATCCATGAGGATATCTACGTGGTTTCCTATCGTTTTTGTAGTGATCGACGTCAGAGGATTTTTTTCTTCGGCGTCCTCACCTCCAAGGAAGGTCGCACCTTTTAGTTTTCCAGGTTGCGCCGGCTAGGTGGTCGGCTAGAGCTTCTAAACGGCTCTGGAGACCTTGATCGACGTGTTGGGGAACGTCCTCTCCAGCGGGTAGCTTGCGGCGATGGTGACGTACGTCGTCCTGCACCCACATCTTCTTGTTCATCTTCGTCTTACTGGAATTGGCGTTGGCTGAGATCGGTCTGCTGTCTTCTGGCGCGGGCGTCATCAAATATCCGCCGCCTTTCTCGACAATAGAGCACCACATGTTCCGGTCGTCCGCAGTGGTAACATACTGGTTGGAAATCCTGGGTCCTCCAGACGTCAGTCTTCCTTGGTGCCCAAACAGGTTCCTCATGCAACATTGTAAGAACGTAACTCCGCTGGGTCTCGACTTTTTCACCGTTTTAAAGGAAAATGAATGACCAGAGATTGGGTCCAATGTCTGTTCCACTTCCTTCCTTATGACCTCTTGAAGCGTCTCGGCTTTTAGCTTGCCATGCAATCCAAAGTGCCTTCTCAACTTCCCCTCTATCTGACGAATAACACTTGTGTAATCAGTTGCTTCCTCCATCACAGACATCGTATCGATGTTTGGAAATCGTTCAAACTTCTTGCGTGTAATTATTTTTTGATGCATTGTCTCGATATACTGGCACAATTTTATGAAGTCGTCTGCTGTCGAAACCTCCTTCAGGAGTAGGGCTTGATACATGGCGTCAGAAACACCCTTCATGAGATGTGCAACCTAATCTCCCTCCTAATTTCTAGGATCCACTGTTTTACACAGCTCCAAGACGTCTTGAATGTAGGATGCTGTAGTTTCTCCTGGATGCCGTGCCCTGCACTTTAACTTATCTTCAGCCTTGCACATCTGTCGTTGTATGTCGCCGAAATACTTGCTCAGTCCTGCCTGGAATACTTCCCAGCTTGTGAACTTCTTCTCGTTATTCTCATACCATTGCTTGGCGTCAGCCAAACACACAGTATCATCTCATTTGTTAAATTTGGCTATACGGTCATATACCTTCAGCCACTTATTTGGATCTTGGCCATCGTCACCAGACAACCCGGAAGGATGTCACATGTGGTGGCACACAGTGCTGTCATCGTAACGCCCACTTCTTCTTCTGTCTCCAGTAGACTGTGATCTGTTGAATATGGCTCGAACTCGGGTTTCTCGATACGTAAATGGCGGCTCTGTCGTGGCCTGATGGGAGCCACTGTGTCGTCGATAATATGTGCTATCACAAGTTCCAATACACGGCACCTCCACCACAATAATGTCAGCTAGAAGAAGGTGTACTTAGCTGAATGACGGACACTAACTTCACTGAACGAAGGTTTATTCAGCACTTGCACATACAAGAGCGCGGAGCGAACTGTCTCTGGCCAGAACACATACAGTACATATATGGCTACAGAACATTCCAGTACAGTGATTCTGGCCAGTTGTGGATACTTCTAGAATGTACTTGAACCGAACTCAGCAATTAATTAATAACAGATAAATTAAAGTTGATTACCGAGGGCATAAAAATTTCCTTGTAAGGATAAGGCTACTGCACAGAGAACTGAAATTTAATAAATATATTTATTTCATTAAATATCTAAGACTCTATAAAAACATATTTAAAAGAGTTGTCAGGGCAGCAAAACAACTGGCAAATAACAGGCTAATTTTAAATCATGAAAATAAAACAAACGCTGTGTGGTCAGTCATTAAATGTGAGTTAGGTGTTAAAGCCTGTAACCAAGAAATTTAAAAAACTGACATTGAAGGAAATGCTATTGTAAGTCCAACTCAAATACCAGAGTACTTTAATGAATTCTTTATAAACGAAGCAAAATGTGATGTAGATGTAACAGATTATCACAATAAAGTAAATCCCTTTGGCCTAGGTGAAAATTCTGCTAACTTTACAAAATTCTTAAAAGTTTCTATGGAGGATGTAGGAAGTGCTATTCTAACATAAAAAAGAAAAATGTACCGGTTTGAATGAAACACCCACCAAAGCTATTAAAGTGATACACAACAGAATTGCAAGCCCACTAGCTCTAATAATGAATCAATGTTTTGAAGAGCGCTGTTTCCCATAGGTACTGAAATATGCTGAACTCAGATCACTCTTCAAGAGTGGTTCATGAGGGTTCATGGGAAATTATCATCCTATCTCGATTCTCCCAGTCCTATGTAAAATATCGGAAAAACTTGCTGTTGCACAAATCCAAAAATTCACTGCAAATTATTCTGTTATTATAAACAATCAATTTGGTTCTCTGGAGGAGAAAACCATCATGGACGCCGTAAACAGTTTCATTGAGAAAATAAGTACATCATTAGACAAGAGAAATAAGGTGGCAGGAATTTTCTGCGATCTCACAAAGGAGTTTGATCCTGTAAACCATGCATTGCTTGTTTAAAAGCTTGAAAAGTATGGCAGTAGTGGCAGTGAACTACAATGGCTTAAATCCTACTTATCAAACAGAAAGCAAAGAGTTAGCATCTCTTAAAATGGTGCATATTACTTTATTTGACTGGAAAAAAATTACCTCAGTGCGTTTCACAAGGCTCCATATTAGGCCCAGTCCTATTTCTCTTCTCTTCCTTGTTAATGACTTACCCTTAAATATCAGCTCCCCATCAGTCCTGTTTGCAGATATTTCTTCTGTCTTAGTTGAACATCAGGGTTCATAAGAAATTCCCAAATCTGTGATCAGTACCTTCACTCAGTGCCTTAGAAACTTAGTTTCAGCTAAATGGGTTGAATCTGAACTTATCCAAGGCTCCCACGATGCAGTTCAGACCCAAACAGTCAAAATATGAACAGATTAAGATAGTATACAACAACCAAGATATAGAAGAATTTGACTCAGTCAAAAATTTGAGCTGGCTGGCACACATTGAGTACCTAGCAAACAAACTGAGCAGCCTTCTATTTGCAGTGTAAATATAATCAACTTCAACACAAAAAGTAGCATATACAAGCTACTTCAAATCTATTATTAGGAATGGTATTGTGTTTTGGGGTAATTCGACAAACATAATGCAGATACTAAAAATACTGAAAACCCCATTCGAAACATGTATATTGCAAATCATAAAGAACCATGTCAGCCATTATTTAGAAAACTTAAAATATTAACTCTGCCATCCTTATACATATATGAGATTGTTATATTTTTGTACACCAGACATGAATTATTTGAGGGAAACCATTTTATCCAATCACATGATACTAGAAACAAAGAAAATTTTATGATCCCCACCCACCACCTCAGACTATATGCCCAGAGACCTCAATACATGGGAATGAAAATTTGTAATAAATTAAAAGGAAACAAGTTGATGCAGATGAATTTAGGTCCACTTAAAAGAATGCTGTATGAGGTACTGACACTGAAGTGTTATTACTCAGTGGATGAATTCACGCAGGGTAAACTGCAAATTTGAGCTGGATACAATGTGTTACACATTCCAAGAAATATCCTTAGGGTATTATTAGTTGTTGTAGTGCTACTATTTATTACTGTAAAAATCATTGTAACTGTTTTATACATTTTTGACATGTCTCCTGTACACAAACCAACTGGATTGCAAATGTACATTATGAGATGAATATAACGCGATTCAACAAGTGAGACAGCATATGCGTCCTTGAGTCAAAACATTATGCTTAATTATAACTAATTATACGAAGGTTTTTCGGAAAGTAAGGAACGACCTGTCGTGAAATGGAAACCACAGTGAAAATCCGATGAAGTTTTGCACAGGTGTGTTGGGCAGTGTTCCTAGTATCCACATCGATCGCGTTACGTCGTTCTATCTAGTTCTGAGCACATAGGGAGCACATAAAGATATCTAGAACAATAGTGTCTCCCGCCGAGTACGAAGGCCTGGTGAGAAATTTCACCTGATGCTATGCAGTCAACATTACATAAATATTGTGCATTTTCTTCTTCAAGACAATTCTCAGCCGCATTCTGCAGGGGCAATGAAGATGCTCCTGCGTCGTTTTCAGTTGGAAATGTTTGATTATCCACAGTACAGCCAGTAATTGTCTAACTCTGAGTTTCATCTCTGCTCACATGAACCTCTGGATATGAAAACAACATTTTGGCACGGACAACGAGCTGTAGGCCAGCGTAGAGAATTGGCGGAAAGCACTGGCGGCTGCCTTCTATAACGAGGGTATTGGAAAGTTGGTACAACGTTACGACAAACGTCTAAGTCTAATCGACAACTATGGAGATAAGTAGCTGGAAGTTGTAGCTGATGTTGCAAATAAAACAGTTTGATTTTCACTGTGGTTTCCATTTCGCGATCTATAGTTCCTTACTTTCCTAATAACCCTCATAGAAATAAATAATTTTTTACTTTATATTTTTTAAATATCTTAGGGTTTCCAGTTTTCTGCCTTATGGCTAGCAGCTACCTGTTAAAGGCTTTTGTTTCAGAATGTAAAATTCCATTCAAAATTGTAGGTGAGATGTGTTGTCTACAGAGACAATATTTTTACTTCTAGTATTTTGCAATTTCATTTCATTGAACATAGTAAAATTTCCCATGTTATTAAGAACAATATACATTAACATGTAAGTGTAAGACTCCTGAAGATATTTTTCTACGATGCTGAGCTATCGGTTTTATAAAATAATTCTACTCACATAGCTAACAAGTTCTGTTAGCTTGTCAAGTCAAATCTGTATATAATCGCAAACGTTTCATAACAGCTTTCATCACCATCAGCAGGGATTAAGTGTGACTGTCATAAAACTGGTGAGGCTCACGCTTTTATGTCAAGTGGATGGCACCTGATTGGCTCAATTACATAATGATGACATCATGGAGATGGCATATACTAAGGTTACGTTCTCATCATTCATAGGCTATATTTATGTTGCCGTCTAGCATAGCTTGCAGCACCATCACTCATACTGAATAATGAATATCATACAGAATAAGGTGGCCAGGTATGTGAATGGTTTGAAGACTTCTTAAGTAATAGAACTCAGTACATTGTCAACAATGGCGGCTATTCATCAAAGACAGGGGTATTACATTACATTACATTTCATTTATCGTTTACCATGGATCCCATGGAGATCAGTCTCTAGGATGTGGAAAGAGACAAAGTTTTTTTTTTCTTTTTACATAGATACACGGACATTAGACAATTCTGATGCAGACAGAGTTATGAGCTACAATCCTTGTGAAGATATTCATCGATGGAGCAGAAGGAGTTGGGCAACAGTAATTTTTTTAATTCACTCTGAAACCGATCTTTATCACTTACAAGGCCTTTGATATGCTCTGGCAAGTTACTGAATATTTGAGCATCCATGTATTTGACTCCTTTTTGTACTAATGTTAAGCTTTTATAGTCCTCATACAGATTGATTTTTGTTCTGATATTATAATCATGTTTTGCACTATTTTTTGTAAAAAGAGACATACTGGAAATGACAGAGGACGTCAATAAGTATATGTACTGAGAAGCAGTAGTTAGAATGCCAAGGTACTTAAAGAGGTCCCTGCATGATGATCTAGGACTGACACAAGATATAATTCTAATGACTTGTTTCTTAATTTTGATAATGTTCCCTTTGTGTGAGGAGTTTCCCCAAAATATGATTTCATAACTCATTAGTGAATGTAATTAGGACGAATAAACTAACTTCTTCATTTTTAAATCACCTATTTCTGCTATCATGTGTACCGCAAATGTAGCTGAACTAAGGCGTTTCATTAAGTCTAGAGTCATCAGGAGAGCGCCAGGGAAGTGTGATAGCACTGCTGTTATTCTCTGTATACGTAAATGATCTAGCAGACAGGGTAAGCAGCAGTCTACAGCTGTTTGTTGATAATGATGTGATGTATGGGAAGGTGTCTTGATTGAGTAACCTTAGGAGGATACAAGACGACTTAGACAAACTTTCTAGTTGGTGTGATGAATGGAAGCTAGCTCTAATGGAAAGAAGTGTATGTAATGCAGATGAGTAGGAAAAACAGCTGTGCAATGTTCGAAATGCAGCATTACAGTTATGTTAATTAAATATCTCGGCATAATGAAGCAAAACGATATGAAATGGAACAGGGATGTAATAGTACTAGCACATATGGTATTAATCGTCGAATTTGGTTTATTGAGAGAGTATTGGAAAAGTGAAGTTCATTTATAAAGTACTCTGTGCACAGGGCACTAGTGTGACACATACCAGAGTACTCCTAGAGTGTTTGGGATCCCTATCACGATTAAAGGTAAACGTCGAAATATTTCAGAGGTCGGCTGTTAGATTTGTTACTGGTAGTTTTGAACAATGACCAAGTATTATGGAGATGCTTTGGGAACTCAAGTGGGAATCCCTAGACGGAAAGTGATGTTCATTTCATTGAACACTGTTGAGAAAATTTAGAGAACCGGCATTACCATTAATTACTACCATTTAATACCAGTTCTTTATCGTTCACCAGCCATGGCTGCACAGACAGCGTCAAAGGGTCAAAGTTGCAATCAAGTGATTTACAGTATAATGTATTACAGAATAACATCCAAACATTATACAGATAACGTAAATAGACTATGTTATGTTCACTGTGTCCATTACCTTTCTTCACAGTCAAAGAATTCTTGGACCGAGTAGAGTGGGCATTGTTTTAGGCCTTAAGCAATTCGTTTCTTGAAGTTGTCCAGCGGCAGGGTCTGCAATTCAACAGGCAGTTTGTTGAACATCCTCACAGTGATCACCAGAAAACTCTCTCTTGCTTTGGACAGTCGGCATATTGGTAGATTTAATGTCTTCTTCGTTGTAGGTATTATGTTTACGGATGTCATGCCGCTTGCTGGGTTGGTTCAAATGGCTCTGAGCACTATGGGACTTAACATCTATGGTCATTAGTCCCCTAGAACTTAGAACTACTTAAGCCTAACTAATCTAAGACAGCACACAACACCCAGCCTCTAACTGGAGGTGTCTAGGTTTTCCCTTATGTGGATGAGGCATAATAATACATAGTGGCTATAAACAGTCATTGTTCCCAATGTTCTGAATAACGGTCTGCAGTATTCCTAGCTGTTGCTAAATGTAATAACTCTTATTACATTCTTTTGCAGTAGCAGCATATACTTGCAACTTGCCGAGTGACCCCAAAGCTATAATCCATACAAAATGTGGCTATGGAACAAAGGATATTAGACAATTATCAGAAACTGCTCTGCAATCTTCATACGAGGTATATTACATGAGAGGTTTGTGGTCTGCTGTGAAGCCTAACAGTTTCACGGATTTTATATGGCAAAGTATATGTTTTTCCTAAGGCTGCATACCATATGCTGGGTTTTTTTCTTCGTTTAATTTCATCTTGTTGGCGATGAACCATTTTTTACCGTTTTCGTACAGTACATCCGACTTTGCTTGGGCAGAATTTTCCTCTTTGGCAATAAGAGTGGTGTCGTCTGTAAATTGTAGTGTCTCACCAACTTCATTAGATCATTTACAAAAATGAAGAAGAGGACCGAACCTTGTGACATGCTGTGTTCTACCTTCTGTTCCTGGGATGTTGCTCCTTGGACATCGCGTAGATACCTTGACTCTCCGAACTTTTGTAAGATTTTACCTTTTTCCCTATGTCATTTGCGTTCTAACATTGAAATTTCTAGCTGGTGGTGTAGCAGGTATATGAAGAATGGGTATTTCGAGATTTTCATTTTTTTCTAGAGCTCTGATTTTATAAAGCTGTTTGTGCTCTTTAGATGGATTTATTTGATTAATAGTCATGGGTGGATTTTTTGGGTCATAAAAGCATACATACTTTCCTTTTTGTGACTAACTTGTTGGCAATCAGTCTGGATATCACAACAATGTTCGTTTACTAGAGATTTCTCTGTGTTTCCCTCAATGTTTTTATTGTTTGTCTCATGTTGCAATGTTTTGTTGATGCAGTGGGTTTGTAGGCCCACTCAGTGTTTCCCCAGTAACTTCATTTCCAGTAGGCAACGTTCATTTGTTGTGCATTTTTCCGCTGTGTATTGAAGTAGAGGCTAATTGCGATCTGTGCTTTTCTAAACTACAAATTACATCATTTGACACAGATTCACTGAGTATCTCTGCAATTTGTTCCTTTTCTGAGGACATTAATTTCTTGTTTTTTTTTTTTTATTTTCGCTGGATTTTCCTGGGTTATAAGCAGATTTCCGTTTGGTGTTTTCCTAACCTAGAATTTTCTCCTATTTCACCATTGTCTTTCATGAGTTTGTTCACTAGTTTCAATATTCACTTAAATTTACACATTGTTACGTATTTTTTGCCTCAGGAATAGGACTTCCAATGTTTACGTTTGTTTCGCTGGATTGCAGGATAGCTTCTGTGAAACGATCGGTTTATCTCTATTTGCATATTTATAATGTGGTTTGGAATCGTCACAAACCTCTGCAATTTTGGTTTCGCCTTGTCCATTTGAGCTCTGCGTAGCTTCTATGTTCGTTGTAGGCAGTACTTCTTTTGTTGTTTCGATCCGTAGTGTGAGCTGACATATTTCACAACAGAACATGATTCTACCTTCTGAACTTTTCACAATGCGAACATCACTGCTACTTAGCCTGACACAATCAGTGAGAAATTGTTTTCCACACCACACCCCAAAAGTCTCTATTATTTCGGTAGTTTTCAATAATTTTTTTGCACCTTCGACACAAATTCCTTTCATCAGTTGTAGCCATCTTGCAAAAATCTGACTGTAGAACGATTTTACTGCCAATAATGTACTTTTCATGAAAGGAAAACAAAGATACGACACAAGAAATTGGGGCTGATATGGAGGCACATAGATGGTCGTTTTCCCCTCGCTGTATTTGTGAGTGGAACAGGAAAGGAAATAAATGAAATCTTCTCGGTTTTCAAGCCATGTCCGTTTCAGAACTCCACAGAAAGAAGAGGTTAGTAGTAGTACAAAACATCCTCTGTCACACTACACACTGTGACTTGCAGAGTTTGTGTGTAGATGTAAAACTATGTAAAGTTTTCCTCTGCAATTTTTCTTTCTCAATTGCGTGTTTCCCTGCACTGCCTTAGTTATAGTGCCTAATTTATCTGAAATTGTTTTAAAATATTATGTTTTATGTTCATATATATTAACTTATGTGCGACATTTTATCTGTTCTTACATCTAGCTAAGACTAAAAACAATATCAAATAAATAAGTAAATGACTAATTGCTTTACCAGTGTTTCTTGAAGTTGTGACGATACAAACTAATTTCTACTGCTTGACTAATCACAGTGGCCTGAATTCTCATCTGTACAAACAGTCTTGTGTTTACTCATTAGACCTTTCTTGGAAACTGCTGTTTTTTAGTGTTTCTGTGAGGTACCATCTTGAACATAGCAATTGGCAATTGTCTGTATAGAGTGCCCTTCATAACAGATGCTACACTTACAAGGAATATTATAAATTCCCGGTACTCTGAGACTGAGAGTAGTTTTGACTGGTCATGTTTCTTTAATTTTCCTGATTGGCCAGAAGACTGGACTGATTCTGTGGCAAGTTTAGCGTCTACTTATCTTACTAGTTGCTGCACCACATAATGGGAAGCGTTCTATGTCTTGGTTTCCTTGACAGATTTGACCTAATTACACAGACAAAACGTGCATTGCAGTGAGGGTGGAGGTGGGTTAGATTTTGCATGAGAAATGAAAAGTTGAGCAGGTATGGGCAAAGGAAGAACTAAGCTAAATAGGAAATAAAGGGGTGAGAGCGAGGGCTTGGGATGATGAGGTATTCAAAGCCATACGAGATTATATCACATTAAGATAAGACTATGAACCACACGGCCAAATGCATAATTACAATTTTTATAGCACTGTACTGTGCAAATTAATAGCAACCCCACTTTCACCTGGTAATTTGTTAGATAGTCAATACCTATATTACGTAATATGGTGAGTAGATATTTTATCTATCCAATTAAATAATGTTATCAATAACTGACAGTTTTTGTTGTTATATTAGCCCAGATGACTATCAATCGTTCTCATTTAACCCTCTTGTCAATCTTTGTTGTCTGTCTTGTTCAAATTGTCTTTGTTTTCTATCTTATGTGCTAATCCATTCGTTTATTTATCTGTATCATCAAAATTAATCAGCACTTTGCCCCTACATCTTTTCTAATACCGATTTCCATGCTCATTTTCATTACACTGATTGGCCTTCTGCCGATTGTCTGTTATTAATTTATTCGCAAATTTGACAGGTATTTTCTTTTGCACCACTCGCTTATCTTGCCTGTACATACGCAATTCTTTCAGGTTTTTTGCGTTTGTTTTTCGGGAAATCGATTTGCTCGATTTTTATTGCTGTCTCTTACATCACTCTCATTGCCAAACTAAGTAGTTTACATTTTCTCCTATGACTTTCGCTTTCCATTTACCCAGTTTCTAAAATTTCGTCTGTTTTCACGACTTTCCCGATCGATATTTTCTTTTTATCATTTCTTCGTATCAATATGGATAGCCTACTCATTACCTCTCATTAACGATTTCCGTACGAATTTTTCTAATTTTTCCGACTTCTTCGTTGCTTATCTTTCATTTTTTATCCTTTCCACCCTCTACTTATTTATTTTTTGCCACTCTCACCATTTTTAACCCTCCAAACTGTCCTCTCTTGCCATGATGAATCCCAGTTCATATTACATCCGGTCCTTCCGAAAACATGTCTTTGCAATATCAAAACAAAGGTCCCATATTTCGTTTCTTGAAACCTGCTTGCCCCTTGGAGTTACGCCAGACGAGATAACAATGAAAGTCCCCATTTCTGTATGCTATCCTACCCTACAACAGGTTCTTTTACAGTTACACAGCAATCTCTTGCTCTTACCCAGCTAATCTGTGACCTATATGCCTCATAAACAAATTACCATTCCACCAGAGTTCTCTTCTTCTACAAAATTCTGCACCAGACTTCTCTTCTTCTACAAAATTCTACTGTTATCTGCCCCTCACGTTTCCTTCAGTGGTATCATCCGACAAGCCAACGTCAAACTGGAACAATATGCCAGACTTCACCTCAAAAAGCTATTCCACCTTCTCCTAAACTACCTGAACAGAGGTATTTCCCTCGCTGTCTTTCTGCAGTTTCCGAAACAGTCACACCGTCAACCACCACTCCTCTCCTACAAACTAAGCTTTGCCAACCTCCTTAACATTTCACGGCCTTCACCATTGCCTCCCAGACCAACAATAACCCATAATCCCAAGAACCAGTCACAACAGTACAGTGTCTTTAATCTCTCAGCTAAAGCACTCTCTCCTCCTGAATTATCTGTATTACCTAAGGGCCTCACTTTCAGCTGTAAACCTGCATTTGATCATGATGCTTTGGTAAAGGGTCTCCTTTCCTTCACATATAATATCTGTTGGAAATATCACTTTGCAACCCAGTCCCAAAAGCTTTCCAACAGCAAACGTCACATTGAACCCTGCCTTGAACACTTCAGACCATGATCTAAACTTGATCCACCATCACTACCACAAAATCATCCCTCACAAGCCTTCTAAGAGTTTTTGACATCCAGCATTGCCTCAACAACCCTTCCTCGGGTCCCTGCAACATGAGCCTAACCTGCCCCCTGCACAACTCCAAGCTCTATGTTCTCTAAAAGCTGATGACTCCATCATTATCCTCCCAGCATACAAATGATTTGCTACTATAGTGCATGACCAAAAGGATGGTGTTAACTCTACACTAGCTATCTGACAATTCTACATACAGTGTCTGCAATAAACATCCCATACCTGTGATTGAAACTGACCTGCAGTCCCTCCTTAAAACCTCAGGCCTCTCGCAAGGACTTACATCTCAATCCATAGAACTTCTTATCCCACCCTCACCACCCCCCCCCCCCTTTTATCTTCTTCCTAAGATCCACAAATCCAATCATCCTGGCCGTCCAAGCACCCACCGAACGTATATCTGACATAGCTGATCAACAGCTGCAACCCATAGAACTAAAACGCCCCTCCTACATCAAAAGAGAGGCTGAAAGAGAGGCGCTCTGCATTGCGGTGTAGCTTGCTCACCAGGTTTCGAGAGGGTGCGTTTCTGGATGAGGTATCGAATATATTTCTTCCCCCTACTTATACCTCCTGAGGAGATCACGAATGCAAAATTAGAGAGATTCGAGCGCGCACGGAGGCTTTCAGACAGTCGTCCTTCCCACGAACCATATATGACTGGAACAGAAAAGGGAGGTAACGACAGTGGCACGGAAAGTGCCCTCCGCCACACACCGTTGGGTGGCTTGTGGAGTATAAATGTAGATGTAGAAAATACCAATCATTACCCAGATCGTCTCAAATCTGTGCCCGTTCCACTGCCACCACACACCTTGCTTGTCACCATTGATGCCACATCCCTCTATACCAACATTGCACACATACATGGCTTTCTGCTGTTTAACATTTCCTCATTCAGCCCCCACCTGATTCCAAACCTATGATATCATGACATCATTCCCACTCACCTAAATCAGCTTTATACTTACCAACAACTACTTCACCTTTGAGGGGCAGGCATACAAACAGATCAGGGGTATGGCCATGAGAACCAGGATGGCTCCTTCCTATGCCAACCTTTTCATGGGTAGCTTGGAAGAGGTTTTCCTGTGATTCATAAGTCTGCAGTCCCTGGTTCGGTTTAGATACATTGATCACATCTTTACCATATGGACTCATCGTGAAGCTGACCTGGAATCTCTGAATATCTTCTCCCATTTAAATTTCATATGGTTCTATTCCAAATCCCATGCCACTTTCGTTGATGTTGATTTTATCCTCACCGAAGGCCACCTACACACTTCTGTCCACATTAGATCTACCAACAAACAACAGCACTTACTTTTTGACAGTTGCCATCCTTTCCATGTCAGATGTTCCCTCCCATACAGCCTTGGCATCTGAGGCAAACGTATTTGTTCAGATGCAGACCCTTTACAGCAATATACTACCATTGTCACCTCAGCCTTCACTGCAGGTAATTATCCCAGCAGCATAGTTAATAAGGAGGTTTGCTGGACCATCGCATCTAATCCTGATACCGCTCACCCCTACACAAAACATCATCGGAGCACACAATTGGTGACTCAGTATTATCCTGGTCTGGAATGTGTTAATCAGCTACTTCAACATGCCTGAAATGAGATCAATTCTGTGTGAAATTTTGCACACCACTCCTAGAATAGCTTTCCGTCGCCCTCCCAATCTCCACAATATTCTTGTGAGAGCCTATGCTCCTTCTGCACCCGTCTCCCTACCCTATGGCTCCTATCCCTATGACTGTTCCTGCTGCAAGACTTGCTGTATGCACCCTCGTACAACCCCCTATAATAGCACTGCAATTAGCAAAACATATACTATCAAAGGGAGAGCCACCTGTAAAACGACTCATGTCATATACCAGCTACTATGTAAACACCGTTCAGTCTTCTACCTCGGCATGACTACCACCAAATTATCAATTAGGATGAATGGGCATAGGCAAAGAGTTTATACTGGCAACTCGCCATATCCTGTTGCAGAGCGTGCTCTACAACGTGACATTTGTGACCTCAGTGCATGTTTCACCACATGCGACATCTGGATTCTTCCCCCAGAAACGAGTTTCTCAGAGCTGCATAGGTGGGAACTAGCACTGCAACATGTTCTTGGTTGTCGCCACCCATCTGGCCTTAATTTACGTTAATTTCTTCTCTCAGCTTTTATTCACTGTAACAACTCTTTGCTGCACTCCGTTTTAATTTCTTATATCTTTCATTGTCTTTCTCATCTATTTTTCACCACCTCCTCCCACCTCTGTTACATACTTAGCTTCTTACCCTTATTAATTCGTGCACAATGTTTTAGTAGTAATCTCTGTCTTGCTTATCACTCTGTCTTGCACCTTTAAGTTCTTATATTTTCAAATCTTGTCAGATGCAGTCCCCAAGTCAGTCTTCGCTTCCCATCCCATATGGTAAGTCTCCCATGACCCATGGTTCTGAATGACTTTCCCAAAATCTACCCCTTTTCCTTCACCTTTCCAGTCCCTTTCCTTCACCCTTCTTCTTTCCCCTTCAGCCCTTCTGCCTGAAGAAGGAGCCACTGGCTCTGAAAGCTTGCCAGTCACAACACTCTTTTATGTGTGTGTTCCACTGCTGCTTGGTGAGTAGGTTTTTTATCAATCCAATTAAATAATTTTATCAATAATTCAATGTTTTCATTGTTATAATATCTCAACAAATGCAAACATTATAAGCAATCCCTTGCTTGGAAGAATACGCAGACACACACAACATATCGGTAATACTCCATGAATATATAAAACAAGCCATGAATTATACAAAAGAGTAAACAATAATCAAACATGAAGAGAGCCTTCACCTGACTGCAAGACCACAGACCAGATTCACAGCGACTGCACCCAGCCCCTAATAGCTGTCAATACCAGTGATTATAAGATGACATCTACATTTATTTACCAGTTAATATTTACCTGTTAGTGTTGGCATTCACAGTCACCAGTACCAGGAACAATAAAATGGTGTCTGTCTGGCATGTGGTTCCACAATCAAGGAAAGGCACCATTCCCTTCTTCCCTTGTTTCATATGCCTCCCTTCCCCAACTCACTATTCCTTTCCTCCCACAGCTTTAGTTTCTTTTCTGTTTATGTCTTCCGTTGATCATGCATGGTCGCTTTTCATTTAATCATGCACAATCAACCCCACCTACTTTTTCTTTGTGCTCCCCTCCCCTCAATAAGTGAATAAAGATAAATTTTCTGAGGGCCCTATGCTCCTCCACAATCCTCCTATTCATTTCGGTGCATATTCATCGATGCTTCTTCCTACTTATTTATTTAGCGTCCATATTACCACATTTATGATATTGGACTTGTCAAAGTACAGAACAGTATAAAAATCACCTATTTACATAATGTACAAAAACTTATCATTGTTATCAACAAATCTTTATAACAAAAACATTATTCTGTTTAATTTGACTATAAAATTATATACATACATACAGATAGAACAAAAGCTAGTGCAACCTCTAGGTTTGTTTACTAAAACCAGTACTTTAGTTAACTAGGTATGGTAACAAAGGGCATAAAAGCTAGGTGCATAATTAGATACACACATCGATGAAAGAAGTTTGGTTTTATCAAGGAATGGCTGATAATTATGTATTTTTGTTTAGAGAGTTATGAATAAGACCTACAAATTGGAACAAAATTCCGGGTATTCATTAGTGCCTTAGAAGCTGTTGTTAATATGTAACAGTACTTGCTTAATCTTTTGTTGAGCATTTCTAGATGTTTTTTAATATCTTAGATGCTCATCGACACATAATCCTCAAATTTTATGTGATTCTTTTGCTGCATTTGGCTATTTGATAATGTGAATTTTACATTGGTCCTATTTCTGTTTCTTATATGGTTAAAGTTCATCCATACAGTTTTCGTGTCATTGACAACTAATCAGTTATCTTTAAACCATTTTCATGCCACTTCTGCTGTTTTGTAAATTTTTTTGCTGCATCTCATAATCATCGTTCTCTTTTATAATCAAGCTGGTTCATAAGCAAATAATATGGTTGAGTTGTTGAAAAATGATGTGGTACATCATTAATAAAAATCAAGAATAATAATGGTCCCAATACCGATCCCTGGGGCACCTCATAATAAACTCTTTTATATTCAGAATGGTACACATTTTCATCCCAAGAAATTAGTACTCATTGTTTCCTATCAGTTAAATATGACTGGAACCACAATTATACAGTTTTAACAGTGGTAGGTTATGATTTATAAGATCAAACGCTTTAGAAAGGTCCAAAAACAACCCACAGATCAGTTGCTTGTCTTCAATGTCTTCAATAGGTTTGTAAACAAGTTTTAGGAAACTGAAGAGTGCTGTTTGTGTAGATTTACCTTTTCTGAAAACATTCTGTGCATTTACAAGAATTTTAATTTTGTTTGGTAAGTCTAGCAACCTGTCATACATTATCCTTTCAATTGTTTTCGAAAATACAGATAATAATGATAGTGGTCTGAAATTTTTAATGTCAAACTTGTCACCACTTTTATAAACTGGTATTACTGTTGAAACTTCCTGCCAGATTAAAAATGTGTGCCAGACCAAGAATCAAACTCGGGACCTTTGCCTTTCGTGGGCAAGTGCTCTACCATCTGAGCTACCCAAGCACGACTCATCCCCCGTCCTCACAGCTTCACTTCTGCCAGTACCTCGTCTCCAACCTTCCAAAGTTTACAGAAGCTGTCCTGCATTCAGAGTTTGGAAGGTAGGAGACGAGGTACTGGCAGAAGTGAAGCTGTGAGGATGGGGTGTGAGTCGTGTTTGGGTAGCTCAGATGGTAGAACACTTGCCCCCAAATGGCAAAGGTCCCGAGTTCAAGTCTCGGTCCAGTACATCAATTGTAAATATTGTTATGTGGAATACATATGTTTATACAGTTGCGATAATTCAACAAAACGTTTATGCCTGTGAAGAAATTTCACTTTTGCCTTATTGTGTATTTTTGCAACACTTGATAGACCTACAGTAGGTCTCCCTTTCATATTTTAAATCTGCCAATGCTAGAGATTGCTGGCTGTCATTTATATAAGTTGAGATTATTTTGTACTCCTCCCACTGTGTCCCTGTTGCCCCCCTTCCCTTCCCATCCCATTATTCCTTGCTTATACTACATGTATTAATGAGGGATTTTGGGCTGGATGTGATTTTTTGCACCTTTATGATTGTTAGTTTTCATAAAAAAAAACCTCTACCATAGTTTACAGTTTTTTCAAGGTTTTATAATTAATTTGTTAACAACTGTCCTTAAAAATTTGACACAAGATACCAGCGCCCCTACAATCATGCTACCTAGTGGTATGTTATGATAGCTAATTTTGTAATGGCATAGCACTGCCAGTTGAACACCAGTGTTACAATAGATAATATTTGACTTGATATTCTGAAATAAGGTTTTTCTGTGGTATGTAAACTTGTTTGTTGATGAGTCCATATGTTTATTCTTAATATGTCACATATAATTTGTGCATCTAAGGCAGCTGTGTGGAGTTTTCACAGATATTCCAAAGATGGGCATTACCTAAAATGCATTAATAAGATAATTTTAATTACAATTGAATTCTTGATATTAGCAGCTTAAAATGATAATCGCAACACGCTCAGTTACTCAAATAATCATTGCAGGCTTCTTGTGTAACTTAAGAATGAAAATTTAGTCAAACAGGGCCTAGAAACAGAAATAACATATCAGTGTAATTAAATATCTTGCATCTCAAAAAAGCTGCTGTGTTGCAGTTGCAATATTTAGCTATGATTTATGTGTTATCGCTTGTTTAACATTTAGTCAAGTACCTACACCAATGCTGGTGATTAAAATTTTACATTACACCCCATTTCCATGAAGGGTTTATTTAAAAAAATTAAAAATAATCACAACACAGAAATAACAGTACTTCATTGTTGGATAACCCATCTTTATTTGTTCCCTTTCATGATCCTACCATTGTTTCAGTTCTTACCTTTCATGAATTTAATCATTTTACGATGTATTGCTATTGTAGTGCATTTAAAAATATATAGCAGACGATTCATAGAAGCTATTGAAATACTAAGAAAAGTTTAGGCACAGCTCTCCCTGAAGTGGATAATATTACTTTAAAGAGAACTCTCAAAACAGCCATTTAAATTCTCACATTGCAGTTTATCACTGTATTTGACGAGATGCAGTGACTGTTATAAGATTATGGCATGAACAACATTTTTATTGAAAATGTATGTACAATATTATGCTAGTGATTATTTAATATTCTGCACTTTACCTGAAAGTTCACTAAAATCTAGAATACATGAATTTGAAAATGTATTCCAATTGTTAGACAAAATTTATTTACTGTATTTGGTTTTCAAGTTCGTCTTTACTTCAATCATACATCCTCTTTACTTTCACTTGGTTCTTTTATCACACCATCCCACTTCACTTCTTTATATTTTATTGTTTTGACAAATGCCTGCCAAGTCATCGGGCCTAACCTATTTAACCTGTAACTAGTATGGTGGGGTCTTGTGAACTGCAGGGAATTTTGTTTTCTGTTTGTAACACCATGTCATAGCAATCTCAGAACCCTCAGTCCATCTGCACTGAATTGTCAAACAGATTGGTCATGTTTACAGCAGGGAAGTTTGTGACAACACCAATTTTTGATTTAGTTAGGGTGAGACTGACACCATCTTACTGCTTAAGAGATTTCTTTCATAGACTGCAGTGGTGTTACATTCTCATAATGAAATGAAAGTAAGTGAACAGATATGTTAATATTGAGTTGTTACATGAATTTATGATGACCAGGAAGCTTGCTGTTAGTTCTGTTTCTATGTACAAGAGCTGTTGTATGTGTGTGTCCATGTAGCATGAAACTGATTACAGATTGTGACACATACATCATGAAAATTACACATTTGAAACTGGCAAAAGACCAAAACTGGCCAGTAATGCAATAAAGGCATCCTGCATAATAAAACAGATAACCAATAGTGAAACTTCCTGGCAGATTAAAACTGTGTGCCCGACCGCGACTCGAACTTGGGACCTTTGCCTTTCGCGGGCAAGTTCTCTACCATCTGAGCTACCGAAGCACGACTCACGCTCGGTACTCACAGATTTACTTCTGCCAGTATCTCGTCTCCTACCTTCCAAACTTTACAGAAGTTCTTCCGCAAACCTTGCAGAACTAGCACTCCTGAAAGAAAGGATATAGCGGAGACATGGCTTAGCCACAGCCTGGGGATTGTTTCCAGAATGAGATATTCACTCTGCAGTGGAGTGTGCGCTGATATGAAACTTCCTGGCAGATTAAAACTGTGTGCCCGACCGAGACTCGAACTCGGGATCTTTGCCTTTCGCGGGCAGATCATTCTGGAAACAATCCCCAGGCTGTGGCTAAGCCATGTCTCCGCTATATCCTTTCTTTCAGGAGTGCTAGTTCTGCAAGGTTTGCGGAAGAGCTTCTGTAAAGTTTGGAAGGTAGGAGAAGAGATACTGACAGAAGTAAAGCTGTGAGTACCAGGTGTGAGTCGTGCTTCGGTAGCTCAGATGGTAGAGCACTTGCCCACGAAACGCAAAGGTCCCAAGTTCGAGTCGCGGTCGGGCACACAGTTTTAATCTGCCAGGAAGTTTCATATCAGCGCACACTCCGCTGCAGAGTGAATATCTCATTCTGGAGATAACCAATAGTGTTTTTTTAGATTGGTTCCGTCGTTTAGAAATGTGACAATGAATAACTGATTCTCTTCAATGATAACAATAATAAAATCTGGACAAAGCCTAACAAAAATACTGAAAAAAAGAATTGACAGTAAGAAACAAGACAGAAGCTATAAATACTTATGCTATACCAATATTGACCTACTTATTTGGAGTAGTGAAATCGAGTAACACAGACCTAGAGGTACTCAATACACTTACACGATCACAATGCCACAAATATAGAATACATCACATACATTCAGCAACAGAAAGATTCACATTAAGCAGAAAGGAAGGAGGAAGGAGATTTATCGACATAAAAAACTTACATTACGGACAGGTAGACAATTTAAGAAAATTCTTTATAGAACGAGCAGAAGGTAGCAAAATACACAAAGAAATCAATCATATAAATACATTGGCTACACCACTGCAATTCCATAACCATTTCTACAACCCTTTAAATCACATAACATCAACAGATATGAAGAAAGTAAATTGGAAAAAGAAAACACTACATGGGAAGCACCCGTATCATCTAATAAAGCCACACATCAATCAAGATGCATCCAACACATGGCTAAGAAAAGGCAATATATACAGTGAGACGGAAGGATTCATTTTTGCAACACAGGATCAAACAATAAACATCAAAGATTACAGCAAACATATTATTAAAGATCCCAATACCACAACAGCTAAAAGCAGACTTTGCAAACAACAAATAGAAACAGTAGATCATATAACAATACTAGCAAATACAGAATACACCAGAAGACATGACAATGTAGCAAAAATAATACATCAACAACTTGCCATACAACATAAACTAATAAAACAACACGTTACCACATACAAGTATGCACCACAAAATGTACTGGAGAATGATGAATACAAACTATACTGGAACAGAACCATTATAACAGATAAAACAACACCACATAAGAAACCTGACATCATACTCACCAATAAAAAGAAGAAATTAACACAACTAATCGAAATATCTATACCCAATACAACAAATATACAGAAGAAAACGGAGAAAAAATTGAAAAATACATCCAACTGGCTGAGGAAGTCAAGGACATGTAGCATCAGGATAAAGTTGACATTATACCAATAGTACTGTCAACTGCAGCAGTCATACCACACAATATTATACAGTACATCAACGCAATACAGCTACATCCAAACGTATATATACATGTACAGAAATGTGTAATTATTGGTACATGTTCAATTACACAAAAGTTACTAAATGCAACGTAACATATACTGTACATTTAAAAGGAAGTCACGCTTGATCAAGGTCCTTGTCACTTTTCATTTTTAACCAGACATAACATCTGAGAAGAGAAAGGTAATAATAATAATAATGGTAATTATAGCAATGACAAGAACTTTATTGATCATCATATGATACAAGGATCATTTTGCTGAATTTGTCTGTTCATAACAAATGGCTACACATATGTACATTTTTTACAACAAACCATGGTACAATAAGGCACAGATCTACAAGTACTTTACTTGTAGGTTAGACTTGATTTGAAGAAAGGGAACATTTCACCTTAGCAGCTATGATCTGTATCAACAACATATAGAAAAGATAGATTACTGATTACTATAAATATGATGTTAAGTAATAGACAGATTGGGCATAACAAAAAGACACTTTAAACCAAAGATTTCATTCCTTTTTTTTAAAAAAAAAAAAGAAAGCCCACACACCCAAACACACACATTGTGAATAAATGTGTGTGTGTGTGTGTGTGTGTGTGTGTGTGTGTGTGTGTGTGTGTGTGTGTGTGTGTGTGTGTGTGTGTGTGTGTGTGTTTCTTTTCTGAATAAGGCTTTGGCACAAAGGTAATGTTTAATATCTTTTTGTTGTGCCTATCTGCTCTCAACATGTCATCTTTATGGTAAGCAGCAATCTATCTTTTCCTTATATTGTTGATATTCCGACCTGGAGTTTCCATTGTTTGATTTCAACTAAGATCTATTTTATATTACTTTTTAAAGAAATAACTTAAAACTAAAACTGGATGATAAAGCGTCTATATTAAATGATGGTAAATGTACATAATGAAACCTATACGAAATTGCCTTTATTCTGTGCAAAACAGACATGGTGCATCACTGCTGTTATCCATGTCAAATGTGAACATACTGGGTGTTAGGTAGGTCGCCATAATGTCCTGGCTGATCAGTGTGAAAATTTATAACAGTTAATATCCCAAATTTAGGGAATAGAACACTACATGAGACTCTTAGTCCTACACCAAAAATTATTCTTACAGCCTTCTTCTGTAACTTTAAAAGCTTTTGAAAATTTGCTTGTTTTGGCATCCCATACTTCTATTCCATACTTTATACTACAATACATTGAAATATGATAAGAAGACCACAGTACATGGCTATTGTTTCAGCACTTGCTCTACATATTTATCGCAAATAAATTTTAAGACACTTTGTTTGCAAGAGAGTGAACATATGTATGGCCAGGATTTCTATATATTTTGATTTGATGGCAATATCAGTTCCAGTGCACAACTCAGTTTCAAAATATGTCTTGTGGGATTAAAATCCATTACTGCTATTATCATGTGCTGAAATGAGATGATTTTCATTGAAATACTGAATTTTTTCAATTGTAATAGAGTTTCAAAAAAGTTGTCGATGCTCATGATCTTAATGTTTGCGCGTAATGGATTTAGCATCAACATACAGAACTATCCTTGAATTTGGGGAGCAGTATTTTGATATATACATAAATCAACAAAAGAAGGCATCCCAGCACATAGCCTTGGGTACCCAGTATTACATATCAATAGTGTTATATCTGTGTGTGCCTCTCATCATTCCTAACAGTGAAAACAGATTTTTGTTAGATAAGGTTTTATTAGACAGTGATCAATTATCAGCATAATTATATGGCCATTTTCCCAGAGTATTTACTATCTCTCTCTACAATCGAATGATAGAGATTAGCTAAAAGAAGGCAGTACTTGCAGATGGAGGTCTATCTGTATCTGAAATTATGTTTCCTTTCCCATCTATTGCAGGAAGTTCAGTGACAATTAAAGAACTTACATATTTGGCGCACTAATTATTGCCACTTTTTGCAACAACACCATAAGGCTTGACCTCAGTACTGAAAGATGAGCAGAGATTCTTTGTTAATGGGTGCATAATAAGATTTTTTGGTATACCAGTGCTCAGTAATAACTGAAACATCTGGTTCATTAACATATGCTACGATGTCCAAATCATTGTGCTTATTTTCAAGTATTGAAACGTTTTGGAGGATAATCTTGAAACTGTTTGGATTGGATCATGTCTGCAGATTTGACTCCAACTGTGATACTACCTACGAAGAAACTGATCCACTGGAGGTGAAGTGCACAATTCACTCTTTCCCCACAGGCGTTCCATAACATGGACTCACACTGTTCTATACTATCATGAATATTTCAGAGGTAAACCCGTTATTGATATATTAAGCACTGACAGAAAACTGAAGAATCACATTCTTGCTTCAAGATCCTAAAATAGCAGGTGATGAGACTATCTTTGAAGAGACAGCTATCAACCAACACTTTCTGCAGAGTTCTGAAATATGGAGCTTGTAAACCTACAGTTGATCTAGCAACACAAGTAAGATGTGACATGTGTCACAGATCAAAGATGAGGAAAGGAAAACTTAGTATATTATTTATAGCACACAATTATGCAGTGACAAAGAAGTGTGTGTAATGACCATGTTCAAAGATGTGTACATTTGTTTAATTCCTTGTTTAAGTTGTTGTTATTGTTGTGGTCTTCAATCCTGAGACTGGTTTGATGCAGCTCTTCATGCTACTCTAGCCTGTGCAAGCTTCTTCATCTCCCAGTACTTACTGCAAGCTACATCCTTCTGAATCTGCTTATTGTTTTCATCTCTTGGAGTCCCCCTACGATTTTTAACCTCCACGCTGCTCTCCAATACTAAATTGGGGATCCCTTGATGCCTCAGAACATGTCCTAAACCGATCACTTCTTCTAGTCAAGTTGTACCACAAACTTCTCTTCTCCCCAATCCTATTCAACGCCTCCTCATTAGTTATGTGATCTACCCATCTAATTTTCAGCATTCTTCTGTTGCACCGCATCTCAAAAGCTTCTATTCTCTTCTTGTCTAAACTATTTATCGTCCATGTTTCACTTCCATTTATGGCTACACTCCATACAAATACTTTCAGAAACGAATTGCTGACACTTAAATCTATACTCGATGTTAACAAATTTCTCTTCTTCAGAAATGCTGTCCTTCCCAATGCCAGTCTACATTTTATATCCTCTCTACTTCGACCATCACCAGTTATTTTGCTCCCCAAATAGCAAAATTCCTTTACTACTTTAAGCCTCTCATTTCCTAATCTAATTCCCTCAGCATCACCCGACTTAATTCGACTACATTCCATTATCTTCGTTTTGCTTTTGTTGATGTTCATCTCATATCCTCCTTTCAAGACACTGTCCATTCCATTCAACTGCTCTTCCAAGTCCTTTGCTGTCTGTGACAGAATTACAATGTCATCGGCGAACCTCAAAGTTTTTATTTCTTCTCCATGGATTTTAATACCTACTCTGAATTTTTCTTATGTTTCCTTTGCTGCTTGCTCAATATACAGATTGAATAACATCGGGGAGAGACTACAACCCTGTCTCACTCCCTTCCCAACCACTGCCTCCCTTTCATGTCCCTCGACTCTAATAACTGCCATCTGGTTTCTATACAAACTGTAAATAGCCTTTCGCTACCTGTATTTTACCCCTGCCACCCTCAGAATTTGAAAGAGAGTATTCCAGTCAACATTGTCAAAAGATTTCTTTAAGTCTACATATGCTAGAAACGTAGGTCTGCCTTTCCTTAATCTAGCTTCTAAGATAAGTCGTAGAGCTTTTCCATTCGTCTGTAAAAAATTCGCGTTAGTATTTTGCACCTATGACTTATTAAACTGATAGTTCGATAATTTTCACATCTGTCAACAGCTGCTTTCTGTGGGATTGGAATTATTATATTCATTTTGAAATCTGAGGGTATTTACCCTGTCTCATACATCTTGCTCACCAGATGATAGAGTTTTGTCAGGACTGGCTCTCCCAAGGCCGTCAGTAGTTCTAATGGAATGTTGTCTACTCCCGGGGCCTTGTTTCGACTCAGGTCTTTCAGTGCTCAGTCAAACTCTTCACGCAGTATCATATCTCCCATTTCATCTTCATCTACATCCTCTTCCATTTCCATAATATTGTCCTCAAGTACATTTTCCTTGTATAGACCCTCTATATACTACTTCCACCTTTCTGCTTTCCCTTCTTTGCTTAGAACTGGGTTTCCATTTGAGCTCTTAATATTTATAAAAGTGGTTCTCTTTCCTCCAAAGGTCTCTTTAATTTTCCTGTAGGCAGTATCTATTTTACCCCTTGTGAGATAAGCCTCTACCTCCTTACATTTATCCTCTAGCCATCCCTTCATAGCCAATTTGCAGTTCCTGTCGATCTCATTTTTGAGATTTTTGTATTCCTTTTTGCCTGCTTCATTTACTGAATTTTTATATTTTCTCGTTTCATCAATTAAATTCAATATTTCTTCTGTTACCCAAGGATTTCTACCAGCCCTCGTCTTTCTACCTACTTGATCCTCTGCTATCTTCACTACTTCATCCCTCAAAGTTATCCATTCTTCTTCTACTGTATTTCTTTCCCCCATTCCTGTCATTTGTTCCCTTATGCTCTCCCTAAAACTCTGTACAACCTCTGGCTTAGTCAGTTTATCCAGATCCCATCTCCTTAAATTCCCACCTTTTTGCAGTTTCTTCAGTTTTAATCTACAGTTCATAACCAATAGATTGTGTTCAGTGTCCACATCTGCCGTTGGAAATGTCTTACAATTTCAAAACTGGTTCCTATCTGAAATCTATCAATATCTCCAATCTTCTTCCATGTATACAACCTTCTTTTATGATTCTTGAAGCAAGTGTTAGCTATGATTAAGTTGTGCTCCGTGTAAAATTCTACCAGGCAGCTTCCTCTTTCATTTCTTAGCCCCAATCCATATTCACCTACTACGTTTCCTTCTCTCCCTTTTCCTACTACAGAATTCCAGTCACCCATGACTATTAAATTTTCGTCTCCCTTCACCATCTGAATAATTTATTTTATTTCGTCAATACTTTTGGTCAATTTCTTCGTCATCTGCAGAGCTAGTTGGCATATAAAATTGTACTACAGTAGTAGGCGTGGGCTTTGTGTCTATCTTGGCCATAATAATGCGTTCATTATGCTGTTTGTAGTAGTTTACCCGCACTCTCATTTTTTTTTATTCATCATTAAACCTACTCCTGCATTAACCCTGTATTCGTCTGACCAAAAGTCTTGTTCCTACTGCCACTGAACGTCATTAATTCCTACTATATATAACCTATCCATTTCCCTTTTTAAATTTTCTAACCCACCTGCCCAATTAAGGATCTGACATTCCACGCTCCGATCCGTAGAACGTCAGTTTTCTTTCTCCTGATAACGACGTTCTCTTGAGTAGTCCCCGCCCAGAGATCCGAATGGGGGACTATTTTACCTCTGGAATATTTTACCCAAGAGGACGCCATCATCATTAACCATACAGTAAAGCTGCATGCCCTTGGGAAAAATTACGGCTGTAGTTTCCCCTTGCTTTCAACTGTTCGCAGTACCAGCACAGCAAGGCTATTTTGGTTAGTGTTACAACGTCAGATCAGTCAATCATGCAGACTGTTGCCCCTGCAACTACCGAAAAGGCTGTTGCCCCTCTTCAGGAACCACACGTTTGTGTGGCCTCTCAACATATACCCCTCCGTTGTGGTTGTACCTACGGTATGACTATCTGTATCGCTGAGGCAAGCAAGGCTCCTCACCAACAGCAAGGTCCATGGTTCATTATTTCATCGCTGTGGTTCCCACTGTTATCCATTAATATCAGAATGACAACAACTACTTTGTTAGTTTTAAATCTTCAATAGGTTCACTCCAGCCAACACTTATAAATGTCAACAAGAGCTACTAACCCTGTATTTTAAGTGTCAGTTGCAGTGAATGTGCAAAACAAGAAAATTTTTCTATAATATTTGAAAGTTCTAATTCAGGTTCCTTTGTCAGTAATGTTCAATTTGAAACATTATAACTGATGAAGGTTTCATTTCTAGGCCACCAAAATTGAAATCTGAATGATATCTTCCCAGCATAGCAACAAATAGTGAGCTATACATGACAGGTTAAATGTAATCTCTCTCTCTCTCCACAAATTTGCACCTTAGACTTCTTGGGATAACAGAAAACTATGCCAAACATTTCATACAATACTGCAGTGCATTTTCCATATATTTAAGCAAAACCATTCTTGTTTGTCCAAGTTTGTCTCATCTCTGCACTGCATCTTTCCCTTAACTCCAGTGTGCTTTTCAATAAAATTTGTATGTAAAGTTTTCTGAGTAAATTACCTATTTTATACGTACAGCTAATGCTTGTGTAACCCAGTGTGCCATTCAGATGGGTTTACTTGTATCTCATTCACAATTGGCAAGTTTGGTTCTAGAGAGTGTCTGGAAATATATTCCCACATCAATTTTTAAGTATCTATTCTCAGTTGCAAAATATATTATGCACTGTCAGTGCCATTTCAATGCAAACATTTTCAATCGTGTTGAGAAATATACTGATAACACAGTTCCACCATACCTCAGAAATTTAATTGTAGTTGCTTCAATCAAAGAGAACTAGGGACCAAGTCTTGCACTGCTCTGTTTTGTGCATTAACCCGCTGGCTGGCAAGCAGGTGCTTGTGGTCACAGCTGATAGCTCTGCTGTGGCCAGCAGCAGTCTTGTGGTTAACAACCAGGTACCAGCATTTTTAAAATTTAATCTTACTGAGCAAACATATTTCCTTATATCTAATATTCCTTACAGTTTGCAAACGAATTTTGGGTCTGCTGTATTTTTATTTCAACGTCTCACAAAACCAAAAGATTAAATGACTCTAAAATTGTTCATGAATTCAGTTTTACGTACATATCTAACATAAGATATTTAACTGTGTAAAGGATAATCACTCAAACAGTAATAATTAGCATTCTAGCTGTATCCTTTTAGCCAAGACTTATAGATGCATATACTGCATTCTCAATGTTCCTACCGTGTTGCTGCCACCAGCGACAGCAGTACAGGATGCTTAATGCAGTATGCCTGTCCTGGTGGTGAAACATACATCACTAACCATGTCAGTAAACTTGTTATATATAGTCTAAACTACGGACAAGAAAGTCAGCAAGAACTCTCAGGGAGTACTATAATCTAAAAATTTAAAATTATAACTAAAAAGGCAATTTCTAATTATGTTTGCCAAAGCAAATTTGAGTCATTGATTTACTTTGCCACAACTGACTACAGAACATGTATACTGGAGGACTAGTGAATATTTGTACTTTACCTGTGAAAAGCAGCAAAGCCATTAGAAGCAGCTATGCCCATAGTCCAATTTATGTTGAAATTATCAACTGGGTATTTCAATTAAAATTTGTGAACTATAGGTGTCATGATAAAGGAATCAAAAGAAAAAGACAAACACTGAGTTAATTTCATTATTAACAACGCTCGGATTTCCATATCACCATACAGGTACCAATACCAAGGTTGATGCATTATTGGCAAGTTTCCCCAGTAGGCCTATAAACCATGAAACACACAAAAAGCTACTTCAAGTTGTCTTTTCTTCTTTGGACAAACAGTTACTACACAATTCCCGACCAACAAAATGTTATGATGATTGCAGCTTAAATACCGAAGCCATTTATTATGAGGATACACTGTTGTGACAAATAATCCACATAGATGCACTGAAAGAAACTTTACAGTGTAACATAGTGCATCAGAATACTGTAGGCACAGCGAACGGGATTCTGTAGATTTACCAACCACATTACTTATCTTGCACATCATAAAATTATTATACGTAGTCTGGAATGTAAACTTTCCTTTCTCCTCTGCAACCATATTATACGAAGTTATTTACTGTCCATTGTCTGGAATGTAAACTTTCCTTTCTCTTCTGCAACCATATGAAATTGCAGCATGTGTTCTCAAATTTGCCAAGACACTGAACGAAAAACTGAAGTGGTCCTCTGGGCACTTCACCGTACACACCAGGAAGAGTGCATGATACAAAGCTTTCCATAATTGAAATGCTTTATTGCACACAAAACACAAAATCCGCCATTATACAGGCACCCACAAGGCATCAGCAAAGAATGACATGGTTCAAAGAATATCCATAGTTTGAAAACTACCAGCAATCCTAGCTATCATGCGAGATAACGTAAAGTCATGATATGATGTCATGATTCCTCTGGACCCATGACCCGTTTCTCAATTGGATGTGGTTTTACAGACTGTAGCAACAGCGAAACATCGGAAGTGAAGTAGTTCACAGAAGTTGCCACAACCAGTTGAAGGCGTTATGAGTGTTAACTTGAAGGCGAAATTTTTTAGAGCTGGTAAGGTCCGTGTTTATTATTGTTTCCTTTAAAATTGTAGATGCTGCGCTGAACTGTTGTAGTGACTTAGCTATTCTGATTTCTAAGAGACAAACATCGGAACAGAAAATGACTGTTGGAAGGCTCCTTCAACGTGAACTGTCATTTAAACATTTGGAGTTGTTAAGTAATGGGGTTCTTAAACTTTATTTTCAACCAGTGAAGTATGTAACAATGAAACTCGCCAAAGGAAGGAGGAGACATACAGCGAAACTGGAGATACTCTGGGAAATTTGCATTTGAAAAACAAGACACTGCAGTATCAGGTAAGGGTTTTTATGAATGTCTCAGCTGACACAAAGGAAATTTGTAAATCAAATCAGAGTCTACTACATTCACTCTTCATTATTAGCTATTAGTACCATCAGGGAGTAAATTGTTTAGAATGTCAGTATAAGAATTTCAGTGTTAGAATGGGCCAGTTTTAGATTTTAGCTGCACTTAAAAAGGAAGTGCTGTTGAACAGACTGAATAGAAGTATGTTGTCAGTTCTCTTTATGGCCCAGTAGAGTGAGAAAGACTTGTAAGTGCAAAACAGGCTCTTTTGGGTTCTACGAAAAAGAAAGTCTTAACAAATGTTTCAACACTGAATAAGCTTCGCTATCCATAATTAAGCCATGTTTTCTTTCCTTTTGGCAGTCATTTTCTGATGACTATTTACAAAGTAAGGCTAACTTGAGGTTATTCACACCAGATGAGGTGCTGATGCTACACCCATCTGCTTTGACCCATGATGTAACCATGATGTGGTGTGTGGTGTCTTAGTGGGGCATAATGTTATTGAGTCAGTTTGTGTTTATAGATGGCGTTTTGTAATATTTGGTGGCGCTCTCTTGTGCTGGATGTTTGTTAGTGAGTTGTTTGACATGAATTGAATGTTTCAGGTTGCTATTGGAGGAGTTTTTGCTGGTTTTCTGGTAAGTTACTTTGAATTAGCTTATTGTGGCTGATAGATTAATTTTTATGTTTGGAAATATTAGTGCCGTGTGTTTCTAATGGTTGGAGGTTTAATATTATTTTTCTTTTTTATTCTGCTGTGAATAAGATAGCGATATATTTATGAGTACGTTATTGCTTCCTGCAATGAGCGAAGTTGTCTGTTATATAGAAATTGGTGATGATGCAAGGTTTCATGAATTTTGGGGATTTTCTTGTTGGTGTTTAGTAATTGTGTTGGACTGTTATAGGTAGGTATCGTTGTTATTGCTGTACCATAATTGATTACAATACATTTCTGATACTAGTCATGTGAGCAAGGTTTTTGTTTGTTGTACTGTGGACTTCACTTCTGATGGAATAAGTGAAAGAGTGGATAATGAATTTTAGAATTTGAGTGTGTTGATTTTTGATACTGTGAGCATCGTTTTTTTGCAGCCATATCGGTCAAGTGAAATTTGTGTCATTGGGTTCTGGAGTTGTATGCAAATTCACGGTATCTAGGGCTTTGTATATGGGTGAAGCGAAATTTTCAACACCATGTTTCAGAGTTGTATGTTAGTTCCTGGTATTGTGGGCTTTGTTGTAGCTACACAGGTCATCTAAAAAATTGTTCTGTTGTTTTTGAGTTGTGTATGGGCTACTGGTATTGTGGTCTTGATTTGAGATATGTAGTTCATGCGAAATTTACAACACAAGTGGCTTTAGGTTTTGCAATGCTGAATATTAGTTTTGCGGTGATTTCAGTATTCTTACTGATGTATGTTTAGTTTATCCCTACCTGAAATCCCTTCTTTATTCGGTTGCCCTATTAGTTTCATTCTGTTGTTGGAGTTAAATAATTCACATGTTGTGATTCTTCAGTTTCTCCTGGCATATTTGTTGCTCGAACAGTCCACAGGTATACTGCCAGGTCGTAGTGTCCAACGAGCACAATATTTCGGCGATCAGACATGTCCCCATCGTCAGGTGCGCTGACGAACTGAGCTCCTGAGGGAGGCCAGCCGATTTAAATCCCCCCCCCCCCCCCCCCCCCGGCTGGCCTCAATGCCGTCCGCGCCCGCTCACCGGCGGTCGCAACGACGTAGGCGTCGGAATGTATCATAGTCTCGATGTGTTTGCTTCGTCTGCCCTGCTCGCCAGTTCGTACTTCTTGCTAAGAGTCTTCTTAATTACATTCAATGCTGTGTCCCAAGCCTTGCTGAGATTGTAGCAGCAATCTCGGTTGATAAGTTTCTCCCTGGTGCGAATTTCGATAACCTCCCTTATAATGCAGTCCCAATTTATATAGGTCTGACCCAGGATCTTGGTACACTCATAATCCATCTCGTGTTTCTCGGACAAACAGTGCTCTGCTGCCGCCGACTTATTTGGATATTTCAGTCGATGTTCGATGGTGCGTATTGTTTGTCCGATGTAAGTCGTCCCACACTCACAGGGAATTTGGTATATGCCGGTCTTCCTCAAACGAGGTCATCTTTCACACTTCCCAGTAATGCCGATGTTTTATTGGGCGGGCAAAAGACGGTTTTAACTCGGTGTTTCTTCGATATACGGCCGAATTTCCCCGATAGGGCACCATTGCATGGAATAAAGGCAGTGGCTACCTCTTCTTCCGTGACTTCATCCGTCTCCACAGGTTGTGCTGTGGTGGTGGGACGGACAGCGCATCTAATCTGCCATTCCAAGTACCCGTTTTGTCGGAACACGGTTCTGAGGTGTTCCAATTCCTGGGGCAGATTCTCTGCATCTGAGATGATTCGCGCCTTGTGTATTAGTGTTTATAGTACTCCATTCCTCTGAGAAGGGTGGTGGCAGCTATCTGCATGCAGGTACAGGCCAGTGTGAGTTTTCTTCCTGTACACACCGTGGCTCAGGGTACCATCAGCTCTTCTATTGACCATGACGTCCAAGAATGGTAATCTTCCTTCTGCTTCGGTCTCCATAGTGAATTTGATGCTTGTAGGTAAGGAGTTTAGGTGTGTAAGGATATCCAGGAGCTTGTCCTTAGAATGGGGACAGCTGAAGAACGTGTCATCAACATAACAAGTAGGTTTCCAATTGGATGACGCCAAGGTTTCCTCCTCGAAGTACTCCATGTACAAATTTGCGACCACCGGCGAGAATGGGCTGCCCATTGCGACTCCATGCGTTTGCTCATAGTATTCCCCATTAAACGGAAAATACATTGAGGTCAAGACATGCCTAAAGAGTTTGGTGGTCTTCCTGTCAAATTTCTGCCCAATAAGCTAGACTGACTCTCGTAGAGGCACCCTGGTAAATAGTGATACCACATCGAAGCTCACTAGGATATCAGTGTCTTTCAGTCTGAAGTTGTCGAGACGTTTCACGAAATCCACGGCATTATGGATATGGTGAGGGCATTTACCAACATAGGAGGTAAGTAATTCAGCCAGATATTTTGCCAGGAAGTAAGTAGGTGCCCTAATGTTGCTGACAATCGGGCACATAGGTACCCTCTCTTTGTGGCC
Source organism: Schistocerca gregaria (assembly GCF_023897955.1). Classification (NCBI taxonomy): domain Eukaryota; kingdom Metazoa; phylum Arthropoda; class Insecta; order Orthoptera; family Acrididae; genus Schistocerca; species Schistocerca gregaria. The sequence continues at coordinate 78,110,835 of NC_064930.1, forward strand.
CTTAGGGAGTCCATAGTGTCTTGGTGGTACAGGTCCTTGAGGTGGCAATTTCTCGACAAATAAGTCGGCGGTAGCAGAGCACTGTTTGTCCGAGAAACACGAGATGGATTATGAGTGTACCTAGATCCTGACTCAGACCTCTAAATATTGGGACAGCGTTATAAGGGAGGCTATCGAAATTCGCACCAGGGAAGGTCTTATCAACCGACATTGTGGCTACAATCTCAGCAAGGCTTGGGACACAGCATTGAATGTAATTAAGAAGACTCTTAGCAAGAAGTACGAACGGGCGACCAGGGCGGATGTAGCAAGCACATCGAGACTACGACATATTCCGACGCCCACGTCATCGCGACTGCCGGAGAGCGGCCGCGGACGGCGAAGAGAGGGGCCTGTGGGGGGGAGGGGATTTAAATCGGCCGGCCTCCCTCAGGAGCTCGGTTCGTCAGCGCACCTGACGATGGCGACATGTCTGATCGCCGAAATAGTGTGCCTGTTGGACACTATGAACTGGCAGTATACCTGTGGACTGTTAGAGCAACAAATAAGCCGGGAGAAACTGCACAATCACATCATATACCTTTCTGGGGAGGAGGTGTATCACAGTATGAAGAAACACGCAAGCTGTACCACCGAAGATGCCGTTTGGTGAGTGCTCCTGCACCAGGCAGGAACCCTAATCAGGTGTATGATGAGAATGAAATAACAGGGTGAACCAGTCTCTTTTAAGTTCAAAAACTATTATTCACTAATAAAACACATTTTAAATTAATGGTTCATGTTGTACAAAAGTAAAATGCCACTTGCAAATTTGCCGGCACAGCTTCTTCTGCTCCACAGGGGTGTTGCCTGAAGCACTGCTGCCTAGAGACTTTGTGACATACATCCCACACTGGCTATAAGTAGCGCACCAATTCGCCCTTGCCGCCTTTTCCGCTCCCCAGAGCCACTTCCATTTGAAACAAAAGCACACTGGCCTTTACATAACACCAATTTCTTACATTGTTCCTAAGTGTGACCATTGTTTACAATTAAAGTTCTTACAATTAAATACAAAATATCATCAGAAAGTTACATAGTATTACATAGTATTTTACATACATTACTCACATCAAATGCAAAGAACTTTAATCTCCATTATAGCAGACTTTAGTTTACATATACAGAAAACGTAATACCAATATGTGAAAGTTTTAAAGCAAAAAATTATAATAATTTAGATGAACCATAACAAAATAGTGTTATATAGCCTGTCTCTCTTTTGAAAAAATAGGCCGTACTGAAAATTATTACTGACGTACTTATGGAAAACAAGCGCTTAAAATATCAAAAGCATTACTGTTTTAGAATGTGCTAATATAATGAACCCTTAGTAGCATGATCACTAGATAAATACAAAATCAGCTTAGCATTATTACATACACATTGACAGGGGGAAAATCAAGACAAGAAGAAGGAGCTGTGGGACATAAACAAAAGCTGACAGGCGGGTTTCTACATCCGAAATACGTCGTCTGTTGAAATTTCGCGCGAGTCGCATTAGAGTGCTGCTAGTAGTGCCGCTATGAGGGTGCAGATCAGGTTTGCTTTAAGTACTCGACGTAACGGTCGTGAGCGTTACTTATTCTTGAGATTGGACGTGACGAGATGATGTTAGTCGAGAATGCTTTAAGGCGATAAAGACGCCCTTATCAACATCTCACTGTGTTTGAATGCAGTCGTGTAATAGGGCAATGGCAAGCTGCGGACTGCGGGAAAATTTGACAGGTACATAGGCACTGTACATGACTGCAAGCACCGTTAGTCACGAGACAGTACAGTAGGAAGAAAATTGGACTCAGGACGACCACATGGCACTACCCACTACCGAGAGGAGAGACCATCCTGTTCAGCATACAGCTGTTATGCAGTGTATTGCACTGCAGCATTAATCGGAGCAGTAATTGGGCCCTCTGTGGCATAACGAACTGTCACAAATCAATTACTTTAAGGATGACCTGTAGCATGCAGCCGACTGCCCTCGGATGTTAAGAACTTTACAGTAATGTTGCGATAAAAGAAACAATTGAAATTATTAGAGATAATCTGCTAATCCGTATCAATACCAGTACCGCAAAATTCACGGAACTAATTGAATTTTTTGTTTTAGCTTACAATTTTTTACCTTTTGTGATAACTTATACTATCCAAAAAATGGCCTTGGGATAGGTGATAGTCTAGCTAGAACTTTAGCAGATAAATTTGTGAACTATTTAGAATGTAAAATTTTGCCAAGTGTTGTCCATCCACTCACACTGAATGCTGTATGTCTGCAATAGCATGCCGGGATTCTTATACTGAAAAGGACACAGGTGCCATACACATGCTTCATTTATTTCTAGAGAGAGATAGACACATTTAATTAAGAATTCAGTTCTATGGCTACATCAAGGGTTTAAGTTCTTTCACAGCTTCATTTATTGAAGTGGAACTCACATCGAAATAAAGAGCTACATCTTTTTCCCTTGCAATCAGAGTTTGCACAAAATTTGCTGTGAATTGGTCCACAGTGTGTCGTAGATGCTATACGCGTAAATCTGTCAGCTCAATGTATGGTAGAGTGTATACGACACATCCACTTCACAAGGACTCCACTGTAACTGACTGGTCTGATACCACTTCGGAAAAATAGAATAACAAGAATGGGGGAACTACCGCCCAGCAGTATCAGATCACTTATTGTTGGACATTCTGACTGTGCACTATGGCCGATCTCATGTCCACTTGGTGTTCACTTCGAGAATGTATCTACACTTTCGGAAACACTTTTCCAGCTAAAATACCACCTCCTGCAAGTGCTAACATATAATGTTAACCTTACTATTGCTTTCATACAGAATAATATGGATTTAAAACTTATTTATGAGGCAGATGTAGGAACTGAAATGACATTCAATAAAGTTACAACTTTGTACAGAGACATCGGGAATCATTCACAGTACAGCCTTCTAGTTATAAATAAAATGAGGCGTTTGAATGATGGTCAGTACATGCAGAAATTTCAATTATTACAAATAATATGCTGATGACATTTTATTATCAATAGAGGATTACATCAGTGAGGTTAACGCATTTTCCCAAGCAATAGGTAACATGCACCCAAAAATATCCTTCAGAACAACGGCACTTCCTTACCAACATTGACTTTAATGTTAAGAAAGTTGAAAAGAAACATAAATTTACGATTTTCAGGGACTTGCATCACCTATAGTATTGTCAGTACCAGTTCATGCCATTCTCCACGATATAAAAATGCCTTCACCTCAATGATTCACTGGCTCTTTTGCCTACCATTGGCCAAAAGTGAAGTATACAAAGAACTCAGAATTTTAAACTAGATTCCAATAGGTAATGTTTTTTCTGTCAATGATTTCATACACCCTTACTATGACCTGAAGAAACAAACAAAAAAAAAAAATAAAGAAAAAGAAAAACAGCACGCAAACCCATACTCACCCAGAAAATAGAACTAATAATGAAATAATGAAATCCATTCCAATGAAATGTATATCCCAGCAAATAGAGAAACGTTTCAGGAAATCTAATGTTAGATGTAGCTTTCAAGTTAGCAACACCCCAAAAACTTCAAGTGAAACATACATCAAAAACATCATGTAACTAATGAGGAAGTATTAAATAGGACTGGGGAGAAGAGAAGTTTGTGGCACAACTTGACCAGAAGAAGGGATCGGTTGGTTGGACATGTTCTGAGGCATCAAGGGATCACCAATTTAGTATTGGAAGGCAGCGTGGAGGGTACAAATCGTAGAGGGAGACCAAGAGATGAATACATTAAGCAGATTCAGAAGGATGTAGGTTGCAGTAGGTACTGTGAGATGAAGAAGCTTTCAAGGGATAGAGTAGCATGGAGAGCTGCATCAAATCAGTCTCAGGACTGAAGACCACAACAACAACAACAACAACAACAACAACAACAACAACAACATGACAAATTTGATGGCTGTGGAGTATACTGAATTGATTTTAGTAACTCTGATAAAAATTACATCGCCCAGCCCAGTCACTCTTTTAATGAGGGGTTTAGGGAGCATTCACAGCCATGTAACAAAACGGCTTTGGAATCACTGACCAGAAACTGGTCATCCGATAGGGAGCATTGAGAATAGTATGCATATTCTCCACTGAATGTAAAAAGGCCATGTTTTCAACATGTTAGAAGAGCTTAAAATTTATAAAGTGTAGAAACGACAGCCAGCAAGGGTGCTCGATGGGCACAGAGATTTTGTATCCAATTTCTGCTTTGCTTTGTTTAACAACATCATAACATAAAAATCACTGAACTTATCTTACGTACATATTGCGTTTGTCTTTACCCAGTATAGAGTGTATTACATATTTCCTTCATTTTCTTACATTAAGCATCTCACTCTCAAGTTTACAGGTCCCTTCTGTGTTTATATAATACATTTCATTAACTAGATAATCTTATTAATTGACTGCTATTGGAATGACGTGTCACAGTATATGAGAGACCCTCTGGTGCTTCAGTTCCTCTGGCCACTTATCGCCTTAGCATCATTCTGGTGACCACACAATAGAGGCCCTGATTACTTACTATGGTCTATCATTTCATACATCTGGCTTTTTCCCCTATTTATTTAATCATTTCTATATCACTTTGTACCTTAGTGTTCTTATACATGCCAGTATATTTTTATACAAAATCACCACAAGAGCATATCAGACTTAATATAGCCTCTTAAACATATACTTTTTAACAATCTTAATATAACTTCACTCACATTTTAATTTATCATATTTTTCAATGTAATAATTTATATATCTCTTAAGCCAACTAAAGACTTTTACCTACTATATTCTTCTTTTATTGCATATTGTACTGTTATATTAATTACGAATATGGATAGTCCTACAATTTATTTATTTATTTTGCGTTCGATATGCCAGATTCCTTACAGTAGTATACACATTCAGCATGGGAAACTTAATTAACATGCAAATGTAACAAAACATTATTCATCATAAATTTAGTTATTCATATTACAGTAGTTATAAACCTATAGTGCATACATGTTGTAATCTGTCAAAAAACTTAACAATTAAATTACGAAGCCAGGAAATGGCACAGTCTGTGAGCCTATGCAGATCATCTACTGAACCGTCCTGAAAACCACGGATTTCACACTCGATTGTGTGCTGCATCGTCTGTATTTTGCTGTAGTCACAGTGTGGATCGTCGACGTAGCTCCACTTGGCCATGAGCTCGTTGCACACCTCCCAACACCAGCTCTCATTCTGTTTAGTGCCACCCAGGTTCTTCGAGGGATGTTGAGGCCAGGAGCACGATCAGCCGGGTTCTTAATGAGGTGTCCATTGTTAACATTTACTTGCTGCCAAAGGTGTTGCGGCTCTGCTATGGTGTCCCGATTGTTCGAGGAGTGGTTCCAGAAGGGATTTCTTGACTTTAATCGTGTCGGGCCATGCAGATCATCGTGTACTGGGAGTGTGGTGTCAGCAGCAATTTTTACATTTCTCTTTGGATTGCGTGTTGTCCGTAGAGTAAGGGAGATTCAGTGTTTGCCAGCAGACAGAGCCATGATGCTGGGGTAGGTCTCACTGTTCCAGTTATTGTTCACAACGTGTCATTTAGGCGAACATCTACTTTATTGACGTGTGAACTCTTGGTCCATACAGACGCACAGTATTCTGTGACACTGTAGACAGTCCTACAATAGCGACATCTAATGAGCTTGCGACACAAACATTTTGTGGTAACTGTACAGTTTGTTGTGAATAGTAGCGCCGATGAAAAGTTTACGCTACCGACACTGTGACCTTGTATGTACCATATTTTAAACATGTGCAATGATTTTAAGCTGATTTTGTGTTTATCTTTCGACGATGCCACTATGGGTTCATTACATTATGATGTGTTTTAAAACACTTACGCTTTATCATATTTTATGTTCACGTTTTCCACATGTATGTCAGTATTGGATTCCGTTATGGCCTATTTTATTGTTTATAGATATAGAGGGACCACTACTTACAGTTGAGTTTCTCGCACGTTTTGCTGCAGAACTGAAGATGGTCACCACTGACCAAAACTGGTAGTCTATGTACTTAACAATTTTGTGATCAAAGACGGAAATAGAAGAAATTTAATCACTCATCTTTCCAAACGAGTTCCAGCATTAAGGACAAAAATGTCATTTACCCATACGTTTCGATATTTCGGAGTTGATAAAGTGGGACACGCTTTTAATCAAGCAGTAGCATTGTTTCTCACCCTCAGAGATTAATAACAAATCTGCATCTGTTGTACAGCCACCAGCGAGTTTCGTGAATTAGACAGCACCAGCCACATTGTGTGTAACAATATCATCAGCTGTCTAGCGTTGCTTCAGGCTATGTACATATTTAGATACATGGCGATTATGCTTCTCAAATTTATTGATGTGCTGAAGTCTCATGGGAAATTCAGTACCATCATGTTTAAAAGATCCACTGATACCCACATGGTATTTCTGCAGTCACTCTGTGTATTTCTGATAGTATCTTTCACAGATCTGAGGTGACCACAGAAAGTAGTACTTGTTATTTTTGACGTTAACAACACCCTGTTTTTTTATAATTAGCCATACCCATCTGTACGACAGATATGCAAGGACTCCCACATATCAGAACAGACACATGTACATGAATGTCCAAATAGAGGACACTAAAGTGAGATTTACCTCAATCCATTTGCGGGAATTCAGAGAGCCAGGTCTATATGAGTTTCAGGATAAATTAGTTAACCAAATTAAGAACTGAGATACACCGTGATATCTCGCCATAATCACTTCATGTAGGTATAAAGACATTTTTCAACACACACTCCTTATGTGGGAGACTGAACTCTCAGCGTACTGTTGCACTGCACTTAATGGCAGAATACCGAAGATCATTTAAAGTCTTGGAAACTTCCTTTCCCATTTCGGATAGACACCCGTTAACGAAAACGATGGGATCACAGTATCCGACGCACATTACATGTAAATCACCAGTACACTCAAAAAGAATTATATGCCATAGTACGTGACCCAGAACAGTGGACTGAACTAAACACACTGACTGATTAAACCTCAAAGATTCAACACACAGAATACCTATGCAACAGACCCTGCAGAAGGCAAGCTGGTCCGCACAGACACCAGGATGCCCATGGGGTGGAAGACATGTTTGACACCACCAGTGCCGAAGAAGAAGTAGACACTGACCCTGGCACTGACACAGATATTTAGGCGGCTAGCATGGATGACCTATAGTGGCAACCAAAGTGACTTCAAAATGTTCTAGAATAGCTGATAAAAGGTGCAAATGTTCACACACACTCCAAAAACCAACTGCACCACAAATGTGCACATGCATATAGTTAATAGTACCTCCATGTCCAATAAGACAAGAGCTTAACGCAAGGCACTTCTTCAAGGGACCTACACCTCCTGGTAAGAGGCGGTACATGGCCTTAACAGAAGGATCTTAATTGTTGTTCCTTGTACCAGAGCCCAACCCGATGGATAGAATTTGTAGATCGGAGAAAACCACTGTTCGGACTGGGTTGTCAGTGGGGCCAGGAGGTACCAACTGCTGAATTGTTTGTCACAAACAGCTTTGTAGAGCAGACATGGAGTGTTAGTTTTAATTTACCTTTAATAGTCATGTTTAGTTTATAGGATGTTTCATATAAAAAGGAATAGTGGGCGACGGCCAGCAGCTTGGGCTTGAGGAGTTTGTAATACCCTGGCCACCACCCACAACCAGGTGATGAGAACCTACTATACTATACTCTTACCTATCTTCTGATTCTTCTTTAATTCTCCTACTTATCAAAATTTTGTATTTACACTTCCCCCTTCCTTTGTATTTATTACAATGTTATTAAAATGCTGCATAAAAAACAAATCAAATAGATATCAAATAGAGCCCACCTCCAAGTGACAGGACACAAGTAACAGTGTGAGTGGGGATGGGAGTTGGGGTGGTATCATTGTCAGCCACTCCGGGTCCCGGACCCAGTCACAGCGGCCAAGTGGCTACATAAGACCCACCATAAGAAATTAGTTGGTGGGCCATAAAAAGAAAGCAGCAAGTGAAAACAAAAAGAAATATCTGACCTTACTGCAGATGTAGGTAAGCAACATCTTGTCTCCAAGTGCGACTTGAATCAATTGTTCTTGGTGTTAACACATAGTCCTTTGGTTGCGAAAGAAAGTGCTGTTGGTTTTGCGTGCTAGTTTTACACCACATGCCCAACCGGATTCCTGCACTGTGAAAATCGAAGAGACGATCACTCTGGTCCACGGTCTTCACCTCAAGATGCAGTAATGTCTGAGCAGTCAGTGGGAGGTAAGTCTCATTGCTTGGTGTCTCCACAATTTCTATATCAGACTGACTGTAGGGAGAGATTAGTGGATTGTATGGATCATTTTTTCTGTTAAGACATGGATTCATATTAATATTGCAGTCGGGTAGACTTGTGCCAACCAGTAGTATATCCACTGAATGAGCTGACTCGTCAAATTCATTCCAGTCGTTCTGCAGAACGTTATCCTTTGAAAAACCTTGTAGCAATCCTATTGACTTTTTCTTTGTAAAGTCCATTATGTGCTCAGTCATTCTTATTTCCATTTTAAGCATGTTGACATTTGCACGTAAGTCTACCAATTTTTCATTTAAATCATCAATATCATATTTGCTGTGAAGTACTTCTATAACTTTCCCACTTCTTAGATGTCGATTTCAGTTTGATGATTTGATATTAAAATGGTGCTCTACAGTTCCAAGCCTATTACTGCAATACTCCAGTCCCCTTTGCTTAGGTAGAATGGTGGGAAGTAATTCATGTTTAAAACCGATGATTCTACAGTTTAAACTCATGGAGTGTGATATCACTCCTCAAGCTCAACTGAGGAACAGGTGTGCATGATTACTGTTTTTATATCCTCATTGTAGCTGTCTGGATGACAATGAGGCATAATTGTCTGCAGAAATAAGTACAAAATTTTTGGTAGCATTGAAAATTGCAAAATATATGGTTACCAGCAAAGTCGTAGCGTAATTCTTCTGGAGGCTGTAAATCGCCGAATGAGTCTAAGTAACAGACACTATTGTGTGTTCTTCTAATATACAACAAAAAGTGAGATCCAGGTCCACTGAGAGAATCGATATTTACAGTTCCAAAATGGTTCAAATGGCTCTGAGCACCATGGGACTTAACGTCTGAGGTCATCAGTTCCCTAGAACTTAGAACTACTTAAACCTAACTAACCTAAGGACATCACACTCATCCATGTCCGAGGCAGGATTCAAACCTGCGAGCGTAGTGTTACAGTTCCATATTCACTAGATTTCCACGTAGTCTTGAGTAGTGCTTCCCATATCAACACTCGATGAAGTCTTGGGGTAAACGAACTTTTTGACGAATTTAAGCGTGTCGACATTTCTAAGTGATCTGCTATGCAGTACAGCTAATAACTTTCTCTTTATGAATAATTCAAGACATTTTCTGTAAGGTTTTAAACGTAGTTGTTTCCCAGTGGCCATAGATTCCATCACTGTGCTATGCCTTTTCGTCCGTTAAGCCGCTCTTGCGCATTGTCCGCGTCGTTCTCTGTTCTCATTGCTGCCACCCTGCTGGCGCAAAGCAGCAATTTGAACACAAAGATACCAACTATTGTGCTTGGCAGCATGCCTTTCATCCCTCTCTTGGGCAGCATATCTCTAAGTGTGTTAGTGGCCGCAGAGCGTTAGATTATGGATGTAAAGACAAGTCAGTTGTCTTGAAGCACAATACTTCGTTCTCTATTCAACAATACGCTTGATTCTCGTGCACTTCTGGATCCCATGCCGCACAACTCTCTTGCCATTGGACAGTTCTTATACAATGATTTGTTCATCAGTTGTGATTTATTTAATTTATGTTTATATTAGGAGCAGTTACATTCATGTATTTATGAGTATGTATTGTTCCCATGGATCAATTTCTTCAAAAATGGCTCTGAGCACTAAGGGACTTAACATCTGAGGTCATCAGTCCACTACAACTTAGAACTACTTAAACCTAACTAGTCTAAGGACATCACACACATCCATGAACAAGGCAGGATTCGAACCTGGGACCATAGCAGTTGCAGGGTTCTGGACTGAAGCGTGGATTCATAATGTATAGTCGCCACATTAAGTAGTGTATTTTCAGTTACAGATGCAGAGGACTGTTGTCCTTAATGGGAGTTAGAATGGAAAAAGAGGTCCAGAAAGAAGAAAAAACTTTGAAAAAGGTCAAGAGGATGATATACAATATGGTGCAGGATGCCTCTGACTAAAAATAAAAAACTGAGCATATGCTAAGTGAGTTGGAGTCTTTTGAAACTTAAGAAGAGGTTCCTGAAAATTTACATTTTCCCTAAATCTCATAAACCACTTTGAGTCGAGTATTCGAATTTTTAGGAAGTAATAACATACATAACCACAGTCAACTAAACTAAAAGAAGAACATAATCCTATGTACATTAAAATTATTTCCAATAATGTACAAAAAATACACAAAATGTCAACCACGTAATAAAATAATTGCCTTTCCGAAAGCAGTGCCTGAAGTGCAATTATTGCAGTTCAGTAGACTCAGAACATACAGTTTAATGTCCTTCAAAAGCTTCATGTCAATGGTTTGTGAAATACAGGGAAGCCAAGTCAACAAATTTAACATTGTCGGTATGGGATGATCCAACTCCCCTTAAACCTGGTTGTGCTTTCCTTTTACTGAAAAATAAAATTTAATACAAGTGTATGTTGATGTAACCAGTTATGAATAATTTATACAGCAGTTGAAGTTGTCCTATAATGAGAAAGATGGGATGAAATGTAATCACACAACTAAAAAGTGTTATTGTTCATGTCTAGCAAAACTGAACAATGTCAATCACTTAATGATAGTTATCTTAAGTCGTTACAGGTATGATGAGACATACCAAACCAATTACACTAATAACAAATACTTAGAATATAAAAAATAAAAATCATTCTGATCTTAAAAACAAAGCTTATTTACAGAACTCCAAAAAACATCATGTTTATTTACAGAAAGTAAGAAAAATATCCAAAATGAAAAATCTTAAAATAACACAAGAAACAATAAATAAGAATGCTCATTTGATGTATTTATTAAGTACAATAAATATTATTCAACTGGGTCAAATTCAGTAACCAGTAATCACATTCTGAGCTCTCCCGAGTGTTGTTCTTGTGTATACCAACACCTGGAATCAAACTATATCATTAAATGTTTACCTATTACATTTTCTGTAGTGCTAAATGCAAAATAAATAATTAAGAACTTTGGTGCATAACACTTATCTACCTTATATCTGATTCATGATCAGAGATTAGGAATTTCACAAAATATAGCTATTGTGCATTGGTGTGTGGGCAACCAACCATGAACTTGTTAGACTGCACACTTTACAAACTCACTCATTTGTGTGACTATGCATTGACATTCACAAGGTTTATTAACACTGTCCACCAGGAGACTGAATGCCTCATGTTGCAGGCACATGATGCAGTAAGGAGAGTATGAGTATATAAGCAGAACAAAGATCAACAAGGAATTATTCTAGCAATGATGTGAGTTGCAAACATGTAAATTTATTGACGTGACTGTAAGAAAGAACAAATTGTTCTGGTCTGACAGCTGGGAACTAGCATCTCAAAAGTGAAGCTGGTTGGGCAGTTGTATGCTACCACTGTGAACATCTGCGGAAAGTTGCTGGGGCTCAAAACATCACAGAACATGGTCAGGGGCTTGCCTGTGTTGTGGTACTTACAATTACTGACATAGTTTAAAGATTTATCCAATAGGAAAAATAGCAGCATAAATCACAAAAACACATTTGATTCACCTTAGTATACAGTTTAGTACTACAGTTTCATGACATTTCATGTTACGGATTTTTATATTTTCACACTATCTGTGACCCCTCTATCGTACACATTATTGCACATTTTTTCAGTCCTAGCACATTTAATGTTATTTCACAGGCATTACATAATTAATGTCTCTCTGTCATATCCTTTATTCTATAAGCCTTAAGGGCACCAACCAGAGAAACCTATTAGCTTGAAGCAACACTTTTTGTGACTTTTTTCTGATGTGAAGTAATGGATGACACCAGAGAGTACACAGCACAGCAAAAGATTTGCCTCAAATATCTCACCCATGAGATTTCTTTCCAGTGTGAGTTAATGCATGTCTCTGGAGATAACCTGGCCTTGAAAAAGATTTGCCACAAATATCACATGTGTGCGATTTATTTCCAGTGTGTAACAATGCGTGTGCTTTTAGATCAACTGACCTAGCAAATGATTTGCCACAAATATCACATTCATGAGGTCTCTCCCCAGTGTGTAAGAAGGCATGTTTCTTGAGGTCACATGACATAGCAAAAGATTTGCCACAAATACCACATTCGTGAGGTCTCAGCCCAGTGTGTAAGAACGCATGTCTCTTGAGATCACCAGTCAGAGCAAAACATTTGCCACAAATGTCACATTCGTGAGGCCTATCACCAGTGTGTTTGAATGAATGTTGCTTAAGAGAACATGATCTAGCAAAAGATTTGCCACAAATATCACATTTGTAAGGTTTCAGTCCAGTGTGTATTAATTCATGTCTCTTCAGAGTACCTAACTCAGCGAACGATTTGCCACAAATATCACAATTGTAAGGTTTCAGTCCAGTGTGAATTAATGTGTGTCTCTTGAGATTACTTCGCACAGCAAACAATTTGCCACAAATATTACATTTGTGGGGTCTCTTTGTGGTAAGTCTAATACCATGGACACCAGCTGTGGATAAAGTTCCACAACCACTCAGCTTCTGTGTCATACGTGGTTTACGTGTGTCTTTGAAGGACTTTTTTGAAGCTTTTGAAGATTCCTTATCTGAAGATTGCTCAGTGTGTTCTGTGAGAGAACCTACTGGCTCACTGTCTGAGAGGCCACTGTTCTCGTGTTCTTCACTACAGCCATATTTCTCATGATTGCCAGCTGTTAGGACTCGACAATTCTCACCCATTCTCAAATGTTTTTTCAAGCTAATATTACTGTGAAATACCTCACCACAGGATTTACAAACATACGTAGGAGGTTGCATGCCATCAATGTGCATGACCACATGCTTTCTGAGTCTGTATTTTGAAGTAAAGCACAGTAGGCAGACATCACAAATAAATACATTGAATTCCTGTTCCCTCATACTACATTCAAATCTGGTGCTAAGCGAGCTATCCTCATTCATAGTTAATTCTTGTGTATGAGTACCACACTCGTATGTTGACTTCTCTCTGTCTCTCTCCAGCTCATTCTTGACCAGTCCATGGTGAACAGTTTCTTCAAACGAAATGCCACAGCTCCCACCAGTAATTTGCTTCAATCTGAGGAGTGAAGAGGATAATGTTAAATATTGATATATACAAGGCATAAAAACTATACTTCAGTGTCCAGACCTCCAGGACTATAGGCCACAAGTCATAGACATACGAGCATACAAAATCACAAACTCAGTAAATGTTAGCGATTTAAAATTATAATATTCTACCAGAAAGAAAGAACTGATGAAGTAAAGGTGGGTAAAAAGAAAATAACCAGAGAAAATTCAATAATCATCACCCAGTTTCACCGATGATTTTATTTGGCATTTTTGCATACTTAAAATAATTAACTTTCAATTGTTATAAATCTTTTAGTGTCCCTCTTCCATCATAATAGCTCTGCAAGTACCTTTGTTTTGGAAACACTTTTGGAAAGAAATTGGTACAACCACCAACAGATATTTTACTGTATATCTAGTTTAGTTGTCAATCAGGTGGGTAACGACTGTTCATAACAATAAACAATGTCATCAATAAAAAAATTTAAAACAGAAATTGCATAGAGATGAATGAATCTGAAGGACACACATTTACAGATACTTTCAGACTATGACTGTGGTTTTGGCACTGAGGCTTATGTGAAGCCTTGAGCAAATGTAAATACTGTCTGGAAGGATGGAAACAGTTATAAATTAGCCAGTATACTTACAGATAGTCATTTTGAAACATATTTGCATCTTATAATTTTCCCCCCCCGCGACATTCAAGTCCCTCCTTTATCTACCTGGCAATAGTGACAATGTAAGGGAAAATAAGCAAAAGATATGATTTAAAGTTTGTGTTGGGGAGGGCACTCAACTTGGGTTGTTCAGGCAGCAATGTTAACCATACTTCTGTGGTGGTGTAACGGTTAGCATTTCTGCCTAGCAAGCAAGAAAACCCGGGTCTGAGTCCCAGCTGCTGCAGGAATTTCTATTGCTTCATTAATAATGGTATATGTACATCTTCCCAACATCTGGTCATGTGGTATTCGAGAACAACCGTGACTGAATCAGACATGCATATCAATGGCCACATCATCACCCATCAGACACAGTGCAGGCTAACATACTCTACTGACTGTCAATGATGGCCCTGTAGTATTCAGGTCCCATCTTTTAGCCTGCAATTAAATCCTTTCCCACAGAATGGAAATGTGATACCATTCTATTCTGATAGTAGTTTCTGACTATGTTGCATTGCCTTGGATATAGATATAATTTTCCTTGGCAAGGTATATAGCAAATTTCGAGTGTTTTTAAAATCTTAACTGGTATCATACTACTTTTTAACTGAATTGACATTGTGTTTGTCAGATTTCATAAGTTAACAAATAAATCACTAAATATTGTCTTAAATTTTTGAATTTTTTTCATTCAACCAGTTACAACATGTATTTTCATACAGATGGAAACGAAGCAGCTGAATATTAATAAGGAAGAAGGGGAAAAATGCAAATAATGTTCCAAATAAGTACTCCCCTATGCTTCTTAAGATTCCAGAAACAAAACTTTTAACTATCAGTTTTGTGCTGTGCCAGTCTTTCATAAACAACCAAGAATAAAAAACAGAAATTCTGGAAAACTTGAAGTATAAATAAATTTGGATGTTAATTAGCAATTTTTTTTACAAGTCAGCAAATAGACATGTAAGTACTGGGTCCTGGTGTCTATCATACACTTAATATTTACCCTCCACTTCAGCAGTTTTCTTGGCAAGTACACCCATAAACTTATCATACAGTGGTCACAGAAATGCACAACCATTTTATCAACACATGTAGTACAGCCTGGACAGTAGCATTGTTGATGGTTTGCAGTAGATCTGTGAAAAAGTTGGACACTTTGGCAGTTGCCTTTATTTCATTCCTTTCTATGTTTTTTCCTTTCTTTCCTTCTCTCAATTCTCAAATTAAGGAGCTGCAGTTTTGAACAGAAACAGTTTCTTACAGTACTGTGAAAAATATTACATCTAATTCCACCTACTACAAAAGGATTGTCAATGTATTTGATGCTACATTTGGAGACTGCTGTAAATACAAGACCTATAAAAGCTTTTATATCAGAAACATCAACATAATTCAAAAAAGATCTCATTTAAACATGTTTTATATTATCAAAATTTTGTTTTATCATTGTTAAATCTCATCTAAAATATCTTTAGGGGAAAGCACACCCGTTTACTTGATGAATGTCTGGAGTCCTACCCAATGCTTTACCACTAATTCACAGGCCAGGAATCCACAAGAGCAACATTATACTGTCTTATACCAACTTTGTTTGGTGGTTGCACATTTCTCCACTTTGAAGAGTTTCCCTGACCATAAAAGCTGTAATCATGGTAATATGACTATGTTCTCTGTTGTCATCCAGTTTGCATTCCAAATTTGTACCACCAGTTTCCATCAGGTAATCTTGATGAATATGACTGTCATCTAGAACTTCATCAATCATTTATGCTAAATGTATGTTTAAGTATGGTTCACTTACTCTCACAACTCAGAGAATAATAAGTCTTTTCTGGTAGTTTTGAATGGTGAGATGGACGTCACACACTCCAATATTGTGCAATTTCATTACAAGACACTAACAGAAGTCACATTGACTACATAGCAATTATCAGAATAAACATGAACTGCTGATAAAAAATGCCTGCTGAATGATTATCACAGAACTTGTATAGTATGTCTGCAAGACGTCAGTGCCTTTATTCTAAATTTACTGAATGTCAAACTGTGTGAAAACCACACATCTTAAAAAATGTGACCAATACTGAAGGTTTTGCAAATTTTTCTATCACTTGGTAACTGGCATGTGGTGTCACCCCACTCCTGAATGAAAATGATGATATAGACACTGCTGTGTTCTTGAAATACAGGAACGATGTGTGGTATAACAAGGTACCTATGAAGTGCAGATGTCACAGTACATCTAACAGACCTGTGTGGTGCCTGTCTTGAACAAACACGTACTTAGAATGAAGGCACTTGTGAAACCATACTACATGGATGCATAATGTGAGTGTGGTGTTCCTACACAACTTGTGGTAGAAGAGAAACCCATATACGGAGTAAAATGTGCCTTCTCCCTCCAACTAATATTCCTGAGCCACATCACCCATTTCTATTCATGCCAGAAAACGAAGAGCAAAGTCACTGCACTGTAGCTATCTTGGGGCTTCTTTTGGAGCACATTCCAATTCTTATAGAGAAACCAGTCTAAAATTCGCCAAAAAACTTCTGAACTCTAAACCAGGAGAGAGAGGGATATCTGTGACAACTCTAGCAATTTCTGCACAATGAGGCATCTGCTGCATGGTTGGCCATAGCTAAAAGCAACTTCAACAACTGCAATGGGAATGGGACACCTTCCCCTTCCTGCTGCATCACCTACTTCAACAGTTTCTCCAAAATTCTTGATTGTATTCTTTAGCACCTTTATGACATCGGGGCTCTTCGCAGGTTTCTTTCAGCAAACTTCCTGCAATGCAGAACTATTGTCCTAATAAAACAACGCTTCAGGCAATGTACAGCCTTTCTTCTCAACAGCCACTACATTTCATGTGGAAGACAAACTTTCTTAACCCGGGTGTGTATTTGGTCAAGGAAAACGACTTCCCATAATCTTTCAAGAGGAGGTGACGGGGCAAGAGCAGGGAGTTCTAAGAAGAGGGCAATAGGGGTCAAGGGGGTGTAAGACGGGCCTAGTAAGAAGGGAATGGGGCCAGGAGGGGGGTAGTGGGCCAAGAGGGGGTGGGGGAAAATAAGCAAGGGCGAAAAATAGGGCAGGGAAGGGGGAAATAGGCCAGGGAAGGGGGAAATAGGCCAGGGAAGGGGGAAATAGGCCAGGGAAGGGGGAAATAGGCCAGGGAAGGGGGAAATAGGCTAAGGGGTGGGGGGAGGAAATAGGCTAAGGGGTGGGGGGAGGAAATACGCTAAGGGGTGGGGGGAGGAAATAGGCTAAGGGGTGGGGGGAGGAAATAGGCTAAGGGGGACATCTTTAAGAGGGGGAGGAGCCTTCCCCTCTGCATTCAGCCACAGTTTGTATGCACGTTATATTTCACTCATATGAGCATCTGTAATCAATCATGACCACCCCCACCCTGGCTTCTGTGCTCCAGCAATTTGTATGAAACTACACTTGCCCCATGCAACTTATGCCTCTGCACCCATGACTTCACAATGGTATAACTAACATGCATGAAGTGTTGCATATGTACAGAATCGTTAAAATGCCTGCCCATGCAAGGAATGTTCAAATATTGGTCTACCTATACCTATCATTATGGTTTGTTACTATTACATCAGCAAGAGGTTGTAAGTTTTTTATAGATTTGTGCACAGCACTCTTTCACAGTGGTTGCATCGTGACAGACTGATGAAAGCATCGAATGCAAGTACTTAGAATCAAAAACAATTGTCTGCTATTCTTACATTTTTGTGCTAAGCATTAAATTTTCTATGCAGAATTTAGGTTTTGCCAACAGTATGATGTAATGGGTGTGCTGAGTATCAGGTACTGGGGAAACCTGCTGTTGTTGCTGTGGTATTCTAGAAAATTTATTGAGGATGTTGTCAGAAATTATGTAAACAGCAGTTGCTTGACACCTCTGGCTCTGAGACAATAGTCAGCCACACCACATGAAAGCCCTAATTGCAGGAGTTTTAAAAATATACAATGATATACAATGATGAATAATGGCCACCTACATCTACACAATTCCTCTGCAATTCTTAATTATGAGCTTGGCACAGGCTCATCAATAAACCTCCAGCCTGCTTCTCTACTATTCCACTCTCCAACTGCATGTGGGGAAAACCAACACTTAACATCTTCCCATGCAAGTTATGTTTTATTTTATTATTATGATTATTTCTCCCTATGCACATGGGCGCCAACAAAATATTTTCACATTCTGATGTGGGGTGATTCAAATATGAGAAAGGCTTGCCACTCCAAAAACCGCTTTCTTTTTAAGACAACCACTGCTGTGTGTGTGTTTTAATGGTGATACAATCTCTCTCATTTCATGATGATACAAAAGGAGCTCCCATTCTTTGAACTTTTCCATGTCGCACACTGCATTGTAATACTCCAGAAGTGTGTTGACAAGTGTAGTGTAAGCAGTATCTTCAAAAGACGTGTTACATAATCTAAGCATTCTACCAATAAATCGTTGTCTTTGCCTTGTATGTGACCTGTTACACTGTAAGTTGTCCCTAACTGTCTTCCCTACGTATTTGTGTTTATGGTTTTTAGATTAATGGATTCGTTTTAGTACTCCTGGATGAAATCACAATTTTCACTGTTTAGAGTCAATTGCCATTTTATGCACCATATATGTGTCTTATCTTTCACTTTGCAATTCATTTTGATCATCATTTACAAGAAGGTAAATAACAGTTTCATCTACAAACAATCTAAGAAAGCTGCTCACATAGTCTTCTAAATCATTTACGTAAATCAGGAACAACATAGGGCCTATAAAACATTCCTGAGAATGCCAGGTATTAATTCAGTTTTGCTCAATGACTTTCTGTCAGTTATTACGAACTGTGACATTTCTGACATGAAATCATGAATCAATTCACACAACCAGGAGGATACTTTATGGGCACGCAATTTAATTAGAACTCGCTTGTGAAGAACAGTGTCAAAAGTGTGATTCTTGAGTTTCTCCCGGCTTATTTGATAATCAAAATATCCACGGGTGTACTGCCAGTCTATAGTATCCAACGGGGACAGTTCCCCCTGAGCAGCCATAGCGTACGGATCTCCGTGCCAGCACGTTCACAGGAGCTCAGTCTGTCAGTTCACCTGATGATGGCGGCATGTTTGATCGTCGAAATATTGTGCCCGTTGGACACTATAGGCCGGCAGTACACCCGTGGATATTTTGAGTGTCAAAAGTGTTTTGAAAATCTAAAGATGTGGAACCAATATGGTATCATCTGTCCGCATCACTATTTATTCCATAAGAATAAAGAGCTAGTCGTGTTTCACAAATGTTTTCTGAATCCATGTTGGCTATTTATCAATAAATCATGTTCCTAGAGGTCTTCACCCACAGTGTATGTTCCAAAATCCTGCTGCAAACTGGCGTTAGTGATGTGAGCTATATTTCAGCGGATTACTTGTTTTGCCATTCTTGGGTGCTGGTGTGATCTGTGCAAGATTCCTGTCTTTGGGAACGGGTCTTTCTACAGTTGAGCAATTGTATATGACTGATAAGTATGGCACTATTGTATCAGCATACTCTGAAAGGAACCTGACTGGTATACAATCTGGACCAGAGGCCTTGCCTTTCTGAAGTGTCTTAAGCTGCTTCGCTACACTGGGGGTTTCCACATCTATGCTTCGCATATAAGCAGTTGTTCTCAATTACAATTCTGGAATATTTACTTTGTCTTTTGTGAAGGGATTTAGGAAAACCATCTTTAATAACCCTGCTTCAGTAGCACTGTCATCAATAACAGCCACTATTGTTGCCATGCAGTGAAGGTATTGACTGCATCTTGTCACTAGTATACTTTACATACAATCAGAATTTCTTTGGGTTTTGTGCCAGATTCTGAGACAGTTCTTTTGGGAAACTAATTAAACCCTCTCTTTCACTCAAGTTTGCTTCTGCAAAACATTGCCAATCTTGAGGATTTTGCATTCTTTTAAATTCAGCATGCGTTTCCTGCAATAGTCTAGGGACCTGCTCTGTGTACCTTGGGGGATCAGTACCACCTCTTATTAACTTATTTCGTTCATGTCTCTTAGTTACAATCAATATTATTTCTTCGAATTTAAACCACATCTGGCCTAAGCTTACAAAGTCCGATCTGAAGGAGTGGAGACTGTCTGCTAAAAAGGTGTCAGGCGAATTTTTATCTGCTTTTTTAAATACATACATCTTGCATTTATTTTTGATGAGTTGGATGTTTCAGTATTCACTCTTGCTACAACCACCTTGTCGTCACTAATCCCTGTATCTGCCACCATGTTCCCTGTTTGGTCACGAGTATTAAGAGGTCAGGCTCTGTTGGGTTGGGTTGTTTGGGGAGCAGGAATATTAAGAGGTCAGGCTCTGTTGGGTTGGGTTGTTTGGGGAGGAGACCAAACAGTGAGGTCTATTGGTCTCATTGGATTAGGGAAGAAAGTCGGCTGTGTGCTTTCAAAGGAACCACCCCAGCATTTGTCAAGAGCAATTTAGGGAAATCACAGAAGACCTAAAGCAGGCTATGTTTTCTCCACCATTATCACACTGAGTGGGCTCCTGAACAATTGTTCAGAGTAACTTTGAGATGGCAGTCAGTATATTTTGGGATGTCATTTTATGCCTACCACCAACATTCACGCATTTTCAGCAACATATCAAAGGTAGATTGAAGTCACCACCAATAATAATTGTATGGATGGTGTACCTATTTGAAATGACACTCAGGTTTTCTTTGAATTGTTCAGCAACTGTATGATATAAGTCAAATTATCGGTAAAAGGAACCAATTGTTAATTTATTCCAGTTGTCAAGTATAAACTTTACCCATACTGACTCACAGTAACTATCTACTTCAATTTCACTCCAAGGTAAACAACTACTAACAGCAATGAACACTGGATTCCTTCCTCTCCTTTGAAGTCATATCCTAAAGAAGTGTCATTATGCACCTAACATTGGATCTCCCAGATATGAGTAATACTACCCTCCGTGAATATCCAGATCTTGCAGGTTGAGAGGCTTCCTCTGAAACAGGGCAAGCGACTTCATCTGGCTCATGGACTTAATCAGCCACAGACATCACTTGAAACCTGTTCATCAGATTAACTGGGGAGGTTCTCTGATTGGCCCCTTGTAAAGTATTTTGCTGCCGGCCACACGCTGGAATGACTTCCCAATCAACCAGAAGTGAGAGGTCAACATCATTGTGGGCAGTGCCTGAGGTGGCCATAGTAGCAGACTGATCGGGCACATGGGACATTGTCGACGTCCTGTGACTGAATACAACACTGCCTGGAGCTGTGAGTCACCAACTCAGCTGACATCTGAACACAGTATTTCTGTTTCTATCCATAAAGCTGGCATGGCAAATACACAGACACACATGATATAGGAGTTGAAACTAAGAAACGTGTGGGCACTGGCTAGAATCTTGTTTAAGTTTGTTAACATACCCAGATATAAGTAACAGTTCATTTAAAAAAAAAAACTACATTTCAATACAAACAAACAGGTAACACCATAACCAAGTGGACAAAAAAGTCTCGTTACAAGGGTCTTGTTGTAAGTGACTGATCCTGCAATGATCGTTGAAACCAGAATAACAATACGAATGGATCATACTTCCTGATACTACATGTTTTTGTAACTGGGCCTCCATGCTGGGGGAAAATAATCTGGTTCTTATGCTTTTGACGTATCCTGAGGGAGTCTGCTTCGACATGTATATATTCTTATGAGAAACTGTTTCAGTAAAAATATCAGCTATTGCAGGAGATTTTGCATGGAATTAAGAGAGTAACATACTAGACAGTCAGCAGAAGCAGTGATATTCCAACACCAGAAGAAAAAAAGCCAAACAGCATATTTATATTTGGTGACATCTTTGTGGAAAATCAGCACGAGATCTGCACATGTTGCTGCTTTGGTCAGCATGTGTAATTTAACATATTTTATTTCAGCGAGACATACTTCCTTAAGGATCTGAAAGCAGATTGCCCAGGATAACACAAAGCTTATTATTGTTTTCAAACAGGGCAATCTGAATTTAAAGCATATTTACTAAGCACATGTAAGAACTGATATGTCACTCAATGAATTCATTACATGTGGGGATTGCTGTAATAACTCACAGTATGGGTTTCTGGTTATAGATAAAATTAGGCAATTGAAAAAGGATCAACAGAGATTTAACTTCAGTGACATTCTTCATGAAACCCAGTCTATCAAAAAGTAACTATCAGCATACTGTAGACTAGAAGTAAAGCTGTACACATGTTGCACATTCATTCAGAGAGTGCAAAACACATTCATTTATTTGACAGAAAAATTGAGATAATCAACACTAAGAAAGGTCGAAAGTGCTGCCACACACTATTGACAGAAGCAGAAGAGGAGGAGGACGAAAAGAAAAAGAAGAAGTCACAGTAAAGACTGTTACTGGTTACAGTAATGCTGAGTTACAACAAACATGTGGGGTCACCAGGACAAAACCACAAATGTTACGTATGCACTCATTATGTTTACTGAGACTGCTGAGTTGGGGATAAGGAATTTGAAAGAATGCATTTTCTATTACAGTCAACCTTCTTGAAAACTGAAAACATCAAAAAGGATACCCTAAAAGTATACAAACATATATTCAAATATTACACATAACCAATATAAGACCCCAAAAGGATTAATTAAAAAATTAAAAAAATGACAAATACCAGAATGCAATTAAATCAACACTAGCAGCTGCACATAGTGCAGGTACATTGGTTGAAATTCAGCATTAAAAACTGAACAATCTACCCCCAGAGTACACACATTATGATGTTCCGAATGCAATGATAGCTAAATTACGACTGCTTACAGCTTCAGCTGCTTCAAGGGATGCAGGTCAAAAGAACACAATATTATTGATCACATCCAAGTTTTTAGAAAGACACATCATCAAGTAGTTTGTTGTAGATTGTAACAAAATTAGTTCCCCCACTATATTCAAACCTATTATAGAGGTGAATTTTACAACAGGCATTTCAAAGCAGAAATGGAACAGTATGGGATTAATGACTATTCAGCCATCTCCCGTTTGAAGGCCAAGACTGTTGAACACGATGATAAAAACTGAATGTGGGTGCAATTTAGCTTTCTATGTATGTACAAATGGCTGAACATACTACCACAAATTATTGAGAAGTATAACTGCATTACTCAGCACACAGTTAAGAAGAAATCTATTGATGTCACAGAGTAATATAGAGGAATTACAGAAAAGTTCTGAACTGAAGGTGTTCCTCACAGAGCAGGTCCTAAGACATTGAGGGAACAGGGCATTGTTGAAATGGCTCAGTTTCTCAACAAAGCCCAATTATTGGGGGAACACACACACACACACACACACACACACACACACACACACACACACACACACACACACTTTTCTATGCAATCAGGAAAGTAAACCTCAAACCATGCAGTAGTGTGACATAAATGCAAGGAAACATATCCAGATAGGTGAAGGTGTTATTCTTGAGAACCTTCAATTCAAACTTTGTATCTCTAGATACAATTTCTGTGGCCCTTAACAAAACTGCAAGAGTTCCTAGCTTTATGGCGAGAAAGGATTTGAAGTATTGGACAATACATGCAAAGAACACAACACTGTTTACACTACAAATAAAGATCATCATATTGCAGACCAAATATTCACTTTTATTTATTTATTGTGTCAAAAGTATATAAGTGATATGCTTCACTATCCCCTGTTGAGATGTGTTGGAGGAAAGTACTTTTCTTTTAATTTAGACCAATGTTCCTTCAGTGTGAATGACATTACATCACAACTATAAATGATGCAGAGATTTGTTTACTGTGAAGTTTAGCTATTGAGCCATAGCTGAAAGTGAACTTCGGGAGGTAACATAAGAAGGGCATGCTCCTTGACATAATAAATATTCACTGATGAGGCTAGACAGATAAGCCAAGGACAGGATATGGGTATAGGACAACGTATCACTGCATTAGTGGTTGATAAGGCAATGTGTGTCACACTTAAATTGGGTACTGGAGTAACTTTCAAATGAATAATGAAAGCAGTTTGTCACGCACTAAAGTAGAAGAAAATACCTATGAGATGTTTAAGTATTTGCATCGAATTAGAGGTGACTGGCAAAATGTGCTTTGAACCAGAAAGGAGGAAGGAAACGACTTGTTAAAATGCCCAGGGTCCTACCAATACCAAAGACATCTGGCTGAAGACTCCTGCTTGTAATCCCTCCATTTGATGGGCTTACAGCCACTGGTTGACGACTTGCAGGGGGAGAGGGGAGCCACTGCCATATCTCAAGCAGTAAAGAATTCTGAAAATGCTGAAAAGAAATTACAAGAAGCTGAAATGCATGATATGACCATGGAAACTATCGGCAAAGGCCTATATTTAAAACCATACAAGAAAAGGGTCTCAGTGACTTAAGGCTGGCTGAAGAATCATGTCATTACCTCAGTGACAGAAACCAGCTGTACAATTTAAGGCACTACCAAAACTTAATTCATACCTCCAAAAATACTTCTGCCTGATATTTCTCCTGAAAACTGCATAAAAACAAGCAGTATACAAATATCTGCATAATTTAAAGTTGCGATTAATGTCATTCACACTGAAAGAACATTAGTCTAAATTAAAATAAAAGTACTTTCCTCCAACAGATCTCAGCAGGGGGTAGTGAAGTATATCACTGATTGGTCTAGGAATATAAAAAGCATAGATTATGTCACTGCATTAATAATAAATAGGCAGCAGGGGAGTTGCAACGATACCTCCTGAGTGCTGCAAGCTTGACAATTTATATGTATACAAGAAACAATTTGTTAAAGGATTTGAGCTATATGCAAATGTTAATATGTTCTCATCAGTTAAAAGCAGGAAATATTGTGGACTTTAGTAATAAATGTTCAATAGCATGGCTAGTAGGTTTCTTGAAGGGACACGTGATGGTGCACAATACCGATAAAATTTACGAGTCAAATCAACCAGTCGACATACTGCCAGTCAGTACAATTTATGTGGAGAGTAATATCACAACAACTTTTGTATCTTGACGACATATTAGTACCTATTATATACGCATTTTTTCCTACAGTAGGTCCTGCCTATAAAACAGAAGCCAATGAAGTCCAAGATGAACACAGACTGCCACACAAAGCCAAGGCGATGAAGGGTTTGAACCCATTGGCAGGTACCGCAAAGTTTCTCTCTTGAGTCATAGTCGAAAGTGAACTTCGGGAGGTAACATAAGAACGGCATATGGTGGGCAAGGCAGTCATTGAAAAAGTGGTGCCGTGTGGAGTGGCCATGTCATTTGAGGCGCCATGTCACGGATTGTGCTGGAGGTTCGAGTCCTCCCTCGAGCATCGGTGTGTGTGTGTGTGTGTGTGTGTGTGTGTGTGTGTGTGTGTGGTGTCATTCTTAGTGTGCGTTCGTTTAAGTAGTGTATAAGTCAAGGAACTGATGACCTCAGCAATTTGGTCCCTTAGGATTTCTCGCACATTTGAACATTTCTGGAAATGTGGGCATATGATGGGTGGCTAGGCATGACAGAACAGGACATACATCCACTGAGAAAGATATCAAGCTGGTATGACAGTGGTGCCCCAGCAGCTTCTGAGTAGACTCTCGACCGGGCTAGTGTAAAAGACGTCAGTGGCCAAACATATTCCACAATGGTGGATTATGTTAAGACACCGTACGATGGGTAGATGTACAGAGGAATACACAAAACACCCATAGTTTGGTTCTGAACAGATGAGGGATCAGTACAAATGAAGGAAAGTATTGTGATCCACTACCCATGAATAACAGGGTTTATGGCTATAGCAAAGAGGGTGAAGCTCAGGCCGATTCCTGATACACCGCTTTCCCCTCTGGATAAGGGTGTCTGACATGGCTGAACCCAAATGTACTGTGAAATTACAGTCCTTTAAATATTCATTAATGTATTGGAGCAGGTGGCCTCAGAAGCCCACCAGTCCTCCAGCTGATGTAGGCTTTCTCCAAATCAAAGAACATAGCCACAGTCTCGTTTTTCTGCAGGAAACCATTCATGGTATTCGTTGACAAACTGACGAGATGGACGGCTGCCAAAAAGTGCATTCCAAATCCTCACTGTGCAGCGGTCAGGAGATAGCGGGACATGGCCTGCCAAACTAGCCATCCATGAATCGTACGTTCCACCACCTTGCAAACACAGCTGGTGAAAGAAACAGATGGTAGCTAGAAGGGAGGTGTTTGTCCTTACTGGGCTTAGGTATGCCTATAAGAGTGGCTTCAAACCAGCAACTGGGAAATGTGCCCTTTGCCCAAATGTGACTGTACATATAAAGGTGAAAATGCTTTCCCATGAGAGAAAGGTGCTGCAGCATCTGAATGTGATCAACATTCAGTACTGGGGCAGAAGACTGGGATGAATTATGAGCACAGTCTTGCTGCCTCATAGTAAAGGTGAGATTGTAGCACTCACTATTCTGAGAGGACAAGGTATCAGGTAACCCCCCCACCCCACCCCACCCCACCCCCAACCATTGCTGAGGGAGAAAGGTGGGGTGATAATGAGTAGAGCTATGAATCTCCGCAAAGCAGTGGCCCAAAGTGATGGAGATAGCAATACAGGCCAATGACATCATCCGTCATGGTCATACCAGAAATGGAGGAATGGAGCTTGGTTGCAGAGAGTGGACAAATGTTGCCCCACACCATGAAAGAGGGAGTGAAACTGTTAAAAGAAAGAGTAAATGAAATCCAGCTAGCTCTTTTGGTACCATGTCGAATGCGATGACACTGTGCATGCAACTGTTTATAATGAATAGAGTTCACCATCACAGGATGATTGTTAAAAATGTGGAGAGCATGTCTCCGCATACAAATCACATCATCCTACATATCAGTCCACCTAAGGAATGGGACACATTGAAGTAACATGAAGTGCAAGGTATAGAACATTCTGAGGCAATAATAAGGATAACATTTGTAAGATACTTTACCTGCTCATCACAGCTGAGGAAATGTTGTTGGTCGAAGGTTTCCAGAAAGAGGTAATGCCTCCAGTCTTCCTTAGAAAGCTACCAACTGTTTACAATCAGTTGTAGCAGTCAGTCTGAAACGTGTGTGCTCCAGTTTAACTGAGGTCTGCCAAGAGTGAACCTCTTGGAGATGTTCTCAAAAGGCCTGAAGGGTGACAGTGGGTATTACAGTCACTGAGCAGCAAAACAGGGTGAGGGAGCAGCTGACCAATGTGCTGAATTAAGTCTCACCTGGTGACAGTGAATGATGGAGAGCAGTAGACATTAAAAAGAGAAATGTGAAATGATGAAGGAAAATGCAGACTGCAACAGCTTTCATCTGGGTGTTCCATGAGATGCTTTGGTTACAAACATAATCCTGCAAGACCAGTATGTCTCCGCCATGAGATTGACTGCTGTCCTTGGGATGGGGAATATCAAAGTGGACTGAAAGGAAATGTGGGACGCCGCCAGGACACACTTTTGTTTTTTGGAAGCAGAAAACAAGTGGACCCTGCATTCCTCATTATTTGATCCAATGCTTCCTATGTTCCATTGCGGAAGAATCATAACAGGGATTGGGGAGGAGGGGACGAATGAATGGTAGTCACCTCCATGGCTGCCGAGCGCCAGCCTTCACACTGCTACATTGTGCAGAAGCTGGAGGCATCAGCATTCTCCGTGGGTCAACCTGCCGATTCCAAGGGAGAAAAATTGTGGGTGGTGTGCACCACCCAAAGGGAGGCCAACCGTATGAGGGTCTCATGCAGTGAGGCCGTTGAAGAGGATCTCTAGGTCTGGTAAGGACAAAACAATTTGCCTTTCTTTGATTTCTTTGAGCCTTGTTGGCAGTCGATGACTCTGATGTGTGTTGGCTGGAGGAATGTAGAATGTCTTCGCGGGAGTATTCCTCTTCTCCTCTCTGGCCTGCCAGTGGTGTAGCAGGTGATTTGGTAGTCGGAGCGAAAATCTGGCAGCTTGCTGCACACCTGCAGGAGAAGAAGATCGTGATACTAATGCGATAATTGGTAATTTCACAACTGCAGTTCTGAACTGGAGGTCAGAAGTCTGCATTGCTACATTCTTTGTGAAACAACAATGCACAGCAAGAATGGTACTAAAATAAAGGGCTCTTGGCTAGCTAACAATGTGCAAGAGACAGGATATGGTAGTTTTTCCTTGACCTTTATCTTCCAGATGGTCCACTCATCGAGGTACACGGGCCATTCATGGGATGAGGTGGCATGGTCGCCATTAGAATTGATACAGTGGAGAGGAGGAGATGAGAAACCACCCTCGTGAACATCTCTACCACAAGCAACACATTTGGCCATGTTTTGACAGGGCATGCGAGTGTGGTTATAATGTTGACACTGGTAGCAACACATCTATTTTTGACCCATGCTCAGACTGTGATGACTGCATGATGTTGTTGTTGTTTGTTCAGTCCAGAGACTGGTTTGATGCAGCTCTCCATGTTACGCTATCTTGTGCAAGCTTCTTCACCTCCAAGTAACTACTGCAACCTACATCCTTCTGAATCTGTTTAGTGTATTCATGCCTTGGTCTCATTCTATGATTTTTACCCTCCATGCTTCCCTCCATAACAAAACTGATGATCCCTTGATGCCTCAGAACATGTCCTACCAACTGATCCTTTCTTCATACCCTGCCTTAATCTTTGAGGGAAGCATTCCTCAATTGAATGACAGAAAAAGTAAATGACAGAAAAAGCACTAGGTTTGCATCAACCTATTTCATTACCCAGTGGACTGCAGTAATAAACTGATCAGATAAGTGTGGATTTTTCCCTCGATCAGAACCTCAAAGAGCTGAGTGCAAGTAACAGCACATGAAGAATTCTGCATACAATGGTGCTCTACACAAACAGGATATCCTTGGAGGAGCGAAGCTGTTAGCAGTTGTTGGGCTTAAACTCACAACTGGTATCCAGAAGAAAAGTCGCAACACGTAAACGAGAATGAGGTTTCACAGAGCTGTGGTTAGCAACTAGACTCGCATTAGGATGTCGATGGTTTAAACCCATATTCGGCCATCCTGATTCAGGTTTTCTGTGATCTTCTCTGCATTGCTTCAGGCAAATGCCGGAATGGTTCCTTTGAAAAGGGACAGCTGAGTTCCATCCTCATACTGTCTTAACCTGATGGGACCGATGACCTCACTGTTTTGTCCCCTCCTCCCAGATCAACCAACCTACCTGTTGACCTGGGGCTGGCAATTGCACACTACCCTGTTGCCTATTATGCATCAAATGGCTAGGCTGGCCTTTAGGAATGCACAGGGAGGAAGAAGAAACAAAGAAACCCAAACACCAAAGCAGAGGAAGGAGGGGAGAGGGAGAACGAAGAGAGAAAGGAAAAACAAATCATGGTCTGTTCCGATGCCAGGCTATTGAGACACATTCCTGAAACTAACCAAAACAATTACCCCAAGGACGGGGGAAAAGAACAGCAGGACAGAAAAGGAAGAGGTGCTGCAAAGACTACAGATCCTGTGCCACCCGAGCACACTCACCCAGGGAGAGGGGGGGGGGGATTTTTATTTCAATTCTATGAAAACATACTTTCCTCCTATGACCTACACGTAACGATCAGTATAAATTTGATCAGAATGGCTTGGCTCCTAATACATTAATGGCCACTGGATCTCAAATCAAATACGCAATGGCTCTTGCAATATGTCCGTTATTCTTATTCGGGAATTTTTCTGTTTCAGATTTTCTAAAGTGGAAGTCATCCAGGTGTCCTCAGGACTATATGACAGAGAAACAATATTACTGTCTATAGAATCAGTGAGGATTCGTCAGTTACGTCTTCAAAACCTTACTGAAACTGTCTCCAGCTACTTAAGATACTTCTTGATGATGGGCTGTAAACCGTGAATACTACAAGCTTGTGTGTTTCCTGAGCATGGTTGCAGTGCATTGAAAGAGCTGTTCAACACTATATTCTTTAATTAACCATGGCAGTGAATTAATTCCAGTCTTGTTCTACAGTAGTACAACATTAGCTTGTATCCATGAAGATGAATCTATTGAATTTCAGTAATTTTCATGTGATGTTCTGCATTAAGCACACTACAGCTGCTGACTTTCACCTGAACTTTCATTTTCCTGTATGCATTTGTAAGTTGGTTCAAATTGCTCTGAGCACTAAGGAACTCAACATCTGAGGTCATCAGTCCCCTAGAACTTAGAACTACTTAAACCTGACTAACCTAAGGACATCACATACATCCATGCCCGAGGCAGGATTCGAACCTGCGACCATAGCAGTTACGCGGTTCCAGACTGAAGCACCTAGAACCGCACAGCAACCACGGCTGGCTATTGTAAGTTGGTTCTATTTATTTAGAAATGAACACATAATGGCTCTTGTAGAGAATAGCATTACTGACCATACTGCCTTGTTACATTGTAGCTTGTCTGTAACACTAAATAATTACAGAAGTGCATTTCATATCTGAATTACTTCCACATACAGTAAGTAAAAATTTATGTTACTTAAAAAGTTCCACTGTATATAATGAAAACTTACCTTGCACTGTTTGATGCATACCTTGTTGAGGTTGCCACCTGAAATATTTCAAGAAATGTCCAGTGATTCACAAGTGACAAGAGTAAATAAACAAAATTCTATTAACACCTACCAACATCTGATTGGTCAATCAGTTGCTGTATGTGATGTTTAAAAATAGCGTTAAAGATAACATGATAAACTGTTGCAGTTATTGAAACAGTGTGCCAGTAAGAATTCCCACTTCATTTCCACCCTATGTTTTTGGTCCTGTATATAATTATGCAAGCCAGTGGTTCAGTTTTACCATACTTCCCACTAGATGATTCAAAAGAAAAGTGGCCGAAGACATTTCTCATCTGTCATGCACTTACACCTTGCAGAAAATTTTCATTTCCTTATTCATTATGAAAATTGTTATTCACAGAGAGGTGAATCCATCATAACAAGTGATCCATTTGGACCTTCGTGTTCTTGGCAGCTGACAAACAACTTGCAAAGGTGAGGAGTGTCTTCTAAACCCAGCTATGAAACTGAAACCCGAAATAAAGTACGGGCTTGGAACGTTAAATATAAAAATACTAATAAATGTTGGCAAACTGAAAATACTGTTGGATATTGCAAATTTACTACAAATTAAAATATTAGCATTAAAAGATATCAGATACACAGAAGAAATCCCACTTTCTGGTAACTGTAGATTTTTCACAGGGAAAACAGAGACTAAATTCATAGAGCTATGCCAAAACTATGCTCTGAATTCATAAATGGAAAATCTGTATTACAATCAGTTACAAATTTTTCAGTGTCTTCAGAAACAATCTCCCTGTAACATTTCAATATGTAAATGACGAACAATAATTAATGGACACACACACCAATAAACCAGAATAACAAGAACAATGGAGACAAGGTAAAACATTTTTGAGAACAATGTTGAGAAGAATCTGATGAAGTACCACAGAAAAAGTATAAAAATTTCATTACATTTTAATCCTCAAACTGGTTGCCAATGGAGATTAAAACATTTTCTGCCGCAATTGCCATTAAATGTATTTATTCACTAATGTAATTTTGACTATTATGCCATTCTCAAGTGACACCTCACTATGAACTAAGTCAAGTTACTAAATGTCACACCTGGTGCATGGGGAGTACAAATTAGAAAGGGCAGTAGAACATGACTTTGACAGACATTATTACATGAAATGCTGTCATTTTGTAGGCATATAGACAACAAACACTCCCGTCTTTTTATAAATATGGAATCTGTAAACATGGTTAACACAAGGAAAGTGTTAACTGAAAAGGAATTATGACGCACTCCGACAACACCATGAGATGTCACTTGAGAATGGTACAACTCCAAAAATAACAATTTGGAATAAACATATTGAATAACAGTCCAGCAAGAAAATGTATTCATTTATGAATTTCTGCCTAACTATGAATGTAAGAATGTAAGAAAAATGGAAAACTGGTAGGAAAAAGACTTTAGAAAATTTAGAAAAGTTGTTGGCAGCTAACCCCCCTGCCCAAGCGCGCGCGCGCACACAAAAGTTTTTGCGTTCAGTGTCTATTAGCTGTAAAACTTGTAACAATTTTCGGACGACAGGAGACAGGGTGGTACTGGGGTGCAAGACTCTCAAGTTTCTCACAGTTGACTCATGTATTATGTGCAGCCAGTCTTTTCGGGTCAGACGGCTGCACCTATATTCACAAACCCTTCTTCTCCGAAGACTTAGCTGGTTAAAGGAATTTCAAAATTGACTCCTTTTCTACTCTTGAAATAATTCTGTACTTTCAGGATACTTTTTGTTCAACTTTGTTATATTTTTATCTCCACAGTAAAACAACACAAGTTTCACACAAGCATTCTACTCTTGCAAGTCAGACCTGTCTTGGACCATAAGATACTAACAGATAAAAGTACAATATGTTTGGTTTAATAACCGCTATAGAACCAGTTCTTGCTTCTCTTTAGTTGAACACAGAATTCATTTGTTCACAACAATATAGTCGTTACACCATCAAGAAATAGAGCATGCTTGCTCCTTATACTGGACATACAGCTTCCACGATGCTTGTTTGAGCTGATCGACCGTTACTATTGCAGTATTCTCCCGATACATGTCCATCCTGCACACACAGAAACCGGTGGTGAGGTGAAAACATCTCCACTCTCTCATTCTCGTACTTAAAATATAGCGTGTTTGAGATGGTGGAAAACCGAGTGTCTCTAGATCATACACTGATATTCTCGAGGCACTGCTAACTGTGATCAAAGCCTATGGCTATGTAACAAAACACTGATTTGCTGATTTGTTCTTGACATTCCAAAATAGTTTTATATGTATATAAGACCTACGAATTACTCTTGGGTCATCAGAATTGTTATTTCTGTTTTGATGTAATGTAACTTCATTTAAACTATACGTAGATTTGTAGTAAATGGATTACAATTACATAATTTTTAATAATCCACAGGCAGTTATTTCTATATTACACACTTATCTTGATGTAATCATAACTAATGCTTTTTACAAAATACTTTTGAGTGCTACCTTAGTAGAACTGTTACCTACCCACAGCGAGATGAACGAAGTAGATAATGAACAACAGTATCAGCATACAACCACTGTTTTGTTATGCAGATTGCTATAGGCAATCTGATGTCCCTCTGGACAGCACCAAGAATCCTCAACTACAGAGTGTGATGTGAGCTCTTCCAATCAAATCATAACTCATTCAAAGAAGAGAACTACCGTATCCTATGGACTATAAAATGCTATGGACTAAGACACACAATTTTCAGGCAATATTTTAAAAAAATTATTTTTACCATTTCTATTGTTAGACTGCAAAACATTACTAAAAAATTCTTAGTTTATGAAACTGAATAGTTCTTTATAATTCCTGAAAATTGCCATCTCAATTTTCTCTTCCTCTGCATTATTGTTGTCCTCTTCTTATTTAAGATGATCGCTGAAATCGAGACTGTTACTTATGTTGCTTTTCTTGAAAGATTTGACAATTGTCTCTTCCCTCACTCTAGGCCATGATTGTTTACCCACCGACACACTTGCTTGATTGCAGGCCATTTTAAAGCTCTGTTCAGCATAAATTCATGTTGGGATTCATCCATTTGTTCCATTCCGTTAGCAAATACTCTTTGAATAGTTTATTTATTGAGACACCAGTAAGTTGCAACTGTCACATAAGTCGTCCTGGAATAACTGAAAGCTGTATTTGTCTCTATTTCTCTTTTCATGCAGAATTTTTCAAATGGCTGCTATACTGATCTAACACAAGAGTACTCTTCTTCAATAAAGCACCTTTCCTTCTCTCCCACACTGTTAATCCTAAATTTCACACCAGCCTTGTCTATCCAACTCCTGTCATGCACATGAACAACTCCTGGCATGCACATGAACAACTCCTGGCAGTATTTCAGAAGGTTTGGGCATTATTTTGTACTAAAAAATGACCAATGGAATAAGTTTAGTACCATTAGCACAACACGAAAAGACAACAGTATAGTGCAATTTTTCATGTCCGCTTGTTTTTATAGTTACATTTTTAGCACCTTTCATGGCAACAGTTCTGTTACTCGGCACATCAAATGTCAGCGAAGGTTTGTCCGTATTTGTTATTTCACATAGTTCTGCACAGGTTATCTTTTGATGCTGAATAATAAAGCAATGTCCCGACAGTATTTTCTCTTCATACTCTTGTGGCATTCTCTGAGGTGATTGGGTTTTTGTTTACATGCAAAGTCCACGAAGCTTCATAAACCTGTAACACCACCATACGCCACCCTTTAAGTCTGTTGAATACCACTTTAGTACTACCTTATGACCAAGTATTTCAATTATTTTTGTATTAATTCCATTGTGATGTTGATGGTGCCCTTGAATCTATTTCAATATATCATTATCTAGTTGTGGCCATTTTGCATTAGTCATCTATGAAGGTGTACTAAACCTAATGTTCCCAATGAGCTACATCCTTGAGGGTAGGTGCTAGGCAAAATCCAACAACAGTGTCATATGCAGTGGTTCCCTCACTCTTGAGCTCCCTGTACACGATTTGCTATGTGCCTCAGTGTTGGCTTGGCAGCCGTCAGACATGGAAGTGGTGATAGCCGCACCCGTCAAGTGCAAGTTTCAAGCAGTAATCTAGTTCCTCCATGCAAGGAAGTTACCGCCCATCGAAATTCATCAGCCACTGACATCATGTCCACAAATGGTGCAGGGCTTCTGCTGAGGGTCACACAGAAGTTCACGATGAAGAACGCAGTAGAAGACCTCAGGTTTTGGACGCTATTGTCCATAAGATCAACAGTAAGCTGCTCAAAGATCAGAGCATCACTGTTCGTGAACTTGTTGAATATATTGCTGAAGCTTCCCACAGCACAAATTAAAGAACTTTCATAGAAACTTTGGGTTATCGCAAGGCGTGTGCTCGCAGAGGGTCCCCTGGATACTGACTGATGGATACAGGAGCAACGCCTTGACTGTGCTCACAAGTTTCTTCAACAATGAGAAGGCTGTCCAGTCTTCTCCTATCTTTTGGATGCATTCCTCCACTCATTTCTGCCATCTGTCTCTCTGTCTTCCTCTTCATCTCTTTTCTTACAGTTTCATCTCGTGTATCCTCCTGGGTATCATCTTCTCCTCCATTTGCTTAACATGCCCATGCCTTGTAAGTCTTGATTTCTCTACCTCCTCCCGTAATGGTTCCACCTTCATTAACTCTCTGATCATCTCATTTCTTAACCTGTCCATTTTTTTCACTCCAATACTGTTCCTCACGAACTTCATCTCACTATCTTGTACTTTGCTTTTCTCTCTGCCTTTCATAAGCCAGGTATCAGATGCATATGTCATTATCAGGGCCTAGTATGAATGGTATATAACTTTTTACTGATTTGAGGTACACTCTTACTCCATTTCAGGGTTCTGCCACACTTCCAGAATGCTTCTGCTCCCCCCCCCCCCCCCACTCTATTTCTTTGTTGTTTTGTCCATATTCCTGTTTCCTAGGTACTTGAAACTGTTCACTCTCTTCAATCGTTCCCCATCAATTGTTATTCCAGTTGTTCCTCTCTCCTCTGTTCTTGTTGCGGTAATTATCTCACTCTTATTTATACTAAATTTCATCCCATATTTTTGTACTGTTCATTCCCATATGTCCAACTGGTCTTTTACTTCTTCCTCCTCCTTATCCCAAATCATCATATCATCTGTAAATACCACAGCTTTCATCTTTCCTTCACCAATTACTTGTGCTACTGTCCTCATTATATCACACATCACTACAATGAAGAGTAATGGTGAAGATGCACCTCCCTGCCTCAAGCCATTCTTCTGTTCAATCCAAGCTGATTTTCCTCTCGCTTTCACACAGCTCATACTTCCATGGTACATTTCTCTTGTCCTCCAAATAATCTCCTTTGCTACTCCTCTGTTCTCTAGGGCTTTCCACACACTGATTCTATATATAACATCACACGCTTTTTCAATGTTCAGGAAGGTCATTAGTAGATCTATTCCATATTCATAATGCTGTTCCTGCAGTTCTATTACAGCATAAATTAGACCCACAGTGGACATTCCTGTTCTGAAACCATGTTGTTGTTCTCTCATCCTTCCTTCTAATTTTTTCCAAATTTGTGCTTTAAAAATTTCCTCAAAAATTTTGCACAGTGTCTCACCAATGCTATCCCCCATTCTTCTTGCACTATTTTCTATTTTCCTTCTTAAAGAGTGGGATAATTATTCCCTTCTTCCGGTCTTCTGGGATCATCATCTGTCTCCAAACAATTTTCATTACAGTCATTGTATCCCCACCTCTCCTGCTGCTCTCGCCATCTCTACAGTTAGCTCATCCAGACTTGGTGACTTCCGTCCCTCAATCTTGCCCTATGCCTCTTCCACTTATCCCCATGTAAGGTCTCATAACACCTTTTTTGAACCTTCACTATCCTCATCCATCATTCTGGTCCACTGTTCCATCCACTTTCTTCTCTCCTCTGCCACCACTCTTTTTGCTTCTTTCTTTCTTGCTTGATACTCTACTTTTGTCACTACTGTTCTCTTCTGGAACCATGTATTTAGTTGAATTTACAGCCTTTAGAATCATGTAACCAAAGATTCCTTTAAGCACTCATGTGGATGAGCTCACACTTTTCACTATTTAGAGTCAACTGCTCATTTTTGCACCATGGAGGTAACTTTTCCATAGTATTTTGCAATTTGTTTTCATCTTCCGATGACTTTACTAGATGATAAGTGACCACATAATTTGCAAAGAACCTAAGACTGCTGCTCAGATGGTCTCCTAAATTGTTGACATAGATAAGGAACAGCAAAGGACATATAACGCTACCCTGGGAAATGCCAGCAATTGCATCCGCTTTACTCGATGACTTTCTGTCAATTACTACGAACTGTGAACCCTCTGACAGGAAATCACAAATCCAGTTGCATAACATACGATATTCCACAAGCATGCAATTTGACTAGGAGCTGGTTGTTAGGTAGTATGTAAAAAGATTTCTGGATCTAAAAATACAATATCAATTTTAAATACTTTGTCTATAGTACTCAACACTGTGTGAGTAAAGAGCTAGTTGTGTTTCACAAGAACCATGTTTTCTAAATCCGTGTTGACTATATGCCAATAGACCATTCTCTTATGTTTGAAAACAATAACACAATATATGTTCCAAAAACCAGCTGTATATTAATTTTAATTATATGTGCCTGTAATTTAGTGGACCACTCTTACTGCCTTTTTTTATCATTGGTGTGACCAGTGCAACTTTACAGTCATTGGGTCCAGATCTTTCATCAAGTGAGCAGTTGTATACGATTGTTAAGTGTGGAGATATTGCATCAGCATGCTGTGAAAGGAACCTAACTGGTATACAGCCAGGATCTGAAGACTTGCTTTTAGTAAGTGATTTACGTTACTTCAGGAATATCTACCTCTTAGTTATTCATGTTGACAGCTGTTCTTGATTAAAATTCTGGAATATTTACTTCACCACTTTGATGAAAGAATTTCTAAAGGCTGTGTTCAGCAACTCTGCTTTAGTAGAACTAACATTGATAGTATTTCCATTACTATCATGCAGAGAAGGCACTGACTGTGTCTTGTTGCTAGTATACTTTACATATGACCAATGTGTCTCTGTATTTTCTGCCAGGTTTGAAGGCAAAGTTTTGTAGTGGAAACTATTATAAGCACCACATACTGAAGGCTGTGCTCAATTTCACACTTCTGTAAAAGATAGCCAGTCTTGTACATTTTACATTCGTTTACTCTTGGCATGCATTTTTCATTGTTTCTGCAACAGTGTTTCACCCATTGGATCACACTGACCTGTCTCGTCACACATAAAAAGGTGATACTGGGCCTACATCCATTCCACTTCTCTGCCATTTAAATCACTTATTATGGTTCACAGTTTTACAGTCATCTTTTTGTGACATGCTGCACACAATTGCTTCTGAGTGGTTTAGTTTACAGAACGAATAGCGTACTATTTTAACAGCATTATTGTATATTTACTCTGAAGCTACACACACACACACACACACACACACACACACACACACACACACACACACACACAACCTAAATGAATAACCTAACCAAATTCAAAAACATTCATTCAATTACATTGCATTTGTGAATTGCAACATAAGAATGTTCCAAACAAAGAGATCTCTGTCACCAATTACAGGTTAGAGACAACACCCTTTTACACAATGAATAAAACAAAGGCAATGTCAAAACAGTATCTCATAAACCTTTTACTCCCTCAACAGTATAGTAATTGATGCTCAAACATTATGCAGATCCACTGGGGCAGAGTGAGAATGCATGTTTAAAAGCTACACTTTCAGTTGGTTGTAAATGCAAAATATTAGAATTATGGCCAAAATTTCCAAGGTGATTCAACTTCAGGGCTGATAACTTGCAAGTACCATATTTTATGGATTGTAAGACAGTATGGACTGTATGATGCACGTTAATTTTTAAGTATTTGTTTTAAAAATTAATGTTTTCACCGCTTTTAAAAATAGACTGCAAATCCAGACTAAAAAAGTCCTTAATTTATGAAACCAAACTGACCTTTAAAACCCCCGATAATCATACTTCCCGTTGTTCCTCATGATCGTCCTCTTAATACCCAAGATATTCTTCACCACCATTGACAGAATTACTTATGCCGAACTTCTTGGAAGATTTAACAATGTCTCCTTTCACTCTCCACTACAACTGATTTATCCACAGACACACTTATTTGATTGTAGGTCATTTAACAGCTGGCTTTAGTGTGAATTCATGTTGGGTTTCATCTGTAACATAATGACTATTCAGTCACAAAATTTGCCAGAGTGGAAGTTAGTTGCAATAGAGCCAACCACAGGCAGGGGAGGGTGTTATGTGTTGCAAAGCAAAACACAGGCAACTGGCTGTTCGACCACAAGACAGGACAGCCCACCCTGAGTCAAATGGGAGAAAATTGATGGCCACCATCAGCTGCATCGCCATGCTATCATCACAGTCACAGCCAGAGATGTCACTGACAACAATATTCAAGTGACACCACACTCAGCCCCCTCCTTGTACTATCAGCAATGCTGCACGTCTATTGTTTCGCATGAGAAGCAACCAGATGCCTCTACCAAGCTGTTCCTTATGTACTATAGCTGAGGGCTGGAAAAATGGAATCAACTGACCAAATCTAATGTCACCCTCACATGTATCATTTTACTACAGGGAACAATTTGGGGTAATAACTTAATAAAATATAGAAAGTGTGAAACAATTTTCAGATAAGATAAGGAAAATTAATGGACGTACCTACAGAATAGGGCAGGATGCTGCAGTCAATTACGTTATTTTGCTAGAAGCTGAGCAGATGGTCCTCTATGCTTTTTTAAGATGGTTGCATCTGAAAACATCAAAATTTGTGTGGAAAGGTGTCCAAAAGATTTGCCAACAGCAGTGCAGTTAGCTATTAAGTGAGAAGATATCTATTTGTTGACTGGAATGCAGGAAAAATGGACAGCATTTGCAGAATATATATATAGTTTCAGGTGTGGACGAACAGGGCACATAAGGATACACTGTCATCCGCCTTGGGGTAATGTGAATAAAGTAAGAGAAAGTACTAGTTCTAGAAATACAGAACGAGGCAGCAATAAGGTGCTAAATACCAATGCGAACTCAAAGTCCATGTACGGTCATTGCCAGTAAGACTAGATGTTATGAAACTGTATGCAGAGGCAGCTTGTGCAATAAAAGGAATAGTAGTAACAAAGGGTTGCATGATATTACTGGACACAGGGGTACTTGTCACCAGTAGTGATCTGCTGAAATATAAGCAATAGGACCCACCACGGTACAAACAGTGTGGAGTTGGGGATAAAGATGTCACACTATTAGAATCGGTAGATGCAGACTTTTGCCTCGATATGGCTCAATTTGAACAATGAGTAGAAATTGTGACTCAAATGAGTGATGGCTACGGCATGATTCTGGGATTAGATTTCTTATATCAGCACTGTGCAAAAATCAATCTTTAGCAACATAAGGTGGAACTGGATGAAAATTGTTTCAGTACAGTGAAGCCATTGCCAGTGTAGTGATATCATGAGGGGAGTCTGTAGCAAAAAGATGAACCAATTAAACCATGAACAACCACTCTAAGGCTTGACTTGCACAATAGCGTACATAAGGTTACTGGGAAATTCCTTTGGGTCAGTGTTGAGTCTAGCTTGCCAGTAGGAGTTTTGTGGGAGGTGGAACCGTTAGAAAAGAATGAAGTATATAAAGAGTGAAAAAAGGTACCTGCTTCTATCAATAGTACAGACAACATAGGATTAACAAAGTGGTTGTTAATTGCTAAGACGGACATCTGGGAGGAAAAATGGGGCATGTGGGGTACCAGCCATGGATAATTGTTGAACACCATGGGAACAGCATTATGAGAAAAACTGAAGCACCTGCAAGGAAGCTACAAGCAACATATGAAAAAATTGCTTTGGAATTTAAGGATTTATTTTTCGAAAAGGGCCACTTCTACCTACACTTATTACACAGCGCCACATACCAATGGGAAATGAATCACCATACAGAATACACAAGCACTTCCTGCCAATCACAGTGTGACACTTAGAAAGAATGGTTCTGTTTTGATTATAGACACCCACCCCTTCCCAAACATCACAGAAACCTTGGATAGTTTAAAGCAATGCAAATAGTTTTCAACGATGGATTTGAAGAGCAGTTATCACCAGATAGAGGTTGCACCACAGGATCAAAACACAACAATAGTTTTGGCACCCTGGGGAAAATACCAATTTATAAGGATGACTTCTGGATTAAAAACTGCACCTGAAATGGTTTCAGAGATTGCTGAATGGAGTACTAAGAGGTCTGAAATCACTGCAATGCTTAATGTATTTCGATGATGTAATCAACTATGGGAGTGACATGGAACAGCATACGTAGCAATTAAGGGAAGTATTCCAAAGGCTAAAATCAATGAAATTGAGTATAGAAAAATGTAATTTTGTGATGGAAGAGTTTGCATACTTAGGTCATACCAAAAGTAAAAGATGGTGTTAAGACAGACGTTGGATTAGTTAAAGCTGTACATGAATTTCCTGTACCAGAATCTGTAAGGGAGTTGCAATTATTCCTGGGACTTGAGAACTATTACCACTGGTTCGTAAAAGGACTTACGAATACTGCACTTGTTTGACACAATTGTTAAAAAAGAGTACTGGGTTTCAGTGGTCAGAAGAATGCCAGCATCCTTCTGCAGAGCTAAAAGAAGCTTTAACATCTAGTCTGACACTGATATTCTGAATTTCAATAGAGAATTTGTTTTATCATGTGATGCATCAAACATGAATTTGGCTGTGTGTTGTCACAAGAGGTAGAAGAGGTACAAGGCATAGAACATCCAGTAGCTTATGAAAATTCCGCAGAAATAAATTTGTTCTGCAACAGAGAAAGATTTACATCTTACCATGCCTTATTTACAGAATCACATATATCAAATGTTATCTGTCCAGTGCTCTAAGAGATAACGTGGCATCAAAATGGTTGTTGGGGTTATAGGATCCTTCCGGTAGGTTGGCACGATGGGCGGTAAGATGAAGTGAATTTGATTTAGAAGTTATACATAAACCTGGGAAAAAGCACAGAAATGCAGATATCTTATGTAGAAAAGTAGCACTGTCACATATTAATCAAAATAGCCCTCCCTCCATGAACCATGGACCTTGCCGTTGGTGGGGAGGCTTGTGTGCCTCAGCGATACAGATAGCCATACCGTAGGTGCAACCACAAAGGAGGGGTATCTGTTGAGAGGCCAGACAAATGTGTGGTTGCTGAAGAGGGGCAGCAGCCTTTTCAGTAGTTGCAGGGGCAACAGTCTGGATGATTAACTGATCTGGCCTTGTAACACTAACCAAAACGGCCTTGCTGTGCTGGTACTGCGAACGGCTGAAAGCAAAGGGAAACTACGGCCGTAATCTTTCCCGAGGGCATGCAGCTTTACTGTATGATTAAATGATGATGGCGTCCTCTTGGGTAAAATATTCCGGAGGTAAAATAGTCCCCCATTCGGATCTCCGGGTGGGGACTACTCAAGAGGATGTCGTTATCAGGAGAAAGAAAACTGGCGTTCCACGGATCGGAGCGTGGAATGTCAGATCCCTTAATCGGGCAGGTAGGTTAGAAAATTTAAAAAGGGAAATGGATAGGTTAAAGTTAGATATAGTGGGAATTAGTGAAGTTCGGTGGCAGGA
The DNA here is from genome assembly GCF_023897955.1 of Schistocerca gregaria. Taxonomy (NCBI): domain Eukaryota; kingdom Metazoa; phylum Arthropoda; class Insecta; order Orthoptera; family Acrididae; genus Schistocerca; species Schistocerca gregaria. The sequence goes on from NC_064930.1 coordinate 78,153,429, forward strand.
GGAACAAGACTTCTGGTCAGGTGACTACAGGGTTATAAACACAACATCAAAAAGGGGTAATGCAGGAGTAGCTTTAATAATGAATAGGAAAATAGGAATGCGGGTAAGCTACTACAAACAGCATAGTGAATGCATTATTGTGGCAAAGATAGATACGAAGCCCACACCTACTACAGTAGTACAAGTTTATATGCCAACTAGCTCTGCAGATGACGAAGAAATTAAAGAAATGTATGATCAAATACAAGAAATTATTCAGATAGTGAAGGGAGATGAAAATTTAATAGTCATCGGTGACTGGAATTCAGTAGTAGGAAAAGGGAGAGAAGGAAACGTAGTAGGTAAATATGGACTGGGACAAAGAAATGAAAGAGAAAGCCGCCTGGTAGAATTTTACAGTGCACAACTTAATCATAGGTAACACTTGGTTCAAGGATCATAAAAGAAGGCCGTATACATGTAAGAACCCTGGAGATACTAAAAGGTATCAGATAGATTATATAATGGTAAGACAGAGATTTAGGAACCAGGTTTTAAATTGTAAGACATTTCCAGGGGTAGATGTGGACTCTGACCACAATCTATTGGTTATGACCTGTAGATTAAAACTGAAGAAACTGCAAAAAGGTGGGAATTTAAGGAGATGGGACCTGGATAAACTGAAAGAACCAGAGGTTGTACAGAGTTTCAGGGAGAGCATAAGGGAGAAAGAAATACAGTAGAAGAAGAATGGGTAGCTTTGAGGGATGAAGTAGTGAAGGCAGCAGAGGATCAAGTAGGTAAAAAGACGAGGGCTAGTAGAAATCCTTGGGTGACAGAAAAAATATTGAATTTAATTGATGAAAGGAGAAAATATAAAAATGCAGTAAATGAAGCAGGCAAAACGGAATACAAACGTCTCAAAAATGACATGGACAGGAAGTGCAAAATGGCTAAGCAGGGATGGCTAGAGGACAAATGTAAGGATGTAGAGGCTTATCTCCCTAGGGGTAAGATAGATACTGCCTACAGGAAAATTAAAGAGACCTTTGGAGATAGAAGAATCACTTGTATGAACATCAAGAGCTCGGATGGAAACCCAGTTCTAAGCAAAGAAGATAAAGCAGAAACGTGGAAGGAGTATATAGAGGGTCTGTACAAGGGCGATATACTTGAGGACAATATTATGGAATTGGAAGAGGATGTAGATGAAGATGAAATGGGAGATACGATACTGCGTGTAGAGTTTGACAGAGCACTGAAAGACCTGAGTCGAAACAAGGCCCCCGGAGTAGACAACATTCCATTGGAACAACTGACGGCCTCGCGAGAGCCAGTCCTTACAAAACTCTACCATCTGGTGAAATACCCTCAGACATAAAGAATATAACAATTCCAATCCCAAAGAAAGCAGGCGCTGACATGTGAAAATTACCGAACAATCAGTTTAATAAGCCATAGCTGCAAAATACTAACACGAATTCTTGACAGACAAATGGAAAAACTAGTAGAAGCTGACCTCGAGGAAGATCAGTTTGGCTTCCGTAGAAATGTTGGAACACGTGAGGCAATACTGACCCTATGACTTATCTTAGAAGAAAGATTAAGGAAAGGCAAACTTACGTTTCTAGCATTTGTAGACTTAGAGAAAGCTTTTGACAATGTTGACTGGAATACTCTCCTTCAAATTCTGAAGGTGGCAGGGGCAAAATACAGGGAGCGAAAGGCTATTTACAATTTGTACAGAAACCAGACGGCAGTTATAAGAGTTGAGGGGCATGAAAGGGAAGCAGTGGTTGGGAAAGGAGTGAGACAGGGTTGTAGTCTCTCCCCGATGTTACTCAATCTGTATATTGAGCAAGCAGTAAAGGAAACATAAGAAAAATTCGGAGTAGGTATTAAAATCCATGGAGAAGAAATAAAAACTTTGAGGTTCGCCGATGACATCGTAATTCTGTCAGAGACAGCAAAGGACTTGGAAGAGCAGTTGAACGGAATGGACAGTGTCTTGAAAGGAGGATATAAGATGAACACCAACAAAAGCAAAACTAGGATAATGGAATGTAGTCGAATTAAGTTGGGTGATGTTGAGGGTATTAGATTAGGAAATGAGACAAAGTAGTAAAGGAGTTTGGCTATTTGGGGAGCAAAATAACTGACGATGGTGGAAGTAGAGAGGATATAAAATGTAGACTGGCAATGGCAAGGAAAGCGTTTCTGAAAAAGAGAAATTTGTTAACATCGAGTATAGATTTAATTGTCAGGAAGTCATTTCTGAAAGTATTTGTATGGAGTGTAGCCATGTATGGAAGTGAAACATGGATGATAAATAGTTTGGACAAGAAGAGAATAGAATCTTTCGAAATGTGGTGCTACAGAAGAATGCTGAAGATTAGATGGGTAGATCACATAACTAATAAGGAGGTATTGAGTAGAATTGGGGAGAAGAGGAGTTTGTGGCACAATTTGACTAGAAGAAGGGATCGGTTGGTAGGACATGTTCTGATGCATCAAGGGATCACCAATTTAGTATTGGAGGGAAGCGTGGAGGGTAAAAATCGTAGACAGAGACCGAGAGATGAATACACTAAGCAGATTCCGAAGGACGTAGGTTGCAGTAGGTACTGGGAGATGAAGAAGCTTGCACAGGATAGAGTAGCATGGAGAGCTGCATCAAACCAGTCTCAGGACTGAAAACCACAACAACAACAATCAAAATAGCAGGGAACTACAAAACGAAGCACAAGTCTTTGATAGGGAAGTAGTACTGACAAAAGGTTGCAGTCCATGGAAAATAGTGTTTGGTAAGCATGACGGAAAGTAGTAGAGCTACAGGAGGCTATGTGGCAGCCTGTAAGAGGTCACCTAGCAGTAAGATTGTTGCTGCCAGAGCTGTATTCAGAGGGTCTAAGTACAATACCAAAGCAAATACCACTGGGGATGAGGTTGGCTTTAAAACCAGAGCACAAATCTCGCTCTTTTGTTTCAGAGTAGTATCAGTGAGAATTGGCCCGAGAAAAAGTTTCTAGTTTAATTTTTACACCAGTAGCAGGTAAACAAGCGCATCATGATTGTTACACAGTTCATGCATAGCCCGTCAGGTGGCAAATGCTGAAAAAAATCTGTAAGAGTAAAAATGCAGTGAATGTATTTAACTGCAAAAGACAGGTAAAGATATGTACAAATGAAGGAAGCAAAGTTACTAGACTGTCACCATGTGGATGACACAGTCTGTCCAAATATGGACATAAGAGAGGGGCAGGATTTCTGCACAGTAAAATTGTTAATGAAACAAGAGGTGTAAGAGAATGCAATAAAGAAGTGATTGAGCCACATTTGTACTTTCAGCTGGATGAGGTGCATTGCTTGTACTCTAGCTCTGACAATATGGTGGTAGTGGCCACTTGTTTTGAGCAGGGGAAGCTTATGTCAGCAAGGTGGCTAGAATTAAAAGGGAGTGGTTTGTTATTAAATGGAATGGGGCTGAGTTTTGTCTGCCAACCATGATTCCAGGGACAGCTCACCAGTGTATTTTGCAGCTGCATTTGTACTGGCCACAGGAGCCCTTGGAAGTGCTACCGTCTGCAAATCTAACCAGCTTAAAACAAGTGCCAGAATCTAGTGCCAGAATTAATGCCCTCTATACAGATGCTTCTGAACCAGCAGGGAGGATGAGTCTCACAGAAAACTTTACTGCAGCATTTAAATTCATATAGGGAAAACCCTTACTAGAGACAGTACAGACTACTGTCATACCAGCCACTGCATTGGCAAATGTTCTGCTGAGTGTAGTCCTTGTTTTGGTACATAGAAGATGAAGCACAGGACTGAACTTGGACCCGGCCGTAGTTGAGGTTCCAATGGACTGGATGTCCTGAGCATTAAAAGCAGCACAAGGAAGCTGAATTAACAAATGGGTACCAATAAGAATAACTGATTCATTTTCACTTTGAAGATGGGTATAGAGAGATGTAATTGCACAAACAAGCCTAGTAATGAAATAAGTTCCATGGTGTCCGAGTTAAGGAGCACGGTAAGGGACCTGGTGGAAACATGCAAGATTCCTGTCTCAGCATCACTGCCTATGCCATTGGCCGGTGGCACCTGGAGCAACATTCCAGAATGCAGTACAGGGTCCGCTGTTCGACCATAAGATGTGTCATGAGGGAGCTGCCTGGTTGCTGGAGCAAGTTCACAGTCATCATCAGCTATGCCACTGCACTGTCATCATGACTGCAGCTGGAGACGTCACTGACAGCAGCATTCGTGTGATGCCATTCTTCTTGTGCTGTCAGCAATGCTGGATATCTATTGTTTCACGCAACAGGCAACTAGACACCTCCACCAAGTTGTCCCTGATGTACTATGGATGTGGGCCACAATAATGAAATTAATTGAACAAATCTACTGTTGTCTTAATGTTTCATTTGATCTGCACAGCTGACAACCAAGGGGACATTTAATACATACAACATCCATTTGTTAAATTCCCCCCTCACATACACTTCAATCATTTATTTCTCGAACCATCAACAGGTTGCAACTGTGAAGTGAGTCCTCCCAGAATAACTGCAAGCTCTGAAATTCCCTGCTGCAATTTCTCTTTCACAGAATTTTTCAAATGAGTACAAGATTGATCTAGCACAATAAGAGAATTCTTCTTCAATAAAGCACCTTTCCTTCTCTCTCACACACTATTACTCCATAATTTCTGTTGTAACTGTGACCAGAATGGTCGCAGGGTTGAAGTGATGGAAAGTGTGGCAGGATCCACGGAGCGGGCCACGTACAACAACACACTGGAAGAGGACAGATATGACCAACGAAGGACAGAACGAACAACAACAAGATCGAAACAACGAAGTCACAAGGAAACCTAACAAACACATCCACTCGGGCACAGAACAAGAAAGTAAGTAAGCTGTCTAATGCGAGGCGATGTGTCCAGAGACGTATGTAAGATTAGACTCACTGGCTGAGTAAGAGGCAGGTGCTTAAATACTCTATTGGGGGGGGGGGGGGGGGCGTTGCTATTGCCCACTGGAACCACGTGTTCCACTGTGGCACGCCGCCAAAGCGCAGAGACCTCTAGGGGTCTTCGATGTCTATGACGTCTGGTGGGGATTCAAAATCCACGGTGCGCGGTACCAGAATTTCATAATGGCCTTTTCCACCCAACACTTGTCATATATGTGAACAACAACAGCTGGTGGTATTTCAGATAGTTTTGGCACTGTTTTGTGCTTGAAAATGACCACTTGATTAAGCTTTGTTCAATCAGCACAACATGAAAGCGCAACAGTGCACTGTATTTTTTCATGTCGACTTGTTTCATAGTTACACTTTTAGCACCTTTAATGGCAACAGTTCTGTTACTCAGCACATCAAATGTCAGAGGAGCTTTGTCCATATTTTCTCTTCACTTTCTTGTGACTTTTCCCAAGGTTTTTTTTTTTTTTTTGCTTTGGTTCACATGCTATGTCCATGATGCTTCATAAACCTGTATCCCCAACAAACTTCACCATTAAAATATATTAAGTTCCTCTTTAGTACTAGCTTACAAGCATGTATTATAATTATTTCTATATTCACACCAATGGCATTTTGATGGTGTCCTTGAATCCATTTCAGTAGGACATCATCTCATGTTTGTCATTTAAAGTTCAATCCTTTATTAGCATATGTAGCCTTCTCAATTTTTTTCCAATTCTTTTTTACTAGACCGCCAATTGCAAATGGCTTTTCCTTGGTGGTGGAGGCCCAAAATGCTACATACCTGCTCCGTTTCCATGTTGTTCTGCATGTGCTATTACTTTCAATTTATAGCCTGCATCATTCGAGTACCTTTCTTTTTTTCCATTACAAACCTACAGTGAAGAGTTAAAGAAACTGGTACACATGCCTAATATCATGCATGCAGGAGTGCTGCAATACGACATTGCATGTACTCAACTAATGCCTGAAGTAGTGCTGGAAGAAATTGACACCATAAGAACTAACATTCGGGTTAAGCTTATTACTGTTATTCCAAACTATCTTTATTTTCTACCTTAAGTAATCATAATCTGTCACAACCACCATGAAGTTTGAAATTACCAAGCATCTTGTTGTAACTGAGGATCCACCCCAAAGATGTGCTGGCTATTCAGAAGCGTAAAACGATTTTTTTCCTACTTTTGGAAGAATCAGATGCTGCAGATGAAGACACACTGGCATAGGTGCTGGCATAGATGTGTATGTTGATCTAATAATCCTGGAGTGCTTGACACTGCAGACATTTTAAATAAGAAAGGTATAAAATGATTTCTATGGCATCTCTGAAAATGGAGAAGTTAAGATAATGTTTTAGAAATCCATTTCAAAAGACTAGAATTCATTCACACAACTCAAAAGTGATAACACCCCTTTTGTTAGACCTGAATAAATTATACAATTATTATTCAAAAGGGCAATTTATGTCGTTACTTACATCTTTGGTGTTGGGACCTATGACTGTAAAGAAAGATAAATCTGTAATTAAACTGTATAATTTCTGTATACCTTCAGTTTTGTGGAATACCAAAAGTTACAACAAGAATTGCGAGAGTCATGTACGGAACCAAGGGTGTTCCAAATGGGACCAGTTATTAATATTTATTTTCAAGATTTTGAGGTTTAGGTACAATTATTGCATGGAAGATTGTAATTCAAATAATTTCTAGAATCTGTATATTCTTGTGTGGTGCTAGGTACTTTTCATGTCCTGTATGAAACATTTCATTTTATGCTTTAAACATAATTTATGAGAATTCTTTCATCAGTTATCTTTAATTCCACACAATCAATTGTCTGAATGTGTTATCGATTATTTAGAAAAGGAACTATTACTATAACAAGTAATGAACCTTGTTTTTCAAAAGCCTGGTTGCCCAATAGGAAACATTGCATTGCTCTTTACTCAGTTGAATTTTACTTTTGATGCAACTGACCTTTAACAAGTAAGCCTACAGTTTTATTTCATTACGAACTCCTTTTATATCTGTCCACTAAACTTCCAAGTGAATTGATCATGCCACAAAACCAAATTATTTCAATCATTAATTGGTGAATATTGAGTGCTTCAGTCATTTCTACAATGAAGCAAAAAAATTTATTAACCAATTTAAGAGGTTCTGCCAATTCTTCATTGCATTTTCTTCATACAAAACTACATTTTTACAAACTTTGCTCATTTTTGATAGCCTACAAAATATTTTACTACATCCTCTGGGCTGTTCATTAAAATCATGTGAACAGAATAGAAAGGAAAATTTTCATTTCAGAATAGAAGTATTACCCTTTATGTTGTGCAACAGTAAAAAACACAACTGACTTACACATTCCTCAAACCGACTTACCCACTCCTCAAATTTTGTAAGAATCAATGATGCCTGAATCCATTAATCTCTCAATGACTAACTTAGGATTCAAAATTATTTTAAGGAAATATTAAATGCTTTGTGAACTTGACAACTAAAGACTGATCATCAAACACTTAGCACAGATACACCGAGTTAAATACATTGGGAAAGGTATGTACAATATCTGTGTTCACAATACGTATTTCCAGATATTGGGCTTGACAGACCAAGCGTTATTTTAAACATTAGAGGTACCTGTTACATAGAGATGAAAGGAAACACAGTTTACTAGTACAAAGAAAAATGATTATGTAGATGTGTTGATTTGCAGCTAGTATTCAGTTGGTGTATAAGTTCGTAGCATTTTTCCATAAGTTTAATACACACAACAGATACCCATAACAGTGACTTTAGTCAGTAATGATACATTCTCCTATACTATTTACAGCTGTCTTCCCATGCGGGGTTACTTTTTGACTCTGTGACTGTAGATGTCACATGGTTATGAGGTGAAAAACTCGTTAAGCAATGTTCAGAGTGCATTTTCATCTAGAAAGGAAGTCCCTTGAAGGTTATTTGATACCGAGCAGAAAAGGCAAAAATCTGAGGGTGCAAGATCAGATGAATAAGGTGAGTGTGGGTTTGCTTCAAAACCCAAGTTTTGTGTATAGTTTTTTGTCAGTCAAGCACAATGTGGGTGGGGGTTATCATGGAGTGGCATCACTTAAGACAATCTTCTTTGTCATCTTTCTTGGATGTGTCTTGAAGACGTGTCTGTTGTTGACAGTAAATGTCAGCAACAACAAGTGGTTACACTTCAGGGAAGCAATTCACAGTACAGCACACCACTGCTATTCCACCAGACATTATCTCTTGGGCATACTTCTTGTTATTGCTTTCTTTGGGCCCACCTATTCCTTTCTTTTCCTTATTTCAGCATAAAGACACCATTTCTTGTCACCATAATGGCACAGGACTGGAATGTTTTGTGTTGTTCACAAGCAAACTGATGACAAGCAAGGGTCATTCCACGTCAAATCAACAAATGAAACCATCGTTTTCAACCTTACCCTCTTAGATTTAAATGAAATTAAGTATGCCTATAGTACTCAGAAATAGTACCACAAATTAATTTTTTCACATTTTTCTGATAAAAAGATACCGAGTAATGGACTTTCAAAAACTGAAAAAAATGACAAATTTTTGACTCGCGGAACAATGTTGTTTTCTTTCTAACTTGTGTTCTAATTAAGCTAGAACAATAAAATTTACTTCATTGGAAAGCTCTTTTAATGAGCTTTTATGTGATACCAAGCATCATTAGTTTATTATATACACACACATCGTTTATAAAAACAACATTGTTGAATTTATTGAATTTTGATAAAACGGTATTTTTAAAATTCTCGAAAAAATATATGTGAAACATCCACTTTGCATCTACATATTCTGAAAGTTTCAACTTGGGATGAGCATGGGATCACTATCAAAAGCAATTTTATGTTTATGACGATTCTCCAAAATCACAGCCAGATAGATGAATTTCTATTATTTTGCTACACATGAAAATATTACAGTGTCAGATTTAGTTATGTGGACCACAAATTGTACTTTTGAAACGAATAACTGCTTATTAAACTTTAGTACTAAGTATTTATTAATAGCTGTAAAACCACAGGGGGGAGAAAGGAAGCTATCTCTCATTTTAAAGATTATATATAAAATGATTCTTTGGTGTTACTATCTGCAATCTATTCAGTATTTTATATCTGGTTAATATTGTCAGCAATTTTCACCTATTGTTGAAAGTGACCCGCACATAGTTAAATTATGTGATTAACTTTGAAATGTTTTTTAAATCTAGCTTGAAGGTACTTTTGTACAAACCTCACAAGAGTCTGTAAGTTTGTATGCCTACAACCAGTTTATGTTTGCATACTATTAACATAATGAAATATTTTCTTACAGGAAGTGAAAGAATAGAGAAGTAATATTGTGTAGTATTGTATATAGAAAGCTGGGGCATTCAACTTCAAAAACATTTTTTTTAATTAGTTTGTTCACTTGAGAAATATAAAATGCCTCAAATTTCAGCTTTGTGCTGTAATCCATTTAATGAAAAGGGCCACAATAACCACAAGAAAAACTTACAGCCTGTTTCACAGTGGATGAGAGCAAGAAAACCTTTCTTAACTTTAAATCAAAAAGTATGTGACAACTGCCGTAAAAAATTTGCACGAGTAGAAATTTGTGATACGTCTAGCACAGAAAATGATGATGATCTACTGCATTCTGTGGTGAAACAAGAAAGTGAAAAGGTTTTATTTGATAGTGACGTACAAGACATTGCAGCAAGTGAGGCCTTAGAAAGATTGAATGCTTCTTTGCAGTCCGTTGGTGAATCGCCAATTAAGAAGAAACGAATGTGTGAAGCAAAATATCCTAAGGGAAAACTAATTAAATTAACTTCAACAATTCAAACAAAGGTATTATTGCTTTCCTCTGAAGAAGGTACATGATCATGCAGAATCTGAGATGGTCAGTCAGTTAAAAGATAAATTTCATACATGTACATCTCGAAGTAAACAGATGGAAATTCTTACCATTTTACCTAAAAGTTGGAGTGTTAAGAAGCTTCAAGATGAATTTACCTTAACAAATTACATGGCTCGAAGAGTAAAAGACTTGGTGAAGGCCAATGGAATTTTGTCTTCACCAAACTCAAAATCTGGCAAGACTCTTGATCAAACAACAGCTGATTTTGTTAGAAACTTTTATTGTTCTGATGAGATAAGCAGGACAATGATGGAGAAAAAATATTTTGTGCTTGTGAGAGATAGCGGAGGAAAACTGCAAGTACAAAAACAGCTAGTTTTCAGTAATTTAAAGAAATTAATGCGAACTTTAAAGACAACTATCCAGAACTCCACATTGGATTTAAGTAGTTTGCAGACCTACGTCCCAAAAATTGTGTTTTAGCTGGAAGTAGTGGTACACATAGTGTGTGTGTGCACTACCTATCAAAACTTCAAACTGATGCTCACTGGATGTAACATTCCTCAGCTGACAAAGGATGAAGATAATCCAATAAAAACTTACAAAGACTGCATTGCAAGAGTTGTATGTAATCCATCATTGCCTGCTTGTCATTTTGGGGAATGTAAATCCTTGCCTGGCCCAGAAACATTTAAGTCATATTTACAAGATTTGTTGAATACTAATGATATTGATAATATAACTTATCAGCAATGGGTTTCAGTTGATCACACATCTCTAGAAACAATCATAAAATTATCTGACAACTTTACTGATTTTTTTCTTTGATAAATTAAAATCGCTTACACGACATTCATTTGTTGCTAGTCAACAATCAACCTTCCAAAAGAGACTGAGAAATGAACAAGGAAGGCAAGGTCTTAGCGATCTGTGACTTTTTTGAGAATTACTCCTTTGTCATCCTAACACGACACTGTTGCTGTGCATTTGTTCCAATCATACTTGATGGACTTCCTGACTGTTAAATTAGGTAGAAAACCAAGAAAAACATTATTTCTCTGATGGAGCAGCAGCTCATTATAAAAATCGGAAGAACTATAGCAACCGGTCCCATCATGAAGAAGATTTCCAAACTGAAGCTGAATGGCATTTTTCAGCCACCTCGCATGGGAAGGGAGTTAGTTATGGTGCTGGTGGAACAGTTAAATGACTTGCAGCTCGAGCAAGTCTGCAAAGGCCATACAGTGATCAAATAATGACACCAAAACAACTTTATATGTTTGCCAAGGATAACATAGAAGGAATGAACTTCAAGTATGCTACTAAAGAAGATCACAAAAATGAAGAAATGAAACTTATGGAGAGATTTGAGAAATGCTGCAAAATTGTAGGGACACAAAAACTTCACACATTTATTCCTTTTAGCAAGGACAAAATAATAACAAAAGTGTATTCAAACTCTGATGATAGTAAAATTGAACTGGTGACAGTTTCTGACAGTGATACAATACTGTTCAAAGACATAAAAGGATATCTTGCTTGTGATTATAATGGACACTGGTGGTTAACCTGTGTACTTGGAAAAAATCAGAAGGAGGATGAAATCACAGTTTCTTACATCCACATGGACCATCACCATCTTTTTCATTTCCGAGTCATCCAGACACTCTTTCCATAAGCAGTTGGGAAGTAGTGGCAAATCGTGAATGCTGAAACTGCTACAGGGTGAACATATAAGGTATCCAGTGCAGAAATGTTGATGTGCAACAGCCTGATTAGTTCGAAGTATAAAGAAGTGCATTAATAGGACGCCTATTTGTAAATAACAGTAATTACTAACTGACTTTAGGTCTGATCTCAGATATTCATTTTTCTGTGTTTTTTTATTTAATTTATTTATTTTAATTTTTTGTTTTGTATTTATTAATTGCAGAAGCATAAAACATATGTTGTTTTGTCAATTATAAGTTATTTTTAATTTCCACATCTTACAACAACATGCAGCTGGTGAGAAGTAGGCCTAATATCTAAAATAATTTAGTTTTAGAAATTTTGAAACCATCACTCTTAATGTAAAATTGCTTTTGATAGTGATCCCATGCTCATCCCAAATTGAAACTTTCAGAATATGTAGATGTAAAGTGTATCTTTCGCATATATTTTTTTGATAATTTTAAAAATACCATTTTTCAAAATTTGATTAATTCAACAATGTTGTTTTTATAAACATTGTGTATCTATATATTAAACTGATGATGCTTGGTATCATATAAAAGCTCTTTAAAAAGCTCTTTAAAAGAGCTTTCCAATGAAGTAAATTTTATTCTTCTAGCTTAATTAGTACACAAGTTGTAAAGAAAACAACATTGTTCCGCAAGTCAAAAATTTGTCGTCTTTTATATTTTTGAAGGTCCATTACTCGGTAACATTTCGTCAGAAAAATGTGAAAAAATTATTTTGTGACATGTTTTATGAGTAATATATGCATACTTAAATTTAAAAAAATCTGAGAGGATCAGGTTGTAGCACTTGTTGATTTGACATGGAATTGCTCGCAATCTGAGATGTGCGTACGGCTAACCACTGGTTTTTGTGATTTTGATTTAGAGCATGTGGTATCCATATTCCTGATTTTTGAACCCCCTTCACTACATGGCAATGTCACACAGTGCTGGAATGGTCGCAGTTTATCACACTTGCCAGCTCTTGAGCACACTAATGTGAATCATTGTGGATTAATGTGTTTAGGTAATCTTCTTCTAACCCACAAGGTCTTCCTGAACATGGAGGGTCACTAATGTCAAAACAATTCTTCTTAAAATGATAAAATCATTTTCTTGCTGAGCTCTGTCCAATGGCATTGTGTATGTACATGGCATAAATGTTTCTCGCTGCCTCTAGTACTGTTACCCCTGTACGCAACTAAAATTGAAGAATATGTCAGCAATTTTCTGATTTCTCCATTTGGTACTCCACATTCTAGTGACCAAAGTTCCCTTTCTCTTGACAAATGACCAAATGACAACATTTATACTCAAATAGCAACAGTGAACTACAAATAAAAAAGACAATTGATAAATAAACACTCAGAAACTGGTATGCCAACATGCAAAACCAATGTGCTACAAACTTATGTTCCAACCTAATATTTATAAAAAAATGAAAAAATTGTTGCATGAAAACAATTTCGTAACAGCAGCTGAAATTACTGGTGAGAAAAAGTGACAGTTGAAATTAGATCCATTACACTGAGTCGAGAAGTGTATACTCGACCAGCAGACATCAGTTCCATCAGGTGATCTGTCAAATCGATCACAGGAATCATCTGGTGACAAAGCAGGAACTCTTCTTGTTATGATCGTAACAACCTAATTATTAAAATGTAAGGCTTAAAATATGCAGTACAAACACTTATTACAGAAGTGGGGAAAACTTATTGACAAATTACAATCCTGATTTCCCGATTACTTGGGAATTTATATTGTTATGGTGTTAAAAGAATTACAGTTACAAGAACTGAATCATAGTGTAGCAACCAAAAACTGGCTCATGGTAACAAATGTTTACCTTCAGAGGAAAACTGAATTCAGAATGGGGAAACATATTGGTCGATGTTCCACAGGGTTCAGCATTTGACTCATCTTGACTACATAAATGTTATGCTAAAGCCACTGGAGGACCCTTCAAAAACTGTAATGTTTGCTCTTGGCACAGTATACTGTTAACCGAGTGAAACACATTCATACCAGGATCAGCCAGGAGAATACTGGCCCTGATTGCAACCTTTATACTTACAAAACCACACATCATGAAATTCCACACAAATCAAAATGAGTTACAGATACAAGGAAGAGGTATCAATGACAGATACTGGATCAGAATCCATGTGTAAAGTTCCTGGGCATGCAGACAGTTAATAGATTGGACACACCAGCATGAAAATGGGTCAACAGAAAGCTTTCTTGGCTTTGAAATTATAAATGTTCCTCGAATGTGAAAACCTGCCGAAATGCTTCCTAGTATACGTTGCATGGTTTCGCAAAGTAATGTCATACAGGATAATCTTATAATGAATGGCATGGAATAAATATGTATCTTAAAGCAGCACACAGTACAAATGCAATGTGATGTTGACAACAGAACATTGCATAAACCTCTTCGAAGACCTACAGAACCTTGCAAATGCATGCCAGTACGTAACTCCCATTGGTTTTTATGTTAAAAAACCATATAGATATTTTATTTATTTGTTGTGGGCTGCCCCACAAGGTAATTCCAAGAACAAATGAAAAATCCAAAAGAAGTTGTCATTATAGTCTGTAGGTGAGTGGCAATGTGTGGATCAACTTGGTAAGTTTATCGATTTGTTGACCATTTCAATTTGAAATCCAAGCACACGCCAAGAATTTGTAAGCAGTACATTTCATTTAGTGTGTGACCAGTAGCAGGTCATTTTTCATTGCTTGAAATCATATAAAATGAATCCTTGTGGGATTAAGATAATAAACTGGTGGCTGTAAACCAGTTGTACGCATGATCAGCTGTCATCTGAGCTGTGTCTCTTCAGGTTGAGGATGGGCATTTGATTGGTATGGCTATGCTATAAAAAAATTTATAGTATGTAAAAGAACTTTATCGGAAATTAGTAATATTTCTGAAATATCCCAGAGACAAATTATAAGAACAGCCACTACATGAAGAAGCCAGGAAGAGGACTACTGCAATGGCAGTAAAATCAGTCTCTAACTGCTGCCTTGCAGAGAACCATTAAGATGAATGAAAATGAAGAAATTCAGTCAGTATGCCAGGAGGTGATCAACCAATGAGAAACCTGTCTGATGTAAACAAACCACCAGGCATTAGCAGCATGAAACTATGAGAGCAGCTGGGTTTAAGGTGCAAATAAACGTTCTTTTCATTAATTTTCAACTACTGTTCTCAAAACAAGTAACAACAGTAAGGCTAACGTGCTGTGAAGTTTGTTGGTGATTATCATGCTTTTTTATTCAACTTCGTAATTTTATGAAGGAACAGTTTAGTGACTTAATTGAATCTGAAGAATTATGCAACAAATTAAAGAATATGGATAAAATTAGAAAACACATAAATGGACTGGAAATGGACAGAATGGAAAATGATCAGAAATATAATTCTTTAACTGAATGTAGTACCACTGCTTTTGAACCTACATAATAGAGCACTCCTTAATTATGAGATGCCAGGAAGATCTATTGGCTGTAAGGGGCTGCAAATATGAGCTTGACATTTGCTTGATCTCACAGTACAGTATCTCTTTTTTATTTGTGGGAGTTCATGAAAAACTCCATCTACCAGAGAACTGTTCAAAAAAATTCAGGAGCATTCATAATTTTCAGTCAATGGTGTGTTGGACAGGAAAGCAGTTGGCACCCATGCACACACCTAAGTTTAATGTGTAATTGATGTAAGCTCCATTATCATATTCTTTTAGTTATTGTTCAGTGTTGTATTGAGTAGAACATTGTGTCACGCATTTTGTGAATTTTAAGATTCCAGAGTTACAGGAGCAATGAGCTTGCATTAAATTTTGTGTGAAACTGAAGAAAACCTTTACAGAGACACACCAAATGATGCAGGAACGCTTTAGTGGTGAGTACTCAGTGTTAGAAATGGTTTACGCAGTTTAAAAACGGCTGGACAGATAGCGCTCGTGTCAGAAATGTCAAAGAAACTGTGCATGCAAATCAAAGATTGAGTGTCTGACAGGTTTCAGAAGAATGTATCATTTCAATTGGATCGTGTCATGAAATTCTGACAGCATCTTGGAATACATCGTGTTGTGGCTAAGTTCATCCCACGGCTCATGACCAGACAGACCTTTGATATGCAATCTGTGAAGAGCTTTTGGAGCACATAAATGAGGATGAGATGTTTCTTAAGAGAATCATAGCTGATGATGACATGTGGGTCTACAGTTGTGATGTTGAGACCATGGTTCATAATCCACAATGGGTCAGGAAAGATTCTCTAAGGACAAAAAAAGCTCATCTGGTCAGATCAAATGTCAAAGCCATGGTCATATTTACTATGAAGGATTGCTTCTTCACGAATTTGTGGATAGAGACAAACTGTTAATCAATGGTACTATTGGGACATGTTCTGACACCTGTGGCAAAATGTGAGAACAGCCTGAAATGTGGTGAGATAATTCATTGCCCTTGTATCATTATAATACACCAGCGCATTCATCCCTGTTTTTGTATAACAACTGCACAAAAAACTCAATCACTGTGCTGCCTCATCCTCTGTACTCTTCACATCTAGCCCATGTGAACTACTTTTTATTTCAAAAGTTGAAAACCCCACTGAAATGATGAATATTTATGAAACTAGTCAAAATAAAAAAAAAAATTTAAAAAATGTGATGCTTCACGCAATCCAGCGAGAAACATACCAAGACTACTTTTGGAAGTGTAAAAGGCATTGGGAGTGGTGTACCAATTGTGGAGGTGAGAACTTCAAAGCAGACAACGAGCAACAAGTAAAAGGTAAGCATAGAAAGATTTTGTGGACAAAGTTACCGAATTTTTTAACAGACCTCATATGCGCTTCCCTTCAAACAACTTTGGGTGGACTATGATGGTGCATGGTAACAGCAGTGACTATAGGAATTCCTGAAATGCTTGCAAAAGCTTGGGACAAGGCTATCGTTTTGATGATTAAGTATATTAAAAAAAAAATTGATATTTGTGATCAGTAAATGGAGAATTTGAACATAAACATAGTTATGAAAAGAACCTTAATGTTGTATACATGTAAATCATATACAACTGGAAAATCATATCATTCTTTTGTAAATAAAGGCTTTGCTGGCATGTGCAAAAGTAAAAATCTGCCCCAAGCCTGTATGTTAATTTATGCCATAGTTATGGCCTCGTGAAGTTTGATGATTTTAAACATCCTCAGGAATTGTTTATGTAAGTATAATTTCTTTTGGTAAAATACAAAAACCTTAATTTATATTGATGTGTTGCATTTATAATTATACATTTTAGAATTTTTTCATAAAATTAAATTTTCTTTCAACACTGTAACCTATACCTTGCTAAAGATGGTGTGTGAAGGATATTCTTTTGCCCATTCATTGATTTACACATTGGATTCCTTAAATGGTGATGTTGTTGGATGTAAAATGAGCCACAATGCAAATTTAAAGGAGAAGCTGCCACAGCAATTTACTTCTGTGAAGTATATTGACAACCAGCAACTATGACTAGTGCTAATCTACTCACAATGCTCATTATGGGAGCTGCTAATAGATTATTTATTATGTATGTATGTATGTACATTATCTACTGTGAAAAATATCACTGTTGCTCGTGCAGAATCACTCAGCTATTTATTTTTCCTATTATCTGCACCTGCAGCAATACTTCGCAATTTCCCTTATTGCATGTAGTGGAGGATACCTCGTACCACTAATATTCATTTCCTTTCCCATTCCACTCACAAACAGAATGAGGGAAAAATGACTATGTGCCTGCATATGAGCCCTAATCTCAATTTATCCTAGTGCTCCTTATGAGGAATGTATGTTGGCAGCAACAGAATGTTTGGCAGTCACCTTCAGATGCAACTTATCTAAATTTTCTCAATCGCATTCCTCAAAAAGAACATCACTTTCCCTCCAGTGATCCCCATTAAAGTTCCCAAGGCATCTATATGACACAAAGTGTTTTGTTCAAAACCTACCAGTAACAAATCTAGGAGCCAACCTCTTAACTGCTTCTCCAACAAAGGATTAATACACCTTTACAGAGAAATTGTATCAGCTGTCTGCTTATTGCCAAAGCTGAACCCCATTCAACATAAACACTAGTGGTCAGTGGAATTTGCACCCTTTAGTCAAAATATGGCTACTATCTTAGTACTGAACTATGGTTTTAGATACACTATACCTACTGGAAACTAAATTTTTCTATTCATCCACTCTACAACAATAAAAGCAAAACAACGCCCTAATGCTCTACACATACCAGGTGTAGAGGTATGAAATGAGCGTTAAGATACAAATGTGTCAATAGGAAACATTTGTTGTGAACGAGCCTTAATTTTTTTTTTTTTGGTTGGCATGACATCTGTCAAAGATATTTAGTATACATCAAGTCATGGAATAAACAACATCATATGTTTTCATCGTGTTAACAAGGTCAAATCTTGTACCAGAAAGTGATGGTTTGTGGAAAGCATAAATTTTTTGTTTTCATTTGAAAAAAAGTGCTGCAGAGTCGCATTGAATGCTTGTCGAGGCATATGGTGATCATGCTCTATCAGAAGTAACATGCAAAAGATTGTTTCAACAGTTCAGAAATAATGATTTTGATGTAAGAAATGAAGAACGTGGAAGACCACCAAAAAAGTTCGAACACACCGAATTGCAAGCAATATTGGATGAAGATGATACTTTGAGTCAGGAGCAAATGGCAGCAATGCTAAATGTTGCACAACAAACAATCTATGACCGTTTGAAAGCTATGGGAAAGCAAGTGTGGAAAATGGGTGTCACATAAACTGAATAAAGACAGATGGAAAACCTAAAACCCATTTGTCAAATTTTGGTTCAAAGACATGAAAGAATATCAATTTTGCATCAAATTGTTACTGGCAATGAAAAATGGACTTATTTTAAGAATCCTAAATAGGAAAAATCATGGGTTGATCCAAGACAACCATCAACACCGACTGCAAAACGACATTGATTTGGTGAGATCAGAAAGGTGTGGTGTATCATGAGCTTCTAAAACCCAGTGAAACTGTGGATACGAATTGCTACAGACAACAAATGATCAATTTGAACTATGCATTGATCGAGGAAAGACTAGAGTGGAATAGAAGACATGGCAAAGTAATTTGTTTGCATGACAATGCACCTGCACACAAAGCAAAACTGGTTCAGGATACATAACACTTTGCTGGGAGGTGCTAACCCACGCGCTGTATTCACCAGACTTGGCCCCTTCTGACTACCATTTGCCTTCATCAATGGGACACGCACTGGCTGAGGAACACTTCAATTCCTACAAAGAAGTTGAAAATTGGGTGACTGACTGGTTTGCTTCAAAAGACGAACATTTCTATTGGCGTGGTGTCCACAAATTGCCAGAAAAGTGGTCAAAATGTATAGAAGGCAATGGTCAATGGTCAGTACTTTGAATGAAATGTTTTTACTTTTCAATTCAAAATTAGTGTTTCATTTTCACAAAAAACGTTCATTTCATACTGGTACACCTGGTATAACATGAAGGGGCACATGTAACTGAAAAACAGAATGAAAGATACACCCAATAAATACATGTTCATTCCATATGAATCCATCCTGATGCCTCTGCAGAACATTGGGCTCTCTCTCTCACCTCAGCCCTAGCCCACTATTTCTTTCCAATATCCCTCCACTGTGTTACACTTCATTCTGAAATAAGTTGTGTTCTACTGGAAGTGGCTGTAGGTCTTAACTCTCCCATGAATCTGAACATACAACAGTCTGACACTTCACTTGTTGTCTCATTAGTCACTGCAGAGTCCTTGCACTGTTTTTCTCCAATGCATTCATAATCCACTCACTGAATTCTTTCCCAGAAATAGCTGCTTCCAACCAAATTTCTGCCACTCATTTTCCCTTACGGTACTTGATGGTTGCAAAAGATGATTTTCTCCATCTCATTAAACCCATTTGGGGACCTCAATTTTCCATATCTTCACTATAGCTGAAAAAGATTTCTACATGAGAAATATAAACCATCAGCAGTCTAGTGCCTTAAAACTACCATGCACCTAGTGCATGGCACAGACTTGGGAAGCTATAACCAGCATTGCAAAATACGAAATATTTGAGACTATGCCTTACATTTCTTAAACCATGCCATTACAAATTAACCTCCATGTTCAATCTTTCAAGCAATGCCACATCAACCTATAATCACATCTAGCTGCTGAAATCTAACTGCAGAACATGGGCTTTCAGCTAGTAGCACATATGTATTGGTCTGTAAGATCACCAAAACCTCAGAAAAACTAAAACAATTGAGAATTACTTTCTACAGCATGAGGGTGACAAAAATTAATACAACTTCTTGATCCCAAAATCTAATCTCTTGACTTCATTTCCTAGATAATGTGTCTCTTTTGTTATTATCTTCTTCACTAATGCCACCTTCACATACAACAGCAATTACAATCTAGAAAACCATAACACACAGGCAAATGAGACTGTCATAAATGCACATCAAAATTAAACATGGCAAACAAATGTCTAATGCAGAAGGAGCAAATCTGAGGTAGGAACCAATTCTGCTGGTTTTTAGAAAATGTAAACCACACACTCCAGGAGTTCAATTAACGACAACTTTAAATTTATTGATCTAGCTTCTTGTGCAATTAGCTAGTAAAATTACTAATTCCACAAATGATACAGAATCTTGCTGGCCATCAGCCAGTATCAAAATGGCCAGCCCCAATTTTCTGCATCATTAAGCCCCAGCATTTGACATTAAATAGACTGAATAATTTATCACTAATACAAGAGGTACCACAGAAGTAGCCACAATATGTATAGGTTGTGGCCAAGATATCTGGCGTGATCTAACACATACAAATTTTCTCTCTTTTTTCAAAACCCAAAAAATTTTTGGTACTAACTCACAAATAGTTATGACTCTCACATCAAATAAAAAACACTGATTTTTTTAAATTGTTTACACAGAAGTTCTTGGAAAGAGGAATATTTCTCAAATGACTTACACTATTAGAATTTACACTTTGTCTGTGAAGCTAATGTATCCATCACATATAGCCATTAAACAACACATTTGGTATCAACAAGGGCTACAGAAACTAGGATTATACCAGTCACCAGTCCTCTTCCACTTCTGTTCACAACAGTCAGCAAATAATAGGTGATATGCAAGTCAATTGGAAGAGTACATTAATGCTCTACAATTATATATAACAATACAGTCCAGACAATTCGCAATATGGGCCAATTCCACTGCAATGCATCCTTTACTTTCCACAGTTAACAGAAGACTTTTTTCTGACTCTGCATGGAGTGCCAGAGATGTGAATACCTATAATATTCTCACTTACACTGACTTCCACATTTAGTTCAGGATCCTCCTTGAAAAAATCAGTGAACCAAGAGACTCCCAATGGACCTTCAACAAACTAAAAGAAGAAAACAATCTCCAAATTATAGCTGCTTGCTAACTTCTGTATGTACAAAATGACTATCAATAATCTTTTTTTTATCAGTATCATCCAGCTTTACAGAGATTCATATGGCTTGAGGAGGAGTGTCAGAATGCTTCAAAATCAGTTCTAATATCTCCCATTTTGCTATACACCATTGCGTAAGAGTTATATTGGCATACTTTGTCTTTCTTATCCTGTCATATACTCTACTCTGATTTCAGTAGCACTAGGGCCTGCTCTCTTGGGTGGTCACACTCTCATATATAAGAGATGCAAATAATCTGCCAGCTATATACTCATAAGAGGAATGCTCTTTGGTCATTAATCAAATTAATACGCATTCCATAGATTACAATCAACATTTACCAAATTTAATGATATTTACATAGCTTCCTCCTTTGACACCACGTATTTTCAGTGCATGTTTATTAGGAAACAATGCAAATTTATGTCATGTACTGGGGAAAAATCATAAGGAATTACATACAGTGAATGCAGGATTTCAGTGATGATTTAAATACTTTACTGAATTGTGACTGCAAAGTCTAAAAAATACACCCACCACGTACCTTACTTGCAAGTTTCCGATATAGCACTGTGACACAGAGGCAGATAATTAAATTAACAATAACTTCGAAGAGGAAGTATTCCTTGATATATTGGTACCAAATACGTATTTAAGACATTCATAACATACTGGCATAATACAACATTAATAAAAGAGTAATAGTTAGTAAAAACATGAATACTGTGGTAACAGGCAACATGTAACACATCTAACTTGAGGCAAATGAAATTCCCCCAAAATTCTTTAAAACAGCTGGTACCATAGGTTACAACTGCTCACCATCCATGATAATTTAATTTGAATGTCCCATATTCATTTCATGACATTTTTACTACACCTTATGGACAATACAGTGCTTCTGTGAAAACTTACATTAAAATCAGAGCCATCCACATGTTTCAGTTCTGGATCTTGCTTTTCTCCAACACCAGGCTCTTCAATTATTACTGGGTCTTCAGGAAACTGAAAAACGGAAAAAAGGGCATTTAAGGCTTTCATGTCCTTTCCTTACATGGCCCTCTCAGAGAGAGAGAGAGAGAGAGAGAGAGAGAGAGAGAGAGAGAGAGAGAGAGAGAGAGAGAATACTCTCAAACATATCTCGTGTAGAAGATTACAAGGCCAAAATCATGCATATTCATCAGTTACGATCAGGCAGCCAGAAAATGTGGATGCCACAATTCAAATATTTGAAACCAAAGCTTTGTTTACTCTGAAAGCTTGCCACATCAGTAAGAGATTGTCCACCAAATAACAACCAAAATTGTTTTTGCACACCGAGCAGCAACCAATATACACAGTATTCATAAATATTATGGAAGTGGATATATGTTCCACATTTCCTCCCAAACCACTGGATCGTCTTCAACCAACCCAGATATACATATAACTTACTATCTAGAAAAAAACACTAAAAAGGTAAGTACTACCAACCTCCTATGGAGGTGGGTGTGTGAATGTGAAAAAGAGGTACAAAGACAGTGAGAGGGGGAACTGGCAAAGATGGACAGAGAGAGCATAGCAGATGAACAGGGGAGGGGGGGAGAGAAGCAAATGGACATTGAGAGCACAGCAGATGGACAGAGATCATTGGTTGGTTCATTGAACAGACCAAACTGCTAGATGATCAGCCCTATTTTCTTTGAACAGACAGGTCCAAATAACTGAAGAGAAGAGAGAGCCTACTGCACAAAACCCAGAGAAAGAAAACCCCAAAGTCTACTAAAGTCGATGAAACTGACTTAAGGGACAAAAAGCAGGAAGAGAGACAAAGGAAGAAAGGCAACCAAGGTTCCCCATCAAGGGAGCAGCCGGAAGCCCTCTGAGAGCATATACAATGGGGGTGCATGCATCCCCCAGCCCCTGCCACTCACCAGAGGTACTCCACACAAGAAGTGCTTAGGAAAGACTATGAACAAGTCTAACACACCATGTGAGAGGGGGGAAAAACAACAAAAGAGCAGGTAGGGTGAGGACCAGGCTGGACCACTAAGACAGGGTGTATACACTCTGAGAACAGGGAAATCTGGGAAAAACCAAGGAATTTTTTAATCCGCGAGAAAACTGGGACGAACACTGGAATTTTTTAGAATTCTGAGAAATTCTCTTTGTTTCCCTTTTAAGTTAATTTTTTGTAGTTTTTACTGGTAAGAAGTGATACTCTAGCAAAGAATTTTACTTTAGCCCACTACTACAATGTAATGTTGCATCAATAAAATTAAAACGAGAAAAAAAAAACTTAAGTTGCAAAGGAAAAGTGCCATTTACAGCAACCAAACAGAATGCACACACAAGCACCTGCCAACAGCAAAACATGTCAAGGCTTTAGGATGAATGCTATGTAATAATTCATAACAATAAACTGCTTCCGATGGGCGTGACATCACAAGTTTCATTAGGTTCATTTGAGTAGTTGCCAGTGGGCTTATGGGCATACACAGTTGAGTTGTGTATCACCAGTACTTTCTCCCACTTCTGGCTATGTGAAGTGTGACTATTAGATGTATCCAAGGTAACAAGACACGAGCTGTACCAGCAGTAGCAACATGCAGGCAGATGCTACCCAGAAACATTTTTCTTGCGTGCCCAAGCTGCCAGATTTGCAAATGCACAGAGCAGTCCGAGTTGTAATGGGACGAGTGGTAGTCCCCATGTGAACCATGTTTACTTTTAGTGTTTTTCTGATACTTTTGGTTTACAGCTCTCAAGTCAAATGAAAACAAAACAGATTTATGTGGCTGGAAGCTATAAAGTAAATTAAAATACATTCACATAATAATGGAAGGTTAAAATATTGTATTAGTTCAGTTTTCTGATTTTATTTTATTTCCATGTTTTTGGCAGCCGGGCGTTAATTGCCTTGCAGAACATTTGATAAAAAAAATTGGCTTTGATTAATCTTTTCCTAGATGTAGTCACTTTATTGGAAACGCTACTGCCTAGTGTCAATTGTCTGGAATTTCAAGTGCACGTTCTTACCTTTTGGGACATATGCCATTATGCCATAATAAAGAACTAAACATGAGATAATACGGTACTGGTACTCCAAGAAAATTTGCATCCCAAAAACTACACTGAAAAGTTTAAAATCAGCTTAGGGTGTATGTCTTCGTTAATATGGAGATACGAATGTGATATGTAAGTCGAATTATGCATTTTATTATCGTTTATGAAATTCTCATGCTCTTGAGGTATCCTCTGATGTCCTGTTTCGTTTATGGCATAGTGTAAGGTCATTTAATGCTATATACGTATGAACATACGAACTACCTATATCATCGTAGCAGCACAGGCAAAGTAACAGCATTTTCTGGCGTTTTCTGACATCTGCTGAATCTAATTCTAATAGGTCACAGGAAAATAATTCGATTGGTGGTTTGAAAAGTGTTACTTTCAAAGTACATTTCATTTTACGCAATATGAATTATGTTATGTGTGCAAAAGTGCTTCGAATTTTTAAAATCACAGAGCATTTGATTCTCATTTAATGCTTAATACATTGAGGGCCAAGAATTTCGAACCCAGAAGACCAGACATTTACGTCATTACTTAAAATATTACTGGGACATTTGTGTGATGTATCAAAGTGTAACAATGTACAAACTACAAATATTATGTGTGAAAGCTTGGCTTTTCTTGTAGCTACACTATGTACATTATTTTGACCATTAACTTTTCCTATTTGTGTGTTCGCACTACTTAACAGTGATGTTGCTATAGGCTGACTACATCACGTGTCCTATGCTCCGACCACTACATTTACATGAGACACGTCTTTTGAAAGATGAAAACCGAATTTTGGAAATTGCTTTTCGCTGCCTGAAGCATATTTGCTAGCCCAGTTAACTACTGCACCTGGAAATCAGCAGACATAGTTTGCCTTAGTCAGCACAATTGCTATTTCTCTTCAATTAGACGAGGTATTAACAGCTTCAGTCTACTATTTCTACTTATCCTTCACTGCAAAAAAAGCCATTCCATCAATATTAGCCATTTTTTTTAAAAAAGAAAACGAAAACTGGCAGCCCACACACATTTACATGGGAGCAAAAATCGATTACAAAATTGGAAAACTGGCAAACAAAAGCGGATTTCCAGAATAGATTTTGAAGTGTTTACATGATTACCCAGCAGCACTATTGGGAGACCAGTTTACAAAATCAGGTTCTGGGTGCCCATGTAAATGCGATGAATATCCGCTACCATCGGCAAGCGAGATCATGTGACATGAGCTATGACTGGCTTACAAAAGTACATCGCGATCTCTATTTCAATGCTTCAGAAATTAATGTTATGTATTTGGTGGAATTCGATTATATACATTTGTAATACGAAAATATGCAGCGTACATGTTTCTGCAAATCAAATATATTTCGAAAATGCATTTTTTCTGGGGTTCGTTTCCTAAAGGGGTGGGAGATCCAATACTATTCAAAGGATTGATATGTTTTCCAATTCCACAGGAAAGGATACTGTCACTTAACACGAAAAAGTGTATTTTCACCCAAGAGAAAGGGTATTTCTTAATCGGGAAGAACTCAGGAATTTTTTATCCTTTTCCACATATACACCCTGTAAGACCAGATAGCCACAGCCCGTTCTGAGTGGAGTAGGCAATATTGTGTTCTGCCAACACCTCAATGGGTCTGTAAAGTTACACGGCACTCCGTTAAGGAGATTGATAAGAGCCCCCTTCTTGAATAAAGAATAAAATTAAGTCAGCCACTGATGCATCATCTAATATCAGGGACAGCAAGTCAGGGAGATTAACAGTTGTGACAGTTCAGCGGCAAAACATGGATCACTGTCAAATACAAACCATGACAGTGGGGTGGGTCCTCACATCGGAGAAGATGGCCATGAGTCACCCAGGTATGGCTGATGCAGAGCTGGCAAATTGCAGCAGAATCCTTGAAAGAGGCCTGCATAGAGGATCTCCACAGATAAATAATCTCCTTCATCAACAATAGTCTGTTTTATAAGTCAGAATAATCCATTCCATTTTCTAAATTCCTAAAACTTCATGGTCTCATACTGATTGGAGGTCTGCTCTCAGAATACTAATCTCAAGTCAGTTTATTGGTAGCCAGGTTGCCCAGGCTATCAGTGAGTTTATTCCCTGAGATCCCAATGTGACCCAGAATCCAAACAAAAGTCACTGTGAGTCCATATTGTTCGAGGGCGTACAGGGAACGCTGGATAGCAATGACCAAGAGATGGTGAGGGTAATATTGGTTGTACGCTTGCAAACTTCTGAAGCAATCACTGCAGATGGGTTAAGGACCTATCGGTTAAGGTATGGATATGCTAAAGAGCAAAAGTGATGGCTACCAACATCGCAGTCACAACACTACAACTATCAGACAAGAAATGGAGTTCAGTATGTCCTGTGTAAGTATAAGCAAGGCCCACATGACCAGCAGTCATCAAGCAACCAGTATAGACTACTTTTGATCACCAGGATACACAAAGGACAGAGAAAAGTTTGTGGTGAAAAGCCTTGAGAGACCGAGTCTTTCAGACCTTGTGATAGATCAAGACATAGCTGTGACCAAGGGATGCACCACAGAGGTGTACATAAGAGGGCCTGGATGTGGATTGTGATCATAATCCCTGATCCAGGTCACCATTGCGGGATGTGGATTTCCGTTTTTGGGAAGAGAGGATGGTAGTTTGGACACTTTGGGGAGTTGTAAACATGGGTAGCATAGTTGACAAGCTGTTGTTGGCACCTGATCTGCAATAGAGGGACCCTAGCCACCACGAGTAAGCCGTTCACAGGACTAGTTCAAAAGGTTCTGTTGCAAGTCAAACCCTGCAATGATCCAGTATCTGCAATGCTCCAGTATCTGCAACGCTGAGGGCGATGCCAAACAGTATGCCAGACATCCATAATCAAGACAGGATTGTATCAGGGCTTTGTAAAGGTGCAGAACAGTTGTGCAATCTGCACTCCTGCCTGTGTTACTGAAGCAGCGAAGAGTATTGAGATGAAACCAGCACTTTCACTTACACTGGCGAAGATGGGGAAACTACGCCAACCACAAACCAATAACTAGTCCTAAAAAGCTGTAAGTCTCCACCAAAATTAGTAGTTAGTCATCGAAGTAAAATTCTGGTTGTGGATGAATGGAACAGCATAGAGAGAAGTGCATGATGCGAGTACTGGTGGCTGAGAACTGAGCACCATGAGTGAGGACCCATGAGTGCACCCTTTGTATGGTGCCTTGCTGGCATGATCAGCAAAACCCACACTAGAGGAATAAACACTAGAGGCAAAAGTCATCAGCGTACAAGGAGGGTGATACTGAGGACACCACAGCTGCTGCTAGACATTGATGGCTGCTATACCGCCCTGAAATATCCCCTTCTGTTGTATATGCAGGAGGGGGGAGGCGGGGGGTGAGTTAGAAGCACCAACTCGAACCCAGAACATCTGGGGCAACAGGAAATTCTTGATAATAATCAGGAACATACCCTGGAGACCCCACTTGTGTAAGGTATCAAATATGTGACATCACCATGTGGTGTTCCAAGCATTTTGCAGGTCAAAGAATGTGACTTTAAGGCACTGATGTAAGGCAAAAGCTGTTCAAATGGCAGACTCCAGGTAAACCACATTATCCGTGGTGGAAAGGACATGGCAAAAACCAATATGAGACGAAGCCAGAAGACCCCGAGACTCAAGGAGTCAACATAGCCGCCGGCTCAGCATGCATGCAAGCAACTTACAGATAACATTGGTGTGACTTATTGGGTGATCACTGTCCCTCTCTAGATGGCGCTTACCCTGTTTGAGCACTGGAACAGTTATTCTTTCTCGCCACTGTGAGGGGAGCTCATCCTCACTCCAGTTACAGTTAAAGATGGCAAGTATATCAGGTTGACAGTCCACTGATAGGTGGTTTAGTATTTCGTTGTGAATGCGCTTTGTCACTGGGCTGTATCAGGACAGTGGGCTATGGCACTGATGAATTCCCACTCATTGTATGGAGTGTTATATGGCTCCAGGTAGCATATAGTATGAAATTATTGCTTTCTCTCCAACCACTATTTTAGAACATTAAAGGCTAATTCTCATGCAAGGTATGAGCATAATGCACAGCAAAACGTTCTGCGACACCGCGTCAATGGAGGCTGCGCCATTCAAGGCAATAACTGGTACAACTACAGGTGTCTGGTATCCATAGAGACCTCTGATCTGATCCAAACCTGAGAGGGAGGGGTACATTGTCCAGTGGTTGAAACTTAATGTTCCAGCGTTCTTGTTTCCATAATTTTATCAGATGGCTGACAATGGTACACAGCCATTTAATGACAATGATATGCTCCATCGATGGGTGCTGCTTGTGACACTGTAGAGAATGCCTACAATCTCTAATGGCATCTGCAATTTCTGATGACCACCAAGGTATTGTCTTGTGTCAAGCCATGCCTGAGGAACAGGAGATCGCAAAATCAACTGCCAAAACAATGGAAGTAAATGTATTCTGGACTGCCTCAATGGTATCTCCACACGGAGTGGAGTCAAGGGGGACACCAGAAGCAAAAGCATCCCAGTGCTCGTCTGGGCAAGCATCCAGGGTAGTGTTGCTGAGGGGGGGACAGGAAAATCAGGAAGTGCTCACTCCACCCAGGTCATTGTGGACTTTCCTGTGGATGGATGGGAAAAGGAAAGGACTTCAAACGGAAATGTGAATGGCCAAGAAAGTTCCGTGCCTGACACTGAAGTGTGTGGGGTACCAGCATCCAAAGGGCAAAAATCAAGTGATGCCAGTAAGTTTGCAAGGTCTTGACCATGAACTGTGATCATGATTCCACCCCACAACGGGTAATTGGGGTTGAAATCTAGTTCACTACACAGTGTCTAGAACATATGGGCTAACTCCTCCAGATCCCCTGTCGTAGGTAGCTTGATAATCACACTATCGCCAGTATCCACAAATGGCTAGGTCCACACTATTAGAAACAAAATCTCCTGAAGGGCAGTGCAGAAGCCAGGGGAAGTGCTTAAAACATGTAGCACTGGCAGGTCGTGGAAAAACTGAAACAATTTCCCAGGAGAATAATGTTGTTGACATACTGTGAGGCCATGAAGGGACCAAGGAGGCTATTTACACCCATATATAGGTACCAGGTTCCATTGTGTGGTGTGAACTATGGCATCAGAGGCTGCTGGAAACACCACCTTGGCCAAAGGAAATAAACAGACATGTTGTAGCATGGAGGCCACAGAACGGTCCTTCTCCTTGGAGAAATTTTCCTTGTCTTCCCTCCCCTCAGAAGATTTTGATGATGACAAGGGCTTCTCTGAATCAGTTTCACATAAAAATGATGACTGAAGCCCTGTTACCAGCAGCCTGTGGCTCCTTTAGCAACTGACTGGTGTCAGGTTCTAGACAGGCAAAAATCTTGGAAGGAAATTTCTGAGAGACCCCTTCCTGGCAATGTAAGCTGGAGGATGGTGATTCATTTCCAGCTGGGAGGTGGAGTCCAATGTCCCAAGTGGACAGGAGACCATCAATCCCAAAGTACATGTGAAGAAAGCAGGAAGAGGAGAGCACTAGTCCACGATCTCTACAAACGGGGCACATGCTGCACTGCGAAAATATGTATGTACATTTCAGACACTTGAAACAGCACATGACTTTTTTTTTGGGGGGGGGGGGGGGAATATACGGTTTCCTACCTACCACATCGGTATACCATCACTTTGACCTTTTCAGGCAATGAATTACCCTCAGAGGCCAAGATGAAGGCTCTAGCAGCAACCCTATTGTCCTTTGGCCCCCTATGTAAATGATGGACAAAGTGCACACCCCATCACTGCAGGATCTACACATAGCTCATCATCAGATTGTAAGAGCATGGCGCCACCCACCCAGAACAAGGGCTCTCCCTATGGGTGTCACCCAGCCTAGGCAATGGCTACCTGGCCAGTAATCTGTTGCTCGGAGTCCCTGTGCTCCTGACATCATGAGCACATACTCCTTGGCATACAGGGGAACTTTTCAGTTCAAGCACCAACAGTGTGATATCTGTGTGGTCAGGTGGCTACAACTGTGCAAGTACTTCATGCCCCTACCACCACCACAGAATGGCTACCATGCATGGTTTTGGCTATATTACCTTATTAAAGGTAAAGGTGCAAAGCTGGAGCATAAACAGCATTGGGTGATCTCCTTTTCATGATCCACACTTCTGGAGAATTTTAGAAATTGTAGCAGGCCAAATTCAACAATGGGCACCATGTATTTATTTAATGAAAAGTTGTAGAAAATACCAGAAGCAGAAACTCGGAGTCCCAGTCATAAACCAGGTGCAAGCAGGGTCTGCACCAAGAAACCCATGCAATGGAGAAGCACAGGGGAAAATGGATTGTGGAAGTGTATACTTGCTGTAAAAGAAAAGAAGTAATGCTATAAAGGCTGCTAGCCAGTCACATACTAACAAGAGAGTTGTGAACCCCCTGGGGACAAATGGACAGAGAAAGTAGCACATAGACAGAGAATATGGGTGCAGAAGGTTGGAATTGAAGTAACTAAATACCCAGGAAATGCCCAATACTCAACTAGTTTTCCTTCAATAAAAGTTCCATCATTTTGCAAAACAATAAAACAATGGCATATATTTATTGTACAAAAATAAAATGTGAGATATCATGACAACTTTCTCCTCCTCTCCAATACTACATCCATGATACTGATGTAGGGGATTATGGAGGCTTTATCAATTATAAAATTACTTATTTTACACCTGGATTTAACTGTGAAATTGTCCTAAATTTGCACAAATAAAAATAATGATATGGGTTTGCTTGCACCTCTAGCAATCCTCCAAAAGTCACAGGAAAGGCTCACTGTATGGCATCTGCATTTACATCTACATAGATACTCTGCAAGCAACCATATGGTGTGTGGTGGAAGGTACCCTGTACCACTACTAGTTATTTCCTTTACTCCCAAACAGAGTAAATGAAAAACAATAGTCTGCACTCTAAGCCTCCATATGAGCCCAAATTACTAATACTGTATCTTCGTGGTCCTTCTGTACAATGTATGTTAGCAGCAGTAGAATCGTTTGGCAATCAGATTCAAATGCTCGTTCATCATCAATTATGATTCTCAAAAAGAACATCACCTTCACTCCAGAGATTCCCATTTGATTTCCCAAAGCATCTCTTTAACGCTTACATGTTGTTTGAACCTATTGGTAGCAAATATAGCAGCCTGCCTCTGAATTGCTTCCATGCATTACCTCAATCTGACCCATTGTGGTCCCAAACACATAAGCTATACTCAAGAATAGGTCCTACCAGCATCCTATATGTGGTCTGCTTTACAGGTGAACCATTCTTTCCTAAAATTCTTCCAATAGATGGAAATCAACGATTCATCTTTCCTACCACAGTTATCACATGATTGTTCCATTTCATATTGCTTTGCAACTTTATGCCCAGATATATAAATGACTCAACTGCCTCAAGCAGAACACTACCAATACTGAATGGCTAATAAAGATTCTTAATCTGTATTCAAACATTACAGGTTTTTTTCTTCCTACTCATCCATATTAGCTTACAATTTTCCACATTTAGAACGATCTGCCATCCATCACATCAACTATAAATTTTGTCTTAGTTGTAGTGTATCTTACAGCCGTTCAACTTTGACACCTTACCATACACAAGTGATCATCAGCAAGTAACCACAGTTTGCTGCCCACCCTGTCCACCAAATCATTTTCACATATAGAGATCAGCAGCAGTCCTATCATATAATAATCTTTCATAATGGGGGGGGGGGGGGGGCACAGCCAAAATATGTTCCTTTAAAGTCAGTACCGCCATTAGACTTTTTTATTTGCAGTGTTACATTTACACGATTATGATTTTTGCTTTAAAGTGCCATTATCAAGTGTTTTAATGTTATACAGTGCCTAAGATGGCATACTGTCATATTTAAAATAAGCTATTAGAAATCTATTTCTGGTAAAAGCCTACTGCCTACTACCAGAAATACTGACCATTCAGCAATGTGTCTAATAGTGTATTTTAAATACGACAGTGTGTCATCTTAGGCACTGTATAACATTAAAACACTTGATAATGGCACTTTAAAGCCAAAAATCATTATTGTGAAAATGTACCATTGCAAATAAAAAAAAACAGTCTAATGGTGGTACTGACTTTAAAGAGTCCTATCATACTTCCCTGGGGCAATCCTGATGAGACCCTTGTCTTTGATGAACACTCACAGTCGAGGATAACATACTGGGTTCGATACTTAAGAAGTCTTCGAGTCACTCACATATCTGTGAACTTATTCCATATGCTCATACCTTTTTTACCAGCCAGAAATTGGGCACCGTGTCAGATGCCTTATGGAAATCTATAAATACGGAACCTGCCTGTTGTCCTTCATCCATACTTCACTGTATGTAATGTGAGAAAAGACCAAGCTGAGTTTCACATAAGCGATGCTTTCTAGAACCATGCCAATTCATGGTCATAGGCTTCTCAGAATCACTAAAGTTTAATATATTCAAACTGAGAATATGTTTGAAGATTCTGTAGCAAACCGAAGTTAGAAATGTCCGTCTTTAATTTCGTGGGTCTGTTCTTTTACCTTTCTTATATACTGAGGTCACCAGTGCACTTCTACCTTCATTTGGGACTTTGTGCTGACAAATGTAGGCTTGGTAAGTGGCCAATTCTGCTCAGTACTCTTTATAAAACCAAGCTGGGATTCCATCCAGACTTGGTGATTTATTTGCTTTAAAATCTTTCCATTGTTTCTCTACCCCAGGGATGCTTATTACTATGCAATCTATATGGGAGTCTGTCCCAGTGTCAAATGACGATATGTTTGCATGATTCTCCTGTGTGAATGATGTGAAATTTAAAACTTTGGTTTTTGTTTTGCTGCCATCAAATGTCACACCAGTCTGGTGAAGAAAGGAGTGAATGGAACCAATGTTTATTGTAATATTAACCCAAAGAATTGAGACAAATTTTCCACTACACTGAACAGGCAAAGGAAATGGCCACTGAAGTAAAAAGCAATGACCACTTGCTTTATACGCAGTAGAGTACAAATTCACGGCCGTTTTCTTTCCACTCTTCCCAGTCATGTGGTTTAAAGTTGGAGTCACACTCTTGGTACAGTTTTAGCTTTCAGTGGCCTCCCATTACATCCATGTATGTTCCACAATTTTTCTGAAATTCTTGTCCCGAATTCAGCATGTCTAGTATCACTAGTTTATCCTTACAAAAACAGTGCCACACACATTTATTTTTCTGGCCACTCAACTGAAGAATTCTCATTGCATTTGCTGTAAATGAAAGCTATTGGGTGCTATAATGTGTGCATAACTAGTACAACACTTCTGCAGTAGCATCATTAGCAGATGCATAAATATCTTTGTGTGAAGGATTTTTCTTTTACTGTGTGTTTGTGTGGAAACCAATATTGTAAACACACAATGGAAAATCCAGGATGGATTTTGTCAACAAGAGTATGAGGCAAGAAATAAGAGTAACTGATAAACTTGCTGCAATAATGCAAATATTGGAAGTTTTGTGGTGAAATGCAAGAACGCATATAGTGTAGGGCAATTTGTGACAGTAGATGAAATACTGCAAACTTTCCAGGGTCACTGTTCTTATGTTCAGCATATCCCGAACAGCAAAGTACGGGTAAACATTTTTGGTTTAGCAGATGCAAAAACATTATTCACTTGTAATATTGAAGTATATTGGGAAAACAACCTAAAGGACCATATGATGTTTCTAATCCTCCCTGTGATATTGTAAGAATGCTAGTTACTCACACTGAAGGCAAAGTATGGGATAAAAATTTTTGGTTTAGCAGGTACTGTGTTCTGCAATCCTGAAATTGACTCCACAGTGTTCTTGTGACTCCTGTAATTATTGAGCATTTAAATATATTTCAGATTATCCCCTCACAATTCCTTGAATGCTTCAGTCTGTTCATGTGGTTTGCTACACTGGCTGCTCCTGGTCCAACAATGTGTACTCTGCCCACCTACTGTCAGTATATAATGTTTAAAACTTCACTGTCACTTAACTTTAACAAAGCAACTTCAGTTTACCCTCTCCATTTTTTCCTCATTCATGATAATCCTGTCATGTTTGTCATTTATAAGGCATCTGTGCAGGGGATCAGGTACTGAAATGTCTTGCATTTGTCACTCATTACCACTTGTAATATCTGAATCAGACAACAGCAACATCAAAACCTTTTATTTCCCTTGCAGTAGCCACCAGAAAGATCGCAGGAGGCGCACATTGGCACGGCACGTCACGGACGGTAGTTGCTGCAAGTTGAGTCCCATCCACCAGAGGGGACGCGAGAAATTGGACACGACCTCTGCCAGCCGAACAACAACAACAACAACTCAGGAAGCACGGGCTGTGCCCAGTCAGTTAACATTGGTCATGCCTAGGACAGTCCCGGTCTACGCTAAGTGAAGTGTGACGTAAAACGTGAACAGTGTTACTACATCCCTGAACACTTATTTCTGGCAAAACTATTTTTAAAAAATGCACATACACCCTACCTTGGCACACTATTTACAACTATTCCACTGCCATTAATTCGTTTTGGTGGGGCAAGAACATTCCTAATAGAAAGATTAAACCAGTCCTATGCTATCGACCAGAACTATGGGTTTTACATGTTGGTCTGACCAGAAGACAAAGTACTGGAAATGTATTACTTATGAAGGAGCACCAGCGTATCAAGACTGAAAAATCCAGTAATGCTGAAGTAAGAGCTAAAATGAGGATAAATGAAACAGCGACAACATAGAAAGAAAATCATTAAACAGGTATGGACATTTGTTGAAAATGTTAGATAATTGATGGCCAAAGAACAGTTTTTGATTGGAAACTACCTTGCTGACAGAAACACAATAAACCACTTAAATTTTGGAAAGACAGTATCCATGAAATAATAAGGCGGCATGGTGTATGCAAAGAGGATGCATTGGAGAGAGATGGTTGGCAGGAGATAGCGAGAATACAATAAAAATGGTGTTATTAATATATCTTTCTATTAATTAGCAACACACAATAATATGAATATAATAATACAAATAATGATAACAATGATACTATCATCATCACCACCACCACAACCAAAATGCATCATCTTTCAGTAATGGGAACTGCAACACACTGACCCGCTAGAACATCATGACCACCTTCCTGAAAGCCAGAGTGCCCAACTTCTGCACAGAATGATAGGAACACATTGTGGTGTGGAAGCAATAAAGCCTTTGAAGGTCAGTGGAGGATTGCTGGTACCACATCTGTACTGACAGGTCATCTAATCCTCATAAATTCTTAGAAAGAGGTGGGGGCAATGAGCTCTGATACCACGTTCTATGACACCCCCGAAGTGTTCGATCCGGTCCAGATCTGGTGAGTTAGGGAACCAGAACATCGACTGGAAATCACCAGTGTTCCTCAGACCGTTATTACACTCTTGACTTTGTGACACAGTGCATTATGTTGCCTCATTTTGCCGCCTGTTCTATTTCACCATCTGTCATGAGGAGTGGCTATCCAACCCCACAATGTCTGGATGTGGTTTCACCTTAGTTTCACCACGTGTTGAAGACACTCAGCACAGCACTCATCAAACACCAAATACACTGTACAATTTCTGAAACGTTTGTGCTGCACCTCCCGGCAATCACAATCTGCCCTAGGTCAAACTCAAATTCATTGCGAACCTTCCCCATCATAAACACAGGCAGCAAGCTCGCTGATACTACATGCACCGTGTGTGTGTGTGTGTGTGTGTGTGTGTGTGTGTGTGTGTGTGTGTGTGTGTGTGTGTGTGTGACTAGCAATCATTCCTCACCAGAGGACGCTCTAAGGCAGTGGTCATTATGTTCTGGCTGATCAGTGAATATACATTCAGTATTATGGCTTCCAAATGTATGCTGCCAAAGCCAAGGGAACCATGCCACAACTTTGGATGGAATGGTCAAAGGTATCTATTTATTATAAGTGTGTACTGGGAAGTAATGCCTCCAAAATTTTTATTCTGTTCTCAATATCAGTTGTGGTATTACTTGTCATGCATATTACTCTGTCAACTATTCCACGTTGCTGACACAATATGCAACACTCTGCACTAGCAAGCTCCAAATTGAAATGTGTTGTGTGTACAGTTCTGCCATTGGTCACAAGAGGAAGGATAACTGGCCCCCATTTTATTGATGGTAATCTAAATGGTGCACTGTATGCCAATTTCCTATGTAATGTTCTACCGATGTTACTACAAGATGTTCCACTCCATGACACAGAATGCCGATGTACTTCCAACATGATGGATGTTCGGCACATAGCTCGCATGCGGTTGAAGCTGTATTGAATAGCATATTTCATGACAGGTGGATTGGTCATCGAAGCACATGGCCTGCATGTTCACCAGATCAGACGTCCCTGGATTTCTTTCTGTGGGGAGAGTTGAAGGATATTTGCTATCGTGATCCAACGACAATGCCTGACAACATGTGTCAGTGCATGTGCGAACATTACGGAAGGCAAACTACTCGCTGTTCAGAGGAATGTTTTTATAAATTTTGCCAAATGCATTGAGGTTGACAGACATAATTTTGAGCATTTATTACATTAATTTGGTATGTACAGGTAATCACACTGTAACAGCACGCATTCTCAGAAATGATAAGTTCACAAAGGTACATGTATCACATTGGAACAACCAAAATAGAATGTTCAAACATACCTATGTTCTGTATTATAATTTAAAAAACCTATCTGTTACCAACTGTTCATCTAAATTTGTGAGCCATATGTTTGTGACTATTACAGTGCCATTTATGACAAAGTGAAAAAAGTGGTCCAACTAAAACAGACATATTTCCTTACATACTACACGAATATGTAATAAAAAATGGGGACTCCTAAAAAAAAAAAAAAAAAAAAAAAAAAAAAAAAAAGCAGTTGATATCCGTGTGACCTATGGCAGTCCATCTAGTGGGCTAGCCGTAAGTCTTTTTGTTTGATGCTTATTTCGTGAGATATTTGGCCCGGTCATGATCAATGGACCACACTGTATAGGTCAGCATCAGCTCATGATGGCGGAATACCCTTAACGATGACAACACGATGGAATCTGACTCTTCCCTTGACCTATATGGGTCAACAGAAGCTCACTATACCAAAACACCAATACTACCAAGCAGAAATATCCCACCAACCCTCATAACACGCGAAAAATATACCCAAAAGAATGACTACTTAACACAAAAAAGTTCTGGCACTGCACACTAGGTCAGCCATCACAATCTATCTATCTATCTACACTCCTGGAAATTGAAATAAGAACACCGTGAATTCATTGTCCCAGGAAGGGGAAACTTTATTGACACATTCCTGGGGTCAGATACATCACATGATCACACTGACAGAACCACAGGCACATAGACACAGGCAACAGAGCATGCACAATGTCGGCACTAGTACAGTGTATATCCACCTTTCGCAGCAATGCAGGCTGCTATTCTCCCATGGAGACGATCGTAGAGATGCTGGATGTAGTCCTGTGGAACGGCTTGCCATGCCATTTCCACCTGGCGCCTCAGTTGGACCAGCGTTCGTACTGGACATACAGACCGCGTGAGACAACGCTTCATCCAGTCCCAAACATGCTCAATGGGGGACAGATACGGAGATCTTGCTGGTCAGGGTAGTTGACTTACACCTTCTAGAGCACGTTGGGTGGCACGGGATACATGCGGACGTGCACTGTCCTGTTGGAACAGCAAGTTCCCTTGCTGGTCTAGGAATGGTAGAACGATGGGTTCGATGACGCCTGCACGGCGCCAAACATGCATACGACCATCATTGGCACCAAGGCAGAAGCGACTCTCATCGCTGAAGACGACACGTCTCCATTCGTCCCTCCATTCACGCCTGTCGCGACACCACTGGAGGCGGGCTGCACAATGTTGGGGTGTGAGCGGAAGACGGCCTAACGGTGTGCGGGACCGTAGCCCAGCTTCATGGAGACGGTTGTGAATGGTCCTCGCCGATACCCCAGGAGCAACAGTGTCCCTAATTTGCTGGGAAGTAGCGGTGCGGTCCCCTACGGCACTGCGTAGGATCCTACGGTCTCGGCGTGCATTCGTGCGTCGCTGCTGTCCGGTCCCAGGTCGACGGGCATGTGCACCTTCCGCCGACCACTGGCGACAACATCGATGTACTGTGGAGACCTCACGCCCCACGTGTTGAGCAATTCGGCGGTACGTCCACCTGGCCTCCCGCATGCCCACTATACGCCCTCGCTCAAAGTCCGTCAACTGCACATACGGTTCACGTCCACGCTGTCACGGCATGCTACCAGTGTTAAAGACTGCGACGGAGCTCCGTACGCCACGGCAAACTGGCTGACACTGACGGCGGCGGTGTACAAATGCTGCGCAGCTAGCGCCATTCGACAGCCAACACCACGGTTCCTGGTGTGTCCGCTGTGCCGTGCGTGTGATCATTGCTTGTACAGCCCTCTCGCAGTGTCCGGAGCAAGTATGGTGGGACTGACACACCGGTGTTAATGTGTTCTTTTTTCCATTTCCAGGAGTGTATCTCTCTCTCTAACACACACACACACACACACACACACACACACACACACACACACACACACACACACACAAAACACAACCAAAAGAAACTCCCAACCCACCCACCCCCACCCAACCTCCACCCTCCCCCCAGAATCAAATATCCATCAACAAGTAAAAACAAAAAAATAAACAAATCTCAATCACACACTACAACTCAGAAACTGCAACAAAATAGATACTCCACAAGATAATCACAAAACAATGACCAGTCCCCACCCACCTACCACCACAAACATTACGAACAACTACATCCCCCCCCCCCCCACCCTCATAACACCTCCTTAACCAACCATATATACCCAATACATTATATTTACAATATATATTCATTTTACTAGTTGTTGTTGTTGTCTTCAGTACTGAGACTGGTTTGATGCAGCTCTCCATGCTACGCTATCCTGTGCAAGCTGCTTCATCTCCCAGTACCTGCTGCAGCCTACATCCTTCTGAATCTGCTTAGTGTATTCATCTCTTTGTCTCCCTCTACGATTTTTACCCTCCATGCTGCCCTCCAATACTAAATTGGTGATCCCTTTATGTCTCAGAACATGTCCTACCAACCGATCCCTTCTTTTACTAATTGCCCTTAAAAAAAAACAACGCAAAATGCAATAGTCCCCAGGGATGCTCTTCCACAACAATACTCATCTAAATGAGACAGAAGGTTAGAAGAGCGCCTCTTCTCCCTCCCAATAACCGACTTAACCCCCCCCCCCCCAAACCGCTCTATCGTATTTCTACATGCCCCAGTCTCATAATTCTTGAGTTGTAAGCTATGGTTAACAACTAAATGATGATAGCCCTTTCGCCCAACCCTATAAGATGAAAAAGCTTTGGAAACTATTGTGCTACGCTCCTCTATACACTTCTCAATTAATGCCACCAATTCCCTTTTCATGCGCCCTTCCAAACCCCTAAAACATACACAGAAAAACCATCCCTGGATACAACAGTCCCCCACACCCATAAACCAACCAGATATTTACCCCTCCCATACTTCCTCTTCCCAAACTACAACTCGTCAACCTCCACCACCACTCCACACCCACCCAACTTACCCCTGTACTAAATATATTCAGAACAAACTTCCCTGCAAAACAAAAACAAGTCCAAAATCATCCTCTCTCTCACACCAGTCTCATGTGCACAAAAACTGTGGAAGGATCTATAACAAAAGTAATACATCCATCATCAACACAATCTCTCTCATGTCCAACCCAGACTTTCGAACCAGGTACCATGCCTTATGGAGCACCATAGGTTGTTTCTATGGCACCGCCACATGTAGCAACCCCTAGTCCTAGACACTGTAACTTTTGCCAACTGCATGTCCTGTCGACACATGCCATTTCACCACTTTAGCCAGCAGCCCAAATAATTGTAAAAATTTTATGAGGGACAACATACTATCCCAGTTTATTGAACACTAAATTGTAACCCTTGCCTCAATTCCATGTGACATTCAACACAAAACTCATTTCAACTGTGAAAAATGTCATGTTTAACACTGAAAAACATTGGTTTTTTAGTAGACTATATTACTTGTGGTTCCATTAGTATGACACGAATTGCATGTATTCACACACC
The DNA here is from genome assembly GCF_023897955.1 of Schistocerca gregaria. NCBI lineage: Eukaryota > Metazoa > Arthropoda > Insecta > Orthoptera > Acrididae > Schistocerca > Schistocerca gregaria. The sequence continues at coordinate 78,193,842 of NC_064930.1, forward strand.
ATACTGCACAAATAGATTAATGAAACAGTGGTAAGAAGTACAAATAAGCCACTTACCATGGAGACTGGCTCAGCTGGTACTTCATCTGTTTCCTCTTTTTTCATCCACACGGGTGGCTTCTGGTCCATAGCTGCACTTCTACAAATCTGAAAAACAAGCAATCAGATAAAAACAGTTTTATCTTATTTCCATTGTTACCATGAGGTACAACACAAAGGCAGTATTTTCACTCCCCTACTGGGTGCAGAAAATGTTTGATTACACAGGACACACAGAACAATGGATGAGGAAAAGACTGTTCAGTGATATCAATTCATTCACACTTCTCAGGTTATGAGGAGACAACATTCAATGAAAACCAAATAGTATCAACTGTTGCTACCATTCCTTTGTAATACAAGCTTATGGTATACTGTGCCACAGAGAATTATGGAAGACATATAATTTTTGTGTGTACACTAACTTCAGCATTATGATTAATTAAAGCAATACACTGTAGTGAAATTGCTGAATAAAACCAAACATTTCATTGAACACTTTGTTTGCTGTGTTACTTAATTTCAGTCTGATGCACAAATGAATTTTTTAACATAGGTCTTACTTTGAAACTTTCTTCATCTACATTCATTCACAGTTGTATCCTCAATTTCGAGTAAGCACTGATACTCTGGAATCTTTACCTACTCACTGAAGAAAAACACACACTTATACTGCAATCTATACAACGCACTGTGGAACTTCTGATTCTTGATTACCATCATGTTTTAACATCTGTTAGTTTTTCCTTACAAAACTGATTTAGTGAAACTACTTCCTACTAACCATAATGATGACGAATGTTCTGTTGAGTTCTGATGATATGTAATGCTTTTTGTTAGAGAAATTACACCTCGGTTAATTAGTACCTCATCCTGACCAAATTTTCTGCCACTTTCTAAATAATGTTATGATAATCTTATACAAAAATACACTAAAACCCACACGCTACAACAAACTGGTATTTACACGCTATTTACCAAGCTATAGAAGAAAACAAGACAGACAAATAACCAAAGCACACTGAAAATAAACAGAAAATGCAACAATTAATACCTTGTAAAGCATTACTTTTCGCGCGAACATACCCAAACTATGAAATATTGTAGGTGTGGGCATTTGTAAAATTGCTTAACGATAGCTCTACAATCTGCAGCAGCTATATCCCTGCATCAGAACACGGCAAACTATCATCGCAAACATTATTACGCAAGTCAACATAACCATGCTAAATTAGTGAATGTGCGAAATTCACTGTTCACCTTTTCTCGTCAGTCACGGAGTGCACAAAATTGACATTCAGTTTCGCTGGAGATCATTGCGTGGAGAAACTGCTCCAGTAACTTCTGACAACATGTCACAATGTCAAAGTCTCTTTTACGAAGGCACATACAGCGATTTTACCAGACACGCCATACACAGCAATCAATGGACTGGACGCCATACAATATCGACGTAGCACCTTTCGTAATGGATGAACTATGTAGACACGAAGTGCACTAAACTGCTTGTTTAAGAACTATTACCTACCTTTTGAAATTCGAAAACTTATAAGCCCACAGAGAATAACACAGGTGTTCGGTTGTGATAAACATAACCTGAAAAAATTACAACATTCACACAGCGTCCCAGACTGTCACCAGTCACGGCATAAGTAATGTTCACCATTAAATAGTGATAAGTTTCATTCATGTTTGCCTAATAAAATTAGAAAAAGATCGTGTCAGGAATAGTTGCCACAGTGTTATCACAAGATATTCGCGACTACACTCATCAAAATCAGCTGTCATCATGATAGAAAGAAATACCGAGTTAATTTGGTCACCAAACAAATTTTAATGTTTGTTTTACTGATTTTTTTGTGATTTCTAAAGACTTATTTATTACCTGGAAGATGTAACATACAAATTTCTTCAAAACAACGAGATGGCAACAGGTTATGATCACGCAACACCAAAACCAAAGATATTGCAGCAAGACAGGACACAGTGCTATATGCTGAAAGATAAACATTTTGGAAGAATCTCCGTGCGGCTAATTTGCAAGACCGGAAATAAAAAATGCGAAAAGCAAAACACAATAGGTTATTCTATCTCTTTGGTAAATACTTTCCGCCATATTAATACAAAACCTACATAAATTACAATAACTGTTATTGAAGGAAACGATTTTGAAAATTTCTTGGAATTTGAAAGCTGTACACAAAGTGATTGAAATAATTGTGGTCTCATGGCTCATTTAGTTAGAAAAGGCCAATACTGTACTTTTATATTTGTTCTATTTTTCCTTACAAAACTGATTTCTTTTAAATGAAAAAAGGATATGTATATTTGCTGACCTACTGCACATGATGTGATTTCCAAATTACATGAGGTTGATAAATATCATAAACATACTTATTTCCAAAGAAATGCATAATAATATTAAAATATGTAAGAACTGTTTTAAACCTGCTGTTCTGTTCACTTTTACTACACAAATGTACTCTTCAGGTCAATACGACACAAAATAAGGAAATGCTGAAAAATCTACTTACATGTATTTTTCGTACAATTGTATGCCATCGACATTGTTCTCATATTTCAGTATATTGTTAACGATCATAGCGATAATAATAAAAGTAACAATAATAATAATAATAATAATAATAGCACAGAACGTCATTTAAGGTAATTTATTATTTTAGTATTCATGCAGGGTATATTAGGAGCAACGGACATTTCCACCAGAAAGTCATTCTCAATAACCACCTGTCCGTCTGCTCATATCACTTTCTTTCCTTCTTCCTCACTGCAGTTTGGACACAAGTAAGTGGCGTGTGTTTTGCATTCATATTTATTACACTTTCTGCACAACATGGTTGTTTTACTGTTATTGGATGAAGACAGAGCTTACACTCTGCAAATTTAGTAGAGTTTTTGCTGGTACTGAGTTCGCCATACTTGCCACTCCTTCAGGGCCTTGGATCCTCCTAACCATTCTCAAATAATTTTCTGTTCTTGGAAAATCCTTACATGATGCAATGTGCTCTGCAAACAGTGATTTTCTAAGATCCTTCAAAAATATTCTCCTTCTACTCAATTTTCTTGCATTCCAGTTAGGGTCAATAGAAGCCCACAAGAAACATGCATTATAAGTAGCAACATCAAGAATACTCTAGAAAACTAACATGGGCCTTCTACTGGTATTTCGTTTGCATCTATATGCACCTCTGTTATTTTATTCTAAACTTATGTAGAAAATAATACTTCAAACGAGCTTTTTGGATCACTTATTCTCCTGCTTGCATGCCTGGTAACTCCCAGGGTACTCCTGATGACGTTCGAAGCAGACAGTCTGTCATTTGCCCTGGTGGTTGCAACTATCATTCTGTGTCCCCGTTTTTAGAAATAGAAGTCTGCATACTACTTTGAATAGGCTTTGGACAATCTTCAATGTCTTCAGAATACTCACTTTCAGATGCATTACTGACATGATCGTCGAACATGGAAAGTGATCCTTTGTCTCTTGAACTGTTTACTAATTCATCCAATTCAGCATCAGTCAGTGATGTAATCGACATGATGTCACATTTCAGACTGATCACAATTTATAGAGTACAGAAATTGAGCACAAACAATGGCTAATTCGAACAGTTGACAACTTGTAATCACAAGTCCATTTAGCAAATGCAACGCCTTTGTTGACTTCTTGAATTTTGAGAGTAATTATGACCATTGAAAGTCATTACTACTGTAAAATATGAGACAACCAGTCAGTATTTGACTTTAGAGTAATCATATTAATGTTGGGTCACATTGACTCAAACACTACGTATGTAATTCTTAAGGACTGTGACCAGAGAATTAAAATGTTTCAAAAATATTTGAACCATATACTGCGCTTACATTTTCAGACAAACTCAGCAAATTTCATAAAATTATTTTCATGTTTAAATAATAAGAAACGAAGTTTATAACCATTTTGGGCAATATAGACCTGAACAGAAGAGCAGGGTTACCCATATCATACAGTGTCGAATCTTCTGAAATACAATGTTATTCAATCACTTTTTCACAACACATTACAAAATTTCAAAAACATATTCACTGAATATTCTGATGAGATGAAGGACATCCTTCTGGATTTCTTTGATCTGTAGGTTTTTGCAATATGACCAACAATCCACGCGTAGTGTGGGAAGCACTGACTTGAATAGCAACATCACATTGTTGTGGTTTTCCTTTGTTACAGAATGAATAGACATGTACAAAGATTCAATGCTTGACTTTAAATTTTGTTGGATTTTCTTGTTTTCTTGATACATGTCAGAGCCCTACACTCTTCACTAAAGTTCTCTTCAAATCACATAACAAATGGATGCTGTATTATGAATTTTACGCAAAACGTCCTTAACCATCCGAAGAAGGAAGGGATATTGGATTTAATATCCTGTCGACATCAAGGTCGTTACAGACTGTGCACAAGCTCAGAGTTTGTTAAGGCACACAAGTAGGTTACTGCAATGTCGAACATATATCTCAGGCTACACTACACATCAGTTTTTTATTTCACCCATACTGTCGTCTTGAGCTTCGTTGGATTTGGTAACTCACTGCCACATTGTCATATTCCAACCATTCTAGGCATTGGGTTACTGGTATTCTGCAGGTCAGTCCATAAACACCTACATTTTCTCATTCGTGGCTTCACAAACTCACAAACAAGTTGTAACACTTCAACCCTAAAATGGGGCTCAGGCTTCACCACAGGTCAGTGCATCAACACATCTACTTTTTCTTAATTCAACAAACAAATATGAAAATCAGTAACCAACCTTAAAATTCACAATAACCGGTTATTATTCTGGTTATATGAAAATTTTAAAAAAATGTAATCAGTTTGTATCACCTGCTGAAAGAAATCATAGGGTTCAGTTCCTCTCAATGTCTCCCATGTACTACCATCCAATTGGCTATGATCAGTATCAATGAATTTCCATCAACACACGAAGCAGTAGCAATCAGGTCTGCAATGAAACAATAATTTCAACCATCTGTTACACATCAAGTGCATGTTAGGTAATGGTAAAATATGATTAAACACACCAAACTGTTATCAGATGCAATTTACTTACTGTTTCTACGTGTCGCTGGCCATACTTGTGTGTTTTAACCACAATGAACAACACATGGATAAAAATGCTAAACAAGAACCAAAATTTCTTCAGAATTTGCAACTATGCCTCCACTGTACTTGTACCAAAATAAAAAGACAGTTTGTGTATATATAACAAAGTGAGCTGATAGTTTTCTTCACACACAACAGAGATGCAATGTGCCTGACAAAGATTATGTGCCAACCTTGAGACACATTTTCTTCTACAGGGTAGTTCCCACCGATATCTCTCCCACCCCCCTCCCCCACCCCCCTCCCACTGCAGTCGAGCACACATTCAAAAAATATGGGAATTTGTGGCAAGCTCGATGACGAATTCTTATGCAAACATGTGTCATGGGTGTCCTCAATAGAGTATGGCGACATAGGTGTCACTGCCACCTTTGGTATGATAAAATCGCTCGTTGCTTTTTGTGACAAACGATATTTGTGCTGTGCTGGTAGCTGGTCAATGGGTAACAGGTAAACTGGTTTTACCCTTTTGAGTGACACTGTTTGTGTGTTATCGTTGTATACTATTTGCAGTTTATACAGAAAACAAGCTCATTGTTTTGTTTTTACAAGGCCTAAAGAAATCTGTCCCCAACACTGTTTTGGGAGTTAGAATTTACTAGTCAATTTTCTACAGATATGAAACACGTTAAAGGAGTTGACAACATGGTGGCCAACTAGTTTTCAAAGCTCAACTGGGGGATACCACCGATAGTCAAAAACTCGTTTCAGGACAAGCAGCCAACATGCAGACAGAGGAGTTCACATGAATGAAGACATGGAAATTCAACTCAAAAAACATTTTCCAAAACGAGATTTCCACTCTGCATCGGAATGTGCGCTGATATGAAACTTCCTGGCAGATTAAAACTGTGTGCCGTACCGAGATTCGAACTCGGGACCTTTGCCTTTCGTGGGAAAATGATCTACCAACTGAGCTACCCAAGCACGACTCACGCCCCGTGCTCACAGCTTTACTTCCGCCAGTACCTCGTCTCCTACCTTCCAAACCTTACAGAGGCTCTCATGCGAAACTTGCATGACTAGCACTCCTGAAAGAAAGAATATTGCGGGGACATGGCTTAGCCACAGCCAGGGGGATGTTTCCAGAATGAGATTTTCACTCTGCAGCGGAGTGTGCGCTGATATGAAACTTCCTGGTGGATTAAAACTGTGTGCCAGATCGAGACTCGAACTCGGGACCTTTACCTTTCGCGGGCAAGTGCTCTACCAACTGAGATACTGAGATACTGGCGGAAGTAAAGCTGTGAGAACGGGGCGTGAGTCATGGATGGGTGGCTCAGTTGGTAGAGCACTTGTCCACGAAAGGCAAAGGTCCCGAGTTCGAGTCTCGGTCCAGCACACAGTTTTAATCTGCCAGGAAGTTTCAAAAAACTGTATTTAAGACGGTCAAAAACTTCATTGTGGTGCAGTATCTCTAAGCTATCTCCCACTCCTCATCATGCCTGCTGCTACTTTTTGTATGCAAGACTTCACCCCAGTGCACATCACTACTCACGATGGAGCTAATACCACAATGAAACTTGTCAAGGACAGATCAGTTACGCAAGTACTACAAAAAGTTGTTGTACATGGACTAGAGCATGTGTGGTGCTTCAGGCAAGAAAAGTTACCATTACGTAATTAGTCAATAGGTCACTTTTCTGAAGCCACATAGTGTTTCTCCTATGTTAGCGCGCCTACTGCCTGTAGCATAAGGGTTCTGATAAGCCTTCACGCTCATTATGTGCTAAAACTCGGTAAGGGCCTGTGTGACGTGGTTGCAGTGGCGTGAAAGCAGGTGCTGCCGTTAACCCTTTAACTGCTCTGGAAGTGTTAAGACGCGCCTTTGTACATGTCCCTGTGTGCCCTGGACGTGTTTACGCGCTCCACCAGTCCTTCTACCTTGTGCTCTTAAGGTGTGTACGAGCGCCGCCCTTAGTGGCACCTGTGTGCTACTGCGGTTTATTCCCCTGTGCCCTCTGACCGCGTTAACGCGCACAGCCGTATATTGGTGCCGAGCGCCTAGTGACTGTTCAGCGTTCTGCCGGCACAGTTGAAGTCTTGTGAGCGTTTGCTGCTGTGTTCTTGTGTTGCAGTTTCCGTCTGTGGTTTTACTGACTGTGACGCCGTTAACGTTTTGAGTGGAAAATAGCACTCCGTCGTGGTTGTACAGATGAAGAAATCGTCGAAATTCTCACTAGATGCGACAGTGAGAATGAAGTTTTCGACAGCGATGGTAGTGGTTGTTCTCCAAATGAATCTCGACGTAATAGTCGTGTGCCGTGTACTTCAGCTGGAACAACACATCTGTTAACAAGGGAGGGATATCATTCAGAATCTGATGGGTCTGAGAGTGATAGTGAAGTGCCAATAAAAAGAGATCGCTTTAGCGGCACGTTTGACTGGAAGAAAAGTATTTTCCTTCATTTATGCATGCTTCAACTTCTGGACACAAGTGTAGTTTAGGGCCAAATTAAAGTGTTTTGTCATATTTCCTGATATTTTTAACGGAAGAGCTGATGAAAATTGTAGCAGATGAAACCAACAGACTTTTTTTCTTTTTCTTTTTTTACACACGAAAGAAAATGCGCCAGAATCGGAGCATTCTCGTTTGTCCAGATGGAAAGAAACGGGTTTCGAGGAACTGTATTCCTTCGTCACTGTATGTATGCTACTGGCTCGTGTGAAAAAGCTGAAAATCAGTGACTATTGGTCAACAGACGTAACCTTGAATACTCCTGTGTTCGGCGAAATTATGCCCAAGGACCGTTTTTTTGTTAATTTTAAGAATGCTTCACTTTAGTGATAACTCTGTCAGCAATGAAGAAGAGACGTTATTTACAATTACGTATATAAGTGATATAATACGTACAAGATTTCGCAGCACGTTTCATCCATATCAAAAGCTCTGCATTGACGAAAGTCTCTTGTTGTTCAAATGGCTCTGAGCACTATGGGACTCAACTGCTGCGGTTATTAGTCCCCTAGAACTTAGAACTACTCAAACCTAACTAACCTAAGGACATCACACACATCCATGCCCGAGGCAGGATTTGAACCTGCGACCGCAGCAGTCGCACGGTTCCGCACTGCGCGCCTAGAACCGCGAGACCACCGCGGCCGGCTTTTGTTCAAAGGGCGATTATCGTTCAAACAGTACATTCCCTCCAAAAGAAGTAGATTTGGGATAAAAACATTTTCAGTACCATGTTTTTAGGCCTGTCACACTAAACAAAACTATTAACCCTCTATAATCACTCAGAAGAGAAGAAGTAACATTGATTATTTTCTATAAGTAAATGATACAAAATTAAAATGAAAAATACAAAACTTGTATGCAAAATAAAATAAAAATTATATATTTTTAATTTCGCCGGTGCTGGTACAAAGTCCAGATCATAAAGGTCTTTGTTGCTTGTTGTTGTTGTTGTTGTTGTTGTGGTCTTCAGTCCTGAGACTGGATTGATGCTGCTCTCCATGCTACTCTATCCTCTGCAAGCTTCTTCATCTCCCAGTACCTAGTGCAACCTACATCCTTCTGAATCTGCTTGGTGTATTCATCTCTTGGTCTCCCTCTACGATTTTTACCCTCCACGCTGCCTTCCAATACTAAATTAGTGATCCGTTGATGCCTCAGAATATGTACTACCAACCGATCCCTTCTTCTAGCTGAGTTGTGCCACAAATTTCTCTTCTCCCCAATCCTATTCAATACCTCCTCATTAGTTATGTGATCTATCCATCTAATCTTCAGCATTCTTCTGTAGCACCACATTTCGAAAACTTTTATTTTCCTAATCTAATTCCCTCAGCATCACCCGACTTAATTCGACTACATTCCATTATCCTCGTTTTGCTTTTGTTGGTGTTCATCTTATATCCTCCTTTCAAGACATTGTCCATTCCGTTCAACTGCTCTTCCATGTCCTGTACTGTCTCTGACAGAATCACAATGTCATCGGCGCTTATGCAACCTAAAGAATTTGTAACAGGTAGCTACCACTTGAACCGTGTCCTGATTACACTTTGTAAGCGCCTGCAATAAGTTCTCAAAAGCTTTAGTTCAAGGTGGGACGGGGCAAACAACTCAGCGGCCAGCTAATAAATAATCACTCCCACCATTGTCAACAAATAAGAATGTTTGTCAATACCTCATATGTGTGCTGAGCTGTGCGAAGTACTCTGTCCAGTTTTCCTTCACGTCATCAAACTTATGAAATGGCGGTACATATGTAGGCAATGCAGGCAGTGGTGCTGCCATTGGACCTTCTGTCTAGTGTGAAGTTGTCTGCGTCATTGTGAAGTCACACAACACATGAAGCGGTTGCGCTTTTTGTTAACTCTGAAATTGAATAAACTGCACTAGATCAATTGAAAGTGGCGCAGTAGGTGACTGGGGCTTAGTAGCCATATTGAATTAAGCAACACACAAAGTGACAAGACAGATAAGAACATAAAAAACAAAAAGAGGGTACAAAAGCAGGAACCTTGGGACCTAAAACATAAATAGCACAATCAAAGCAATCACTGGAAACACAAAAGACAATCAAGAACAACAAAAACCAACCAAAAACGCTACAGAACAGGGAGAAGTCAACTTGAAGATTTGAAGAGAGCTACAATAGCCACGATGACTTGTTGCCAGATATGTTGTGTACAATTTCACACACAGCGGTAAGGCGAGGTGGGCTGCAGAATGGTGCAGCAGCTGTCGTTGCAGGATAGCTCGACAGGAGCAGAGATGATTAGCAAACAAGTTCATATAGTAAATAGATTTACTTAGTTTGCATTTCTCCAAGCATACGAACACTCATTACAAATAATGTAGCAAGAAACTGAGTCCTGCTGTCATAATGCTCACACGGATAAGATCCTCTGAACAAAAGCACGAATGACGGTATCAGAGCTGTGACTAGGAAGCATCTGCGTAGCATCAGGTGGTGAAGAGACTCCAAGTGCAACTGGCTGACTGGATGCCAACAGCTCTCCTATTTCATGGTGGCAGAGGGTGCACGTAGTCCAGACCCACTGGAGTTATGCACGATCCCGCAGGCCCAATGGTGCTCAATCGCTATCGGCGTCTGATGGAAACCTGCAATTCTGTTGTCAGCTTAAGGACGCCGGTAAGGAGAAATCAACATGTGGTATGACAAATCGAATGCAGCTGCTACCAGCATGGAAGTGGACTATATTTAAATCTGTCAGATATTAATTGGACTACATGCCCTGAACAGAATATGGGAGTACTGGCTGAATAATCTTGTATTTATTAGCAAGCTACAATAGTTGCGATAGTGCCACAGAGGTGGCAATTTCCCTTTGTGATGTAAGCTGGTCTCCACTGGAAAAACGAGCTGATATCGACAATGACCCAATGAACAGTCAGCAAACGCATCAACACAGTCTCCATGGAAGACCTCAGTGCCATTTTGTGATGTTACGTCGGGTAGGCTGGGCCTGTGGCAGCCAAGAACGCCAGTAGTGGCATAATAATGGTACAAGGAAACTTTTGAAATCAAACTGATATCAAATTAATTATGCAATTTAATAAATTCCTACTGGCCGGAAATTCAAAAACTGGCTGGTAAATCGATTTTTTTCCTCTGGCTGTGACGCACAGGAGTTGGGGAGGGGTACTTGACATTGATCAAACACTATACGACAGCTCTATCCAGTTTCGTCGGTAACTGCAGGGTGTAGAGAGGATATTTTCGCTTAGTTTAGCACTAGAGCGATGCTCCAGCAAGTCTACCCAAAATCCCTATGTGGGAATGATAGGTAATAATGACAGAACACCAAGCAATCACTGAGATGCACGGGAGTAGCTTCCAGCCGAACTACTACTGAATATTACTTACAAATGAACACCAACAGTCACAACTGCCAGCAACTTTTGTTTTGTGAGGTAACCGGTTTCGGTCTATTTGCACCATCTTTGGGCCTCACACTGAAATATGTACATACAACAGTATTAGAGGGACGTAATAATATATAAAATACATCTTACATGACAAATAATAAAAGAAGAAATTATACCCATGGCGGTAGACTGTGTCTGTGAATGGAGCAAGCGGCACCACTCCATGAATGCTAACTGCTGAGGAAAACAATGCAGCTGTTGCTTAAATACGTGATACTCCAAGCACTGCACACCGAACAACATCAACGACAGCCAGCCTGGCATACAGGATATCCAGCAGTTGCTACTATAGTGTACATACAAAATGATCACATGAAAGCTAATAACACACACACACGCACACACGCACGCACACACACACACACACACACACACACACACACACACACACACACACATATATATATATATATATATATATATATATATATATATATATATATATATTCTCACGAAAAAACTGCAAAGAACGAAACTCGTCTAGCTTGAAGGGGGAAACCAGATGGTGCTATGGTTGGACCGCTAGATGGCGCTGCTATAGGTCAAACGGATATCAACTGCGTTTTTTAAAATAAGAACCCTCAGTTTTATTACATACTCGTGTAGTACGTAAAGAAATATGAATGTTTTAGTTAGGCCACTTTTTTCGATAGTCACAAATGTATAAGTACGTGGTATCACGTAACATTCCACCAGTGCGGACGATATCTGCTTCGTGATACATTACCCGTGTTAAAATGGACCGTTTACCAATTGCGAAAGACGTCGATATCGTGTTGATGTGTGGCTATTGTGATCAAAATGCCCAACGGGCGTGCGCTATGTATGCTGCTCGGTATCCTGGACGACATCATCCAAGTGTCCGGACCGTTCGCCGGATAGTTACGTTATTTAAGGAAACAGGAAATGTTCAGCCATTTGTGAAACGTCAACCACGACCTGCAACAAATGATGATGCCCAAGTACGTGTTTTAGCTGCTGTTTCGGCTAATCCACACATCAGTAGCAGACAAATTGCGCGAGAATCGGGAATCTCAAAAACGTCGGTGTTGAGAATGCTACATCAACATCGATTGCATCCGTACCATATTTTTATGCACTAGGAATTGCATGGCGACGACTTTGAACATCGTGTACAGTTCTACCACTGGGCACAAGAGAAATTACTGGACGATGACAGATTTTTTGCACGCTTTCTGTTTAACGACTAAGCGTCACTCACCAACAGCAGTAGCGTAAACCGGCATAATATGCGCTATTGGGCAACGGAAAACCCACAACGGCTGCGACAAGTGGAACATCAGCGAGCTTGGCGGGTTAATGTATGGTGCGGCATTATGGCAGGAAGGATAATTGCCCCCATTTTATCGGTGGCAATCTAAATGGTGCAATGTATGCTGACTTCCTACGTGATGTTCTACCGATGTTACTACAAGATATTTCACTGCATGACAGAATGGCGATGTACTTCCAACACGATGGACGTTCGGCACATAGTTCGCGTGCGGGTGAAGCAGTATTGAATAGCATATTTCATGACAGGTGGATTGATCGTCGAAGCACCATACCGTGGCCCGCACCTTCACCGGATCTGACGTCCCTGGATTACTTTCTGTGGGGACAGTATCGTGGTCCACAAACAACGCCTGACAACATGCGTCAGCGCATTGTCAATGCATGTGCGAACATTACGGAAGGCGAACTACTAGCTGTTGAGAGGTATGTCGTTACACGTATTGCCAAATGTATTGAGGTTGACGGCCATAATTTGGACCATTTATTGCATTAATGTGGTATTTACAGGTAATCAGGCTGTAACAGCATGCGTTCTCAGAAATGATTAGTTCACAAAGGTACATGTATCACTATGAAACAACCGAAATAAAATGTTCAAATGTACCTACGTTCTGCATTTTAGTTTAAAAAACCTACCTGTTACCAACTGTTCTTCTAAAATATTGAGCCATCTGTTTGTGACTATTACAGCGCCATCTACCACAAAGCGAAAAATGTGGTCCAACTATAACATTCATATTTCTTTACGTACTACACGAATAAGTAATAAAAATGGGAGTTCCTATTTAAAAAAGAACGCAGTTGATATACGTTTGTCCAATGGTAGCGCCATCTTGCGCTCCACCCATAGCCCCATCTGGTTTTCCCCCTCAAGCTAGACGAGTTTTGTTGCTTGTAGTTTTTTCGTTTGAAGCTTATTTCGTGAGATATTTGATATTTGGCCCAGTCACGATCAATGGACCCAATGGACCACCGTATATATACACAGGGTTATTACAAATGCTTGAAGCGATTTCACAGCTCTACAATAACTTTATTATTTGAGATTTTTCACAATGCTTTGCACACACATACAAAAACTCAAAAAGTTTTTTTAGGCGTTCACAAATGTTCGATATGTGCCCCTTTAGTGATTCGTTGACATCAAGCCGATAATCAAGTTCCTCCCACACTCGGCGCAGCATGTCCCCATCAGTGAGTTGGAAAGCATCGTTGATGCAAGCTCGCAGTTCTGGCACGTATCTCGGTAGAGGAGGTTTAAACACTGAATCTTTCACATGACCCCACAGAAAGAAATCGCATGGGGTTAAGTCGGGAGAGCGTGGAGGCCATGACGTGAATTGCTGATCGTGATCTCCACCACGACCGATCCATTGGTTTTCCAATCTCCCGTTTAAGAAATGCCGAACATCACGATGGAAGTGCGGTGGAGCATCATCCTGTTGAAAGATGAAGTCGGCGCTGTCGGTCTCCAGTTGTGGCATGAGCCAATTTTCCAGCATGTCCAGATACACGTGTCCTGTAACGTTTTTTCGCAGAAGAAAAAGGGGCCGTAAACTTTAAACCGTGAGATTGCACAAAACACGTTAACTTTTGGTGAATTGCGAATTTGCTGCGCGAATGCGTGAGGATTCTCTACCGCCCACGTTCGCACACTGTGTCTGTTCACTTCACCATTCAGAAAAAATGTTGCTTCATCACTGAAAACAAGTTTCGCACTGAACGCATCCTCTTCCATGAGCTGTTGCAACCGCGCAGAAAATTCAAAGCGTTTGATTTTGTCATCGGGTGTCATGGGTATAATTTCTTGTTTGTCATTTGTCATGTAAGTTCTATCTGATATATTATTACCTCCCTCTAATTCTGTTGTATGTATATATTTCAGTGTGTGGCCTCAAACTGGTCTAAAACAGGCCGAAAACGATAATCGCATAAAAAAGAAGTTTCTTGCAGTTGCGATTGTTCATGTTTGTTTGTTGTTGTTGTTGTTGTTGTGGCCTTCAGTCCAGATACGGGTTTCATACAACTCTCCATGCTACTCTATCCTGTGCTAGCTTCTTCATCTCCGAGTAATGACTGCAACCTACAGCCTTCTGAATCTGTTTAGTATATTCATCCTTTGGTCTTCCTCTGCGATTTTTACCGTCCACGCTGTCTTCCAGTACTAAATTAGTGATCCATTGATGCCTCAGAATATGTACTACCAACCAATCCCTTCTTCTAGTCAAGTTGTGCCACAAATTTCTCTTCTCCCCAATTCTATTCAATACCTCCTCATTAGTTATGTGATCCACCCATCTAATCTTCAGCATTTTTCTGTAGCACCACTTTTCGAAAGCTTCTATTCTCTTCTTGTCTGAACTACTTATGGTCTACGTTTCACTTCCATACACGGCTACACTCCATACAAATACTTTCAGAAACGACTTCCCGAATACTTTCAGAAACGACTTCCTGACACTTAAATCTATACTCGATGTTAACAAATTTCTTTTCTTCAGAAACACTTTCCTTGCCATTGCCCCATTGCCAGTCTACATTTTATATCATTCTCTACTTCGACCATCGTGAGTTATGTTGCTCCCCGAATAGCAAAAGTCATTTACTGCTCTAAGTGTCTCATTTCCTAATCTAATTCCCTCAGCGTCGCCCGATTTAATTCGACTACATTCCATTATTCTCGTTTTGCTTTTGTTGATGTTCATCTTATATCCTCCTTTCAAAACACTGTCCATTCGGTTCAGCTGCTCTTACAGATCCTTTGCTGTCTCTGACAGAATTACAATGTCATCGGCGAACCTCATAGCTTTTATTTCTTTTCCATGGAGTTTAATTCCTACTCCGAATTTTTCTTTTGTTTCCTTTACTGCTTGCTCAGTATACAGATTGAATAACATCGGGGATAGGCTACAACCCTATCACACTTCCTTCTCAACCACTGCTTCCCTTTCATGTTCCTCGACTCTAATAACTGCCATCTAGTTTCTCTACAAATTGTAAATAGCCTTTCGCTCCCTGTATTTTACCCCTGCCACCTTCTGAATTTGAAAGAGAGTATTCCAATCAACATTGTCAAAAGCTTTCTCTAAGTCTACAGATGCTAGAAACGTAGGTTTGCTTTTCTTAATCTAGCTTCTAAGATAGGTCGTAGGGTCAGTATTGCCTCATTTGTTCCAACATTTCTACAGAATCCAAACTGATCTTCCCCAAAGTCGACTTCTAACGGTTTTTCCATTCATCTGTAAAGAATTCGCGTTAGTATTTTACAGCTGTGACTTTTAAACAGATAGTTAGATAATTTTCACATCTGTCTACACCTGCTTTCTGTGGGATTGGAATTATTATATTCTTCTTGAAGTCTGACGGTATTTCGCCTGTCTCATACATCTTGCTCACCAGATGGTAGTGTTTTGTCAGTACTATCAGTAGTTCTAATGGATTGTTGTCTACTCCCGGGACCTTGTTTCAACTTAGTTCTTTCAGTGCTCTGTCAAACTTCTCGCAGTATCATCTCTCCCATTTCATCTTCATCTACGTTCTCTTCCATTTCCATAATATTGTCCGCAAGAACATCGCCCTTGTATAGACCATCTATATACTCTTTCCACCTTTCTGCTTTCCCTTCTTTGCTTAGAACTGGGTTTGCATCTGAGGTCTTAATTTTCCTGCAAGTGGTTCTCTTTTCTCATAAGGTCTCTTTAATTTTCCTGTAGCAGTATCTATTTTACCCCTACTGATATACGCCTCTACATCCTTACATTTGTCCTCTAGCCACCCCTGCTTAGCTATTTTGCACTTCATATCGATCTCATTTTTGCGGCTGCTTCATTTCTGCAGTTTTGTATTTTCTCCTTTCATCGATTAAATTCAATACCTTTTCTGTTACCCAAAGATCTCTATTAGCCCTTGTCGTTTTACATACTTAATCCTTGCTGCCTTCACTATTTCATCTCTCAATGCTACCCATTCTTCGTGTACTGTAATTCTTTCCCCCATTCTTGTCAATCCTTCCCTAATGCTCTCCCTGAAACTCTCTACAACCTCTGGTTTAGTCAGTTTATCCAGGTCCCCTCACCTTAAATTCCCACCTTTTTGTAGTTTCTTCAGTTTTAATCTACAGGTCATAACCAATAGATTGTGGACAGAGCGCACATCTGCCCCTGTCTTACAACTTAAAACTTGGTACCTAAATCTCTGTCTTACCATTATATAATATATCTGGAACCTTCCACTATCTCCAGTCGTCTTCCATGTATACAACCTTCTTTCAAGATTCTTGAAGCAAGTGTTAGCTATGATTAAGTTATACTCTGTGCAAAATTCCACCAGGTGGGTTCCTGTTTCATTTCTTATCTCAATCCATATTCACCTACTACGTTTCCTTCTCTTCCTTTTCCTACTATCGAATTCCAGTCACCCATGACTAATAAATTTTCGTCTCCCTTCACTATCTGAATAATTTATTTTATCTCATCATACATTTCTTCAATTTCTTCATCATCTGCAGAGCTAGGCATATAGACTTGTACTACTGTCGTAGGCGTGGGCTTCGTGTCTATCTTGGCCAGAACAATGCGTTCGCTGTCCTGTTTGTAGTAGTTTACCCGCATACCTACTTTTTATTCATTATTAAACCTACTCCTGCATTACCCCTATTTGATTTTGTATTTATAACCCTGTATTCACCCGACCAGAAGTCTTGTTTCTCGTGCCACCGAACTTCACTAATTCCCACTACATCTAACTTTAACCTATCCATTTCCCTTTTTAAATTTTCTACCCTACCTGCCTGATTAAGGGATCTGACATTCCACGCTCTGACCCGTAGAATGCCAGTTCTCTTTCTGCTGAAAGCAATGTCGTCCTGAGTACTCCCTGCCCAGAGATCCAAATGGGGGACTATTTTACCACCAGAATATTTTACCCAAGAGGACGCCATCATCATTTAACCATACAGTAAAGCTGCATCCGTCGGGAAAAATTACGACTGTAATTTCGCCTTGCTTTCAGCTGTCTACAGTACCAGCGCAGCAAGACCGTTTTGGTTAGTGTTACAAGGCCAGATCAGTCAATCATCCAGACTATTGCCCCTGCAACTATTGAAAATGCTGCAGCCCGTCTTTAGGAACCACACGCTGGTCTGGCCTCTCAACAGATACCCTTCCGTTGTGGTTGTACCTACGATATGGCTATGTGTGTCACTGAGGCACGCAAGCCTCCCCACCAACGGCAAGATCCATGGTTCATGGGGACGGGGGGGGGGGGGGGGGGTGGCATGTTCATTTATAAATAATAAAAAACCTCTGTTCTCCAAGAGAAATATTTTGAGAAATTACAAGTGAATAGTTGCCGGAAGAAACATCAGGAGGGGTAAGAATATCACAACAGTGACCCACTGTCCCTGCACGCCTATACATTTCTGCCCCCATATATAGGACTCCTGTAGCAACATCATTGGGGAACGAAACACACTTATACGACTAGTTATGAGTCGCAAGTCGTATCCTAGCCAACAGAAACATGTGATCTACATCGTACGATATTTTTTACGAATCTAGTGCTCATTTTCTCACACTAATACAGCATCTAAAGACGAAAAAAAAAACTGATTAGTCACCTCCACGGTGGTCGAGTGCCATCTTCCGAGTGTATCGTGTTACCTGAAGAGCCGACCGGCCTCAAGCCATGACTTCCAGTCTCCAACCCCTCGTGACCATTCCTGCCGCTGACCGTGGCACAATGAGAGACAAGCAGGCGCAACATGGACTAATTGCATTTCCACCGCTGACACAGACTCCTCAGTTTAAAAAATCCACGTTCCCCAATCCAAAAGGGAGATGTTGTTTTGTTAATACACCTCGAATTTGTCACGAAAGTGATAGATTCTTCTATTTTATACGAATTATTTTCGAAGACAGAAGAAATCGGACCAAAAACGTGATTTCGCAACGCTTAAGTATAATTAATTATTGTGAAAATCATGTGCTACATTGTGGTATAGGCCACATTTCCTCTAAGTATTCTCTCATCAGGTAGGAAAATATGTTATTATGAGCTTAATATCTGCCACGTCTTTCACAACAAGGCTGGATATTCAGCTCACTTTTGGCTCATGACGGACAGCTACGAGCATAGTCCACCTCTGTCACAGAATGAGCGTCTCTCTCTCTCTCTCTCTCTCTCTCTCTCTCTGTAAGTAGGAGACTGAAATTCCAGTAAAAGATCTCGGCACAATGATTACCACTTCAACTCTCGCATCATACCTGTGGTACTCTCACACTCACATCCACCTGCCTGGCAACACGTCATTGATATCAAATTGATTGACTAATTGATTAAATTGATCATGGGAGTCGCTTTGCATGGTGCATTTTTTTTTGCTGTAGTAGATTACACTTGCCAGGTAACCATTACAGATGCCTCCTCGACCTCTCTGGAGGCTCCCCATAGGCTGGGTAGTCACTTCTCCTGATACAAAAATGGGTGGTAAGCGTCGTCAAGTATCTTAAGAAATCCAACACCAACAGCGTTACTGTCTTTTGGTTGAACTGTCATGCTGGTGGAGGCAAGTCACTAGGAATTCTGCCTTACCACTCCCGAACTAACCATGTTGAGACCTATCAGTCTACAGGGGCAGTAAAATGTTTCATTCTCCTCTCCATCGCAGCACCGCCTCCTCTCCCATCAGTGCTTCGCCACTAGGTTCCATATGAACATCTGCCACTGCCACCGCCACCGCCACCTCACATCAGGGCTCTTTTGTTCCCATCCAACAACCCACCACTCGCCATACTGGACAGCTGTTAATCATTCCACACTCTCAAAAGTTCTCCTATCCTCCTCAGAAGGAGTAGGTGCTTAAATGTCGAAATGGCTCTGAGCACTATGGGACTCAACTGCTGTGGTCATAAGTCCCCTAGAACTTAGTACTTAAACCTAACTAACCTAAGGACATCACACACACACCCATGCCCGAGGCAGGATTCGAACCTGCGACCATAGCAGCAGCGCTGCTCCGAACTGGAGCGCCTAGAACCGCACGGCCACCGCGGCCGGCTTAAATATCGCTGCGCTACATATCATGATGTTAAACAATATGCTCCCCCTCATCTGTCCTGCGAATCTAATCTTTCTGAGATGTCTTGTCGATATATCCCGGAAAGGCTGACCCAGTGAGCAACAGGGAAATACACATCTTCTGACCGTCACATCCCAAATTTATATGGGTCTGCAGAACAAGTCATCCCTAAGAATACAGACCTATAGAAGCGTTCCTATTGGCTCCTGTCAAATTGGTGAGCAGATGCTTGAACAACACAAATAGGAATTCACAGAGGGAGTGCGATGTTCTTTTCAAGGAACGCTACAGAGAACACACATTTGAAGCTGACCGCAGATGAATTCTTCCATCACCAACATACATTTTATGTACAGTGGTGGTGTGGGTGGTTTTCGGAGAAGAGAGCAAACAGCGAGGTCATGGGTCTCATCGGAGTAGGGAAGGAAGTCGGCCGTGCCCTTTCAAAGAAACCATCCCAGCCTGGAGCGATTTAGGGAAATCACGGGATACCTAAATCAGGATGGCCAGATGTGGGATTGAACCGTCGTCCTCCCGAATGCGAGTCCAGTGTGATAAACACTGTGCCACCTCGCTCAGTTTGTATGTACAGAAAATGAAGATAAGATAAGAAAAATTAACACTCATATGCAGATGGACAGTGTCTTTCTCCATGTCTCTACTTAAGAGTGGAATAGGAAAGGAAATGACTATTAGTGGCACAGGGTACTCTTTGTTTTTCACTGAACAATGGCTAGTGAGGTATGCATATAGATGTAGATGTAAATTTAGTCTACCTATCAAGATGTCAGTAAATCCTGTTAAAGGCAAAAAAAACTCGTGGGAAAATGATGTCTTTCATCTATTGAGAGAACAAAGACGGAATTCTGCTGAAGAATGTGTCTTTACTTATTGCAGTCACTTCACGAGACCTATGTGAGGAGTTGTAATACGTTTGCTAACAATACTTAGGAGAAAAGGTATAGAGCTCACCATCTTCCACAGTGATGGGGCAGCAGATGTCTCAGTGTTCCATTTTCGAAGAGACCTAGAGCATTAATTCCTCATCTTCGTGGTGCATATTGCACTCAGATATATGGTAGCTGTTTTGGCGTTCTACGTGGTAGCATCTTGACCTCCAAATCTTTGGACACCGCCTCTTTCGTTTTTGTTACTTACAATGCATAACCATATGTGTAAAAGGGAGATATTCTACAGGATTTAAACCCATAGAGCATGGGTAGTATGCACCATCAGTTGTCAATCACACTGGTGGAAGGAAGAAAGACTTTACCAATTCAGTAATATTCTATTACGATTTGCCATCCCCTCCTATGTGGATGGGAGTCACAAAGCATTTTCGCATTCGTAGGATAAAGTCGAAGATCGAAAGATATCCACGCATTGTCTTTGACCAACCCTCCCTGCAACAAAGTCTCCGATTTAATTTGCAACAGATCAGCAGTAGGAGGGTACTACACCCTCTACATTCCACATCTCATATAGGGACAGAGCGAGCTGAGTCCATAAATGTTGTTCAGAGAAGACTGTTCCACACCAGCCTTACTAATTGCACCTGTCCAAGGGCACAAGATCTCTCCAGATGTGTTCATATCCAGGAATATAGCACCCATTATTGATGTATAGTATATATGGGAGTGCTGCAGGGATATAACAGACAGTCAAGAATAAATGTATGGTTTATGAATGATGGAGCACCTAAAGGACAAACTTTGAAAGATTTTACATAAATCAAATGTGATTTCAATTCTGGAGCACTGTTCTAGAGCTTGGAGAGCGTACCAAGAAGGTATTGGCAAGAGCAAACTTATCGTAGAACATAAACACACCAGCTCCTAAGGCTACACAGTTCTGCACTTAAACACACTACAGTGTTAATGCCATGTGGTTTCTGAAATATTGGTTGTGCAGAATGCAACGCTATTAATGCTCTAGTGCAGTACATATACATCCAACATTTCACATACATACATCCTGCAATTTTCTATCCCATTCGCTACCATAACAAACTTTAAGATTACGAAAGTACTTCATTCTGCACCAAAGAAAAACGTAGATTCTCTGTAATACATGCGCAATATAGCTCTCTGGAAGTGAATAGCGCCCACTGTTTACATCTGATTGTGATTCAGAAATTATAGTACGCTTGCATCAGCCTAATAAAATGATCGCCAGCAATGAAAATGCCTGTTATGGGGAAATAGACAAATGCATAGCAGCGGTATTTAACATGTGAAATTACACAGCATGATCCTCTGACTCCAGGCACAGCACAGCTGTTAAGCAACTGAACACACGGGGTTTGAAGTAACTCACAAAGCTATGTCAGTTGCTTAGAATCAAAGTACGCTACTGGCCATTAAAATTGCTACACCAAGAAGAAATGTAGATGATAAACGGGTATTCATTGGACAAATATATTATACTAAAACTAACGTGTGATTACATTTCCACGTAATTTGGGTGCATAGATCCTGAGAATTAAATATTTGGACTGTTGCACAAGTTACTCAGAACATCATGTGCTGATCAGACCAGAAATTTCACATATTCTTGTGTAAGAGAAGTGAAACGTAACAGAAAAAATATCTCTATATGGAAACACTTAAAAATGAATGCAATAAAATATAAATATTCACACTTTAAATCTTAATGGATTAAATTTAATAGCCATCACAATTTTATGAAATATAACAAGTATCTCTCTCTATGTCTCTTTCTCCTTCTTTCACCCCCTCCCCTGACTGCTCCAAACATCTAAACACACAAGAAATATCATTTCATTAACATCCAAACCTCTTCAGAACTTCTCACTCCGCAGATCAATCGAAACAGCTGTAGAAGAGCACAATTATCGCTGTAATCTGTTGCAGAAACCACCCAGCACAGTATAACTTCCCCATAAAATGTACTAATGAGGTGTGAGCAACATGTCTCTTGGTTTTGGACTATGAATTTTAGGTATGGCAATATACCATTTGTAAAAAATGTAATGAATTACATATTGTTTTGCTTGCATAAGCCACTTGGAACACCATGTGTTGAACACTGACCACCACAAATTTCACCTCCATTTTCTAGTCTGTGAGGGTCATTACAAATTTTCTGTGTACTGTGTTGGACGTTAACCAACTATACGACATCATCTCCCACCCCCTACCACACACACAACTTCGTTTTGTAACAAGTTGAGCTTCTTCCATACATTTCTCTCAGCATAGGACTTTGAGGAGAGAGAAAAATGTGGGTTCTCACAATCCTATGATTTACACATTTTTAATTTAAAACATGTGGCTTCCATTTTTATCAATAATAATTCAATTACAGCTACATTCCAGTTTCTTTAAGTCTATGAGTCCCTACTCTCTTTAACATTAGCATAACCATCAAGAATTTTCCTCACAAAATCACTAAGAACGGTATTTGTAGAAACAAGCAACAGGTCTCTTAATATTCTATCTCAGCTATCATAAAATTACCTCAAGAAAATATGGTAAATTCGGTAGTGAAAGGTATGAAGCGTACATACTCAAAAACAAACACATACACTTTTTCATAATTTTATTTTACCAAGTAACTGCTAAAAAGATGGCCATTTTAGATATTTGACTAACAGCAATAATGGCCACCAGCAATGAACAATCATGTTTCTCTAAAACTTGTAAAGTTTAAACATTAAAATTCCTTTGTTGTTGGAACATTTTTCAGCAGCTTTTACAGAGAAAGTGCTGTGACCAGCATTCCAAATATCTCCCCTTCTCGAACAGATATCAATTATTAAACTGATGGGATCACATTCTTCAGTGATCTAAAACACACAGAAAAGGCATGTATTATAATATATGTGTTAAAATAGAATAAGCAATTGAAACCTTTTACACTCTAAAATAAAGGAACTCTCTAAACAGAACGTGCTTTCTAAAAGACAGTGAAACATTTTGTCTGATAAAATTTGAAAATAACGTAACGCTGCTAGAATGGATCTTAAATCGCATAAAAATTTAACCTGACTGCAGCTTAAAAGAAAATGATTTTTCCAATACTTGGGCAAAATATTAGAGATAAAAAATAAATAAAAATTCCCAATGAATCATAGGCTTGCCACAATCTTTCTCCTTAAAAAAATAAATCAATATACTAATCTTAAGCAAGAGGAGAGTTTTATATATACACTCCTGGAAATGAAAAGAAGAAGACATTGACACAGGTGTGTCAGACCCACTATACTTGCTCCGGACACTGCGAGAGGGCTGTACAAGCAATTATCACACGCACGGCACAGCGGACACACCAGGAACCGCGCTGTTGGCCGTCGAATGGCGCTAGCTGCGCAGCATTTGTGCACCGCCGCCGTCAGTGTCAGCCAGTTTGCCGTGGCATAAGGACCTCCATCGCAGTCTTTAACACTGGTAGCATGCCGCGACAGCGTGGACGTGAACCGTATGTGCAGTTGACGGACTTTGAGCGAGGGCGTATAGTGGGCATGCAGGAGGCCTGGTGGACGTACCGCCGAATTGCTCAACACGTGGGGCGTGAGGTCTCCACAGTACATCGATGTTGTCGCCAGTGGTCGGCGGAAGGTGCACGTGCCCGTCGACCTGGGACCGAACCGCAGCGACGCACGGATGCACGCCAAGACCGTAGGATCCTAAGCAGTGCCGTAGGGGACCGCACCGCCACTTCCCAGCAAATTAGGGACACTGTTGCTCCTGGGGTATTCGCGAGGACCATTCGCAACCGTCTCCATGAAGCTGGACTACGGTCCCGCACACCGTTAGGCCGTCTTCCAATCACGCCCCAACATCGTGCAGCCCGCCTCCAGTGGTGTCGCGACAGGCGTGAATGGAGGGACAAATGGAGACGTGTCGTCTTCAGCGATGAGAGTCGCTTCTGCCTTGGTGCCAATGATGGTCGTATGCGTGTTTGGCGCCGTGCAGGTGAGTGCCACAATCAGGACTGCATACGACCGAGGCACACAGGGCCAACACCCGGCATCATGGTGTGGGGAGCGATCTCCTACACTGGCCATACACCTCTGGTGATCGTCGAGGGGACACTGAATAGTGCACGGTACATCCAAACCGTCATCGAACCCATCGTTCTACCATTCCTAGATCTGCAAGGGAACTTGCTGTTCCAACAGGACAATGCACGTCCGCATGTATCCCGTGCCACCCAACGTGCTCAAGAAGGTGTAAGTCAACTACCCTGGCCAGCAAGATCTCCGGTTCTGTCCCCCATTGAGCATGTTTGGGACTGGATGAAGCGTCGTCTCACGCGGTCTGTACGTCCAGCACGAACGCTGGTCCAACTGAGGAGCCAGGTGGAAATGGCATGGCAAGCCGTTCCACAGGACTACATCCAGCATCTCTACGATCGTCTCCATGGGAGAATAGTAGCCTGCATTGCTGCGAAAGGTGGATATACACTGTACTAGTGCCGACATTGTGCATGCTCTGTTGCCTGTGTCTATGTGCCTGTGGTTCTGTCAGTGTGATCATGTGATGTATCTGACCCCAGGAATGTGTCAATAAAGTTTCCCCTTCCTGGGACAATGAATTCACGGTGTTCTTATTTCAATTTCCAGGAGTGTAATATATATATATATATATATATATATATATATATATATATATATATATATATTTGCAAGAATAAAGGTCATATTATATAAACCAGTAACCGCCAAAATGAGTAATCAAAACGCGAAATGGCACTAAGCCAAAATCAAATACTGAAAAGGTCGCTGAACCATCTGACAACACAGAGTACCATTCGCTGTATACTACCTGAACACAAACGATCCCGTAGATTATCAGAGTATTAAACAGAGTTAATCTGTAGTGTGCATTAACACCAGAAGCTCAAAAATGTTTCTGTACTAAAAATTGATCTCGCCATGTAATAGTTTGCGTTCTCTTCATATTAAGAAAATTGGCAAGCTATGCTGTGGAATGCAGCGTAAATAGCAAACGGCAAATGCTGTACTTGTGTGCGGCTGTTGAGCTTTAGGTAATCCAGACAGCACATTCGACAATGCTTAAACAGCTCGTAATCTCGACGGAAAACTAGCTGGCCAACCAAGCGTAGCACTCTCACACAAATGCTTGGCCTAGACTCAAGTCATAAGTGGAAATTCCATTTTACTTTCAGGTGACACTGCGGCCATATACTGAAACTGACGTCACCGTGATTCTGTCCAAGGTAACACTGTGCCGAACATGCTGCATCAACTCCCCATGTGAACAGCTACCCAGCTGTACAGTAAGACGTGCTAACTCTTTCATTCGCTGGAGGTGGCAACACCACAAGCCTGCCTCCTATGGCACTTTATAGCCCCATAGATCGACTCTGCTGATGCCTAGTGAGACAATGACGAAGGTGTTGCCTAGGGCTTCGGCTTCAGTACCTTTGGTTATCGATATCGGGCTGTCTCACTGTCTTTAGACTGTTCATTTCTACAAGTGAAATGTGTTAGGAAGAAATCTATTCTGCACATCTTGTCTGTTTTCAAATGAACGACAAGTTCTCTCTCATTAGTATGTCCCAAGAGGGCGCTAAAGACTACACTGTTGAGCGCCCATAACACCATATCCACCTCCTATGTCCCAAGAATTCATCCATCATGTTACTTGCAGCTAGCTTCTGTAGTGTTATTTAGTGTACATGACTGCACTCACCATATCTTAGTGTGGGTATGGCAGGGCTCCACTGTGCATGTCTGCTATTGAAGTATTATATCCACTACTATCTTTAGGCAATGCCTCCGATGGCCAAAATCATGACTGAAGCACAAAACACACATTTCAGTCTCTACAGACCAGTCAGAGTAAAGTAGCCACATAAACATGTAAGAGGAAAAGTAGTTTCTCCTAATGTTTCACATCTGTAGGATACTATTCAATGTGAACTGTGTCACTAATGGTAGATATAGAAGATACAGTAGTTGTTTCCAGATGAATTGGTTGGACATATAGGAAAGTTGCTTTCACCATTACTTTTCAGAGAAACAGTTATATTCCCTAAGAAACTGAATTCAGATTCATAGATTTGTCTTAAGGATACTAATTACTTTAAACCTGTACATGCGCTGTAATTGTCAAACCTTGTCTCAAGGCGATCCTTCTGTACTTTACCTGACAGAAAAGTACTTGAGGCAGAGTTCATTAATGCAGTACTTGACCATTTCTGTTAGGCCATGAGAAGTGTCTGATAGTGCCTCATGGGCATTTCATGTCAGGCAGTTGTATACAACTTCATCTTCTGGTTCCAGACACATGTCCAGTTCAAAAACTTATTCAGAAACAAGAAATTATCCTCATTTCCTTTTCACTGTCAGTGGATGCTCATGTGAATCTTTCAGATGTTCACATTTGTAGTTTGTTTTAACACTCACTGTCGACTAACACTTTTCATTAAAGTAATGAAATATGCAGTACACAGACTGTATTCCTCACCTAAAGTGAGAAGCCCCAGCAAACATATGGACTAAAAACATTTTTAGGATATATTACACTCTGCCTTGCAAATTTTGATGGACACAGAGACGTCATAATCAATCCATCAGAGAATTTTATTACCAACTTAACTTTCCAAAGCATGGAGCTTCGTTAAGGAATAGAATAAAATAGCTTTCAGTGACAGTTTTTGTATGTGTTTCCAAAACTGGCTGTTTGCAGAAGCAGAACTGTTGTCAACGTGTGTTGTTTTGACGTGGAATGTATGTCATTTTCGGGTCACAATGGAGTCTTAATGAAGCCATATTTATTCATGGTAGCCCGTCAGACACAGTTATAACTTATTGACTTGGTGAGCGCGTCATTATGATTGCTCCTTTGGAAATAAAATAGTGGTGCTTAATAACTCGGTGTTCGTGTATTTCTGTACCCAATGACGGCATAATCCTGCAGATATCAAGGAAGGCCCTCAGTCGAGGACAGAAAACTCATAACCACCTTATAGGAGTAGTATCAGCGAGGGGATCAATTATGTAAATCCTGCAGTCGTGAGACAGTGCAGCGATTTGTGAATTTCCAACGAGTTCCTGCCATACCTGCATGGCGACTCAAAAACAATAGCAGCTGGAGCCTAGATTTCACCTGGATATCATCTGACAACATGGGGTCATCCAACACGGGAATTCGTGTTACTCTACTCAAATTCGGCTGTAATACGAAAGGCGATGATGGATTTTTAAAACATTTTCTGTAACACAGTGATTTTGTTGGTGTACATAAATCGACATTGCTGAATCCAGTCTGAGTAACACCACCAATCTCCAAGCCCTTATAAACGATTTGCGAAATGAGATGCACTGGTTACAAACAGACAGAAGGGGATGCATACTTCCACATGACCTGTCAAATGATGGCTCTTGCATTTCTAACCCCATAAAGAACCTTTCATTACTACCATCAGTACCAGTGTTTAGCATGAAACCTGAGGAAGATATGAAAGCAAGAAAGCCAATTATATGCTACTTTCCCATTGTTCCATATTTACTCAAGGTGTGTGGCGGGAGATGTGGCCAAGTCACATTGATGAGCCCTCCCCCAACTGCACCCGGACATGTCACACCCGCCACATCACACCACACACTGATCACATGCTCCCATAGGATCCAACACAAGCGTGTGGTTGAATTCATCACATCCAATTCCAAATCGCAGACAACATTTCGGAGGTCACTGGTCAATGAGTCGTAGGATTTTGTACCATTTCTTGCAACTCCACTACATTTTAAACGACTCCTCACATAGGATCATATGCCCATAACAGAGGTGCTCTCACAATTGTGGGTAATGCTAAAACCGTTCTCTCTCCAAAGCAGCACCTGCAGCAGGAAGAGAGGTAATACTTGTCACTGTTTGGCAAAATCATACAATTCACTACCCCTGTAAGATGTTTTTCCTTCGTAAACAAAATTCCTGCCTAGAATGTCGCATGAACACCTGCAAACCGTTAATAATTCGGACTTATAGCGATGGCTTCAAAGACATTCCTGGATGCAGGGGGAAATGCTTTCTGCAAACTGAAACATGCCCAAAACGCTGACCTTGTGAATCACCCCATTCCAAAAGCGTATCTGCGTTTGCAGAGATAGATTCCTATTGATTCCTGTCAAATTTGACACTAACCTCCTGAACTGGGAAATACTCAGCCCTCCCCACCCTTCTCCATGACCATCCCATTCCCACACTTCTTCCATACCTCCTTCCTTCACCTCACCCACCTGGAAATTGGTGAGAAAAGCTGAGTCTGTGTTGAGTTGTTGGTGTGGGGAAGCAATTGTGCTTGTGTGCAGTGTGTTCGATTGATGAGATGTTAGTGTCAGACAGAGAGGACCTGAATAAGTGTATGACATGTAAGCATGCAGCTGAGGACTGTATCCATAACTTCCTACATCAGGACTGGAAAGAAATGCTGATGGAGGAATGTAAAAAGAACAGTTTTCGGCAGAGTAATGCAGCAGCATGGCTTGAAGATACATTTCACAACTGATACCAACGATTGCTGGTGTTCAAACTGCCTACATTGAAATGACTAGTCAATCTACATCTTCCGCTACACAAGAGGCGATTGCCACCAGTCCAGCAGATAAGTCATATTACTCTTAGGTGCTACACTGTGTGTTCAGCATAACACACATAGCAATAATATGCTGAACTAATAATGGCTCTCCCTGGAGCCACACAGACAGTCTTGCAGCGAACCTTCTTCTTCCACAATCCCTGACCAAATGATGCCTGTGCGGGATCCCACCACATGATCTGGAACACCTGAGGCATAAGGCTGGCACAGTCACTCACCAGTTCTAGCGGCAGTCAGTGGAGGGATCACGGTATGTCAACAGCAGCTGAGGTCGCTCAGCACCTCCCAGCAGAACAGTAAGAGGAAAATATTTTTTGATCCTGACCTACATAGGGAGAAAAGATCGCCATGATAAAATAAGGGAAATCGGAGCCTGCGCAAGGAGATCCTTTTTTTTTCAGACACAATTCAAGAGTGGAATAAGAGAGATATATTGTGAAGGTTGTTCGATGTACCCTCTGCCAGGCACTTAAGTGTGATTTGCAGAGTATCCATATAAATGTAGCTGTAGGTGTACACCAGCAACAGTGGCAGTGACCTCCAACTTGTGGAGTTATGTAGCAGAACTGGTCAGCATGCTGGAGCCAAACAAGAATATGCTATTGTCTGTGCTCCTCATTGATGAAGACACCCAACAGCAGACCACGGATATACCTGTCCATGACTCACAGAAGTGCACCAGAGACAGCCATGTCCTGCTGAGCAGCATCTTCAGTCTCAAACAGCATGGTGCAGGTGGGTAATGGACTCCAACATACACGCCATCCATTGAATCACAAGACATTTTAGTGATACTGCGAGGGTAGAGTGTGGATGTAGTGGATGAGAAGATACCAATTACTCTCTGTGCAATACTACTATTATTCATTGTACATGTAATTTAGCTGTTAGTGGGTCAAAGGCTCTGACTATGGGCACAGAAGCAGTAGACAGTGGCTGATGGGTGATGAAGGAGGTTGGAAAAGTGATGAAAGACAGTTTATTGAGTCAGAATGAGTGGCGGTAGGGCACACAATGCTGGACATCCCTGTCCCCCACTGTGTTGGTCTGATGCTATGTATCACATGACTGTATGATGATGGAACCCTCAGGGTGAAATCTGGAAACCTGTCCAGTTATTTACTGCATTCTACTGTTAGGAACTTGTTTGGACAAGGGATGGTGCTATCTCTTGCATCAGAAAGACTGAACCGCTGGCTGCAGTGTATTCAAGCTGCATGCAATGACTCTGAGAATTATCTTATTATGTATAGTATATATGTGAATGATTTAGAGTAATGCTTCAGTTCGTGCATCCATGCAGTGCCAGGGTCAACTGGTATCAAAACCATCTACACTAAATTTATGGCTGCAATACCTGAATTTTGTGATGCTTCTATCACTTTGAGGGAATTCAAGCCGAATTTCGTGCATAAAAGAAACAATTATTCACGAAATGCTGTACTGCTACGAAAAATGAACCAGGGATTTTTCACGCTGTATACCGTTGCAGACGTGTAAGTAAACTATATTACCCCAAATTGTGTGTTTTTCTTACCTCAAAGCCCTCTCCTTACAGTTTAGGCATTGTATCTCAGACATTAAGATGACTGTGCTGTAGTGGCAACATGAATTACTGTTACATGTGTTTTTGATTTTATGAAAGCCCTTTGCATGTAAATACCTGATGTAGTTGGTATCATAGCAGGGTGGGTGAAGCATCACCACCACAAAGACTTTGTTGGAAGTAGCTGGTCCAGTGACGGCATAGAAGACAAGAAGGAGAAGAAGAATAAGAAGAATGGGATACGCCTTCCTGATAATGTATGAAAATAACAATGGGTCCTTAACTGCAGCAAGACAAATGTTCTCATGTCATTACTAACACATCAGGATGGAGTCCACTTTGAGCATGTATAAGTATTTTCAAAAACGCTGTTTCATCCCAAATACCAACTATTACAGGAAATATTGCAAGGTGTCTATGGCTCTTGATAAAACACGAAAACTGAATGATGGTAGGTGCAGACAAAACTTGCAAGAGTTTCTATACATACACAGCCATGAAATGACGTATGTCAGTATACATCACATCATGGACTAAATCGCACTCATGTCGAGCATTCAATCTGAGAGGACGGGTGTACACAGACAGAATATTCGCTAGTACGAAGTTGGGGACGTATGCAAGGACCTAGTGACGTATTGTACAACTCTACTGACCGAGCGAGGTGGCGCAGTGGTTAGCACACTGGACTCGCATTCGGGAGGACGACGGTTCAATCCCGTCTCCGGCCATCCTGATTTAGGTTTTCCGTGATTTCCCTAAATCGTTTCAGGCAAATGCCGGGATGGTTCCTTTGAAACTGCACTGCCGATTTCCTTCCCAATCATTCCCTAACCCAAGCTTGCGCTCCGTCTCTAATGACCTCGTTGTCGACGGGACGTTAAACACTAACCACCACCACCACCACCACTACAACTCTACTGAGATCGATCAACACATTAAATAATGAGGTTAATGTAATTGAAAAGAAAGTAAACTATACAGGTTCATGATACTGGAAAGTAGGGGGAGAAGAAGGTATATAAGGTTTATGTTGCATAGAACTCTGCTTAGTATGTAACAAGATGTCACCTAAGCATTAAGTCATCCAGGTAGGGTTGGTTGTTCGAGAGAAACTGTGGCTGCTACAGTTAGGACATTTGCAGTAGGAGAAAACACTAAGAGAAACCTTTAAGCCAGTTACTGAATCTTCCAGGCAACTCTCAGTGACAATACGTGATGACGGCGATACCATTGCTGATTTCATTAACTTCTGAACCTTAGTTTCCTAAACCGTAAATTATTCACTGAAATATCTGGAAATGTATGGTGAAATATTAAAATTGACAGACGTACGTAAAAAAGCAAATCGACTACCAAAAACAAAAAGCAGTGGGAAATACAAAATCATTTTAAAGCCTATATTAGATGCAGCACATATCACCGGTAATGGTATTGACAGCCTTTAATAGGTTCCACAACGAAACATTGTCTCGAAATTTGGTAGAAAATGTTAAGAAATTCTGGTCGTATGTAAAGTACACAAGCGGCAAGACGCAGTCAATACCTTCGCTGCGCAGTGGCGATGGTACTGTTACCGACGACTGTGCCGCTAAAGCGCAGTTTTCCGAAATTCCTTCACCAGGGAAGACGAGTGGAATATTCCAGAATTTGAAACACGAGCAGTTGCTAGCATGATTTTCTTAGAAGTAGATACCTTAGGGGTTGCAAAGCAACTCAAATCGCTTGATACAGGCAAGACTGCAGGTCCAGATTGTATACGGATTAGGTTCCTTTCAGATTATGCTGATACAATAGCTCCCTACTTAGCAATCATATACAACCACTCGCTCACCGATAGATCTGTACCTACAGACAGGAAAATTGCGCAGGTCGCACCAGTGTTTAAGAAGGGTAGTAGGAGTAATCCATCGAACTACAGACCTATACCATTGACGTCGGTTTGCAGTAGGGTTTTGGAGCATATACTGTATTCAAACATTATGAATGACCTCGAAGGGAACGAGCTATTGACACGTAATCAGCATGGCTTCAGAAGACATCGTTTTTGTGCAACGCAGCTAGCTCTTTATTCGCACGAAGTAATGGCCGCTATCGACAGGGGCTCTCAAGTTGTTTTCGTATTTCTAGATTTCCGGAAAGCTTTTGACACCGTTCCTCACAAACGACTTCTATTCAAGCTGCGGGCCTATGGGGTATCGTCTCAGTTGTGCGACTGGATTCGTGATTTCCTATCGGGAAGGTCGCAGTTTGTGGTAATAGACGGCAAGTCATCGAGTAAAACTGAAGTGATATCAGGTGTTCCTCAGGGAAGCGTCCTGGGACCTCTGCTGTTCCTGATCTATATAAATGACCTCAGTGACAATCTGAGCAGTTCTCTTAGACTGTTCGCAGATGATGCTGTAATTTATCATCTAGTAAGGTCATCCGAAGACCAGTATCAGTTGCAAAGCGATTTAGAAAAGATTGCTGTATGGTGTGGCAGGTGGCAGTTGACGCTAAATAACGAAAAGTGTGAGGTGATCCACATGAGTTCCAAAAGAAATCCGTTGGAATTCAATTACTCGATAAATAGTAAAATTCTCAAGGCTGTCAATTCATCTAAGTACCTGAGTGTTAAAATTACGAACAACTTCAATTGGAAAGACCACATAGATAATATTGTGGGGAAGGCCAGCCAAAGTTTACGTTTCATTGGCAGGACACTTAGAAGATGCAACAAGTCCACTAAAGAGACAGCTTACACTACACTCGTTCGTCCTCTGTTAGAATACTGCTGCGTGGTGTGGGATCCTTACCAGGTGGAATTGACGGAGGATATCGAAAGGGTGTAAAAAAGGGCAGCTCGTTTTGTATTATCACGTAATAGGGGAGAGTGTGTGGCAGATATGATACGCGAATTGGGACGGAAGTCATTACAGCAAAGACGTTTTTCGTCACGGCGAGATCTATTTACGAAATTTCAGTCACCAACTTTCTCTTCCGAATGCGAAAATATTTTGTTGAGCCCAACCTACATAGGTAGGAATGATCATCAAAATAAAATAAGAGATATCAGAGCTCGAACAGAAAGGTTTAGGTGTTCGTTCTTCCCGAACGCTGTTCGGGAGTGGGATGGTGGAGAGATAGTATGATTGTGGTTCAGTAAAATAACATGGAAAATTCCCCACATCAGTGTAGCAGATGAGGAGCACTTGAAACTTAAAAGTTCTGAATTCTGGTGGATATCTGCCATTAACGTTCCGTCCATGGGAGCTTTATAATTACCCAGTACTACCGACAGCGACCACACAAACGTGGGCTGTTCAATTGGAGACACCTAGATTCAATATACTTACATTTCAGACAGATAGGAGGGGCACTGTGACAAATGATTCCACGGCATTTGACAATTGCAAGTTAACTGATACCAAAGTCTACTTGTGTCTAGAATTCTATCCGTATGACAGTTTCCTGCTGCAGTGGAAGGGAAATGTATAGTGTCTAGAACTTGACATGTATATGAGGTATCGCAATTTGTACTATGAAGGTGCTGAAGAGGAAGCATGTCCACTCAGTCAATGGAAATTCAAGGAGTTGGCACCATCTACCGCAACAGACTGCTCAAATTAGAACTAGATTATAAAATCAGGGCCAATAGACATACAAATTGAATTTGAACCTTCAGCAAATTTCCCAGAACATACTGCAGCATATTCCAAAGTTCTGCATGGCCACGTGATGAACCCTCTGCCAAGCACTTAAATGTCAATTGCAGAGTAGTCATATAGATGTAGATGTAATAGAGTGACAATCGGTTCCTATAGTATATGCAGAATGAACATTAGTATAGCGGTGGAAGCATATCGTTGATGCTGTGCGTGGTCTACAGAGCCTGTGATCGCTGAGAAGAGATATAGATAGATAGGTAGGGACAAAGGCATCATTGAATAAGTATGGAGACAGTATCGCGACAACAACACAAACTCGCACAGATAACATACCCTCATGGGAAAGCTGTATTTGAAGGTTTGGATGACTCTGGCAGGCTAATCTTGTAGATATGAGACAATGTTCATGTGTGAATAATGGTTTCAAATATATTTTAATAGTCATTGATACATACTCTAAATTCGCAGGGGATTTAATGGTCAAAACAAAAATAGGGAGGGATGTTGCAAACATGTTTGAGTGATGGAGATTAACCGATGCTCAGAAAACCTTCAAACAGATCAAGGTTGAGAATTGTACAATAGATGTTTCGAGATTGTGATGGAGTAGTATGGAGTAGGCCACTACTCAACATTTACCTACTCAGAGGCAAGTATTGTGGAATGTCTGAAAAGAACAGTGAAAGCGCAGATCTTTGTGGTTCATACAAATGGATAGACATGTTCCTGCAAATAATTGCACAGTATAATGGAACCAAAAATAGCGCAATAGAAATGATACCAACAGATGTTCATGATATTGGAGTCTTAGATGTGGTATACAGTCTCATTAAAATGGTGAATTCACACAAACATAAATTTAATGTAAGCGGTTTAGTATAAATTTAAAAAAAAAGCATTTGTGAGGTTATACCAACCAAACAGGTCGAGTGAGATATTTACAGTTTCCAAAACGCAAACAACAAATTCTAGAACCTACATCTTAAAGGACAGCAGCGGTACCGAAATTGCAGAATGCTTTTCCACAGAGAAAAATCAGAAGAGTTCAGAAGCATATGTGTTTCTCACAGAGAGGATCATCAGATATCGAGGGAATGGAGCATTAGTTAAATTTCTGGATTTCTTGCAACAGAAAGAAGTTGAACTGACGCCAACGATTTTCTATACATGGTGTTACAAAAAGGTACGGCCGAACTTTCAGGAAACATTCCTCACACACAAATAAAAAAAAGATGTTATGTGGACATGTGTCCGGAAACGCTTAATTTCCATGTTAGAGCTCATTTTAGTTTCGTCAGTATGTACTGAACTTCCTCGATTCACCGCCAGTTGGCCCAATTGAAGGAAGGTAATGTTGACTTCGGTGCTTGTGTTGACATGCGACTCATTGCTCTACAGTACTAGCATTGTTGGTGATGTCTTGATAGGGCCCCACGTTCTTCCACCTACGCTCAATGGAGCACGTTATCACGATTTCATACGGGATACTCTACCTGTGCTGCTAGAACATGTGCCTTTACAAGTACGACACAACATGTGGTTCGTGCATGATGGAGTTCCTGCACATTTCAGTCGAAGTGTTCGCACGCTTCTCAACAACAGACTCGGTGACCGACGGATTGGTAGAGGCGGACCAATTCCATGCCTCCACGCTCTCCTGACCTCAACCCTCTTGACTCTCATTTATGGGGGGGGGGATTCGAATTGAGAATATGTTGAAGGATTCTACAGCAAAACCGAATTTAGGGATACTGGTCTGCAATTTTTGCAGGTCGGTTCTTTTACCCTTCTTATATACTGGAGTCACCTGCGGTTTTTTCCAGTTACTTGGGACTTTGTGCTAGGCGAAAGATTCACAATAAATGCGGGCTACACAAAGGGCCATTGCCCTAGAGTACTCTGTAAAACCGAAGTGGGGTTACATCCGGACCTGGTGATTTACTCGCTCTCAAATCTTTCATTTTGTCCCTATGCGATGAAAGTTTATTACTATATCGTCTATACGGGATTCTGTCTGATGATCGAATGACGATACATTTGCACGATTCTCCTGTGTGAACAATTTCTGAACGCGAAATTTAAAACTTTGGCTTTCGTTGTGCTGTCTCCAACTGCCACGCCGGACTGGTCAACTAGGGACTTCAAAGGGAAGCAGAATTTTCCCAGGTTCTCTGACAGATATTTTGCTAAGGTGTGACAGTGGTAGTTATGCGCTTAGTGCTTAGCTCTTTTCACAGACGGACGATTCTCTACTAACCTTCACTTGTCGTCATTTGTGTGTTCTGTTTTGAACCTAAAGTTCAACAGCCTCTGCTTCCTCAGTATCTTCCGAATTTCGTTTTTAAACCATGGTCGATCTTTTCCATTCTTTATCCACTTACTAGGCACACGATTTACAATCTGGGTAAACGTTGCCCTTAAGTCCTTTACATCCATCTTACTGGAACTAAGTGATGCCAGTTCATTGTCTAAGTGAGATGTTAACAACTGCTTATCTGCTCTATCAAGCAGAAACACTCGCCTAGCCTTCTTGAATAATTTATTAGCTCTCGCAATCATAATCGCTTTAATGACTACATGATCGATAATGCAAGTTCCTATATTGACATAGTCGATAATGTCCTGCCTATTTGTTACTACAAGGTCTAAAATACTAATTACTTACTGCATATTGCGAATGAATGCGGCAACAACGATGAAGAAGCACAAACAGAAAGACTTAGCTATAGATGTCTGCCATCATAGAGGTGTCGTGACAGCGAAGTCGTTCGTGAAATCTTAATGGTGACAATCACTCGGTAAGGCAGTGGCAAAGCTCCGTCGGCTGCAGGAAACGGAGAATTGACGGGAAAATAAATTCGGCTTTGCACTTCAGGGCACTGCATTTGTGACTGAGTGCGCTCAAAATGAGTGCAGTGTCATTAGGCACATCTGATGCTGGTTTGGTGACTTTCTGTGTCACGTGCTGGCGTTCCAGTAATGTGACGGAACACAAACGGACGAGCCTACTGCGAGTTACTCGGTGATAAATGTGTAGCGCACGTAAAAAGAAAAGGGATAACGTAAGCAGTGGTAGTTGAGCGAGGTTTGCCATGCAGCACCCATTATATTTGACTGACGTGAAGTGACAGCTCGATGTGCTAAAAACGGCATGATGCGGTAGTAGACTATAGGTACGCAAAAGGAAATGAGATTCGTATCACCAAGGCGCTACGTAATAAGGTGTAAAATATATTTCTTAATCACAAAATGCCGCCGCGCGGGATTAGCCGAGCGGTCTTAGGCGCTGCAGTCATGGACTGTGCGGCTGGTTCCGACGGAGGTTCGAGTCCTCCCTCGGGCATAGGTGTGTGTGTGTTTGTCCTCTGAATAATTTAGGTTAAGTAGTGTGTAAGCTTAGGTACTGATCACCTTAGCAGTTAAGTCCCATAACATTTCACACACATTTGAACATTTTTTACAAAAAGGGCTCCAGTAAGGTACTAAATAAATAAATCTAGTGACAAAACTGTGTGTCACGCTGTTATAGGGCACCATACGTGACCCTATAGACTCGGTATGAATTGGTCAATTGCCAAAGTATTGAGAACTAAACAAAACTTATGACTTCGATGGTCACATTGTCCTCATCACAGTGAGCTGTGACGAAATATTTCTATAGCGTCTGTGATTTGTTTCGACAATATCTACAGCTGGAATCAAGTTCTGATTTCAATGACTGATCTCCTTGTTGTTTTAATGTTACTCATGTCGTAACTGAGCGAATTTAAGTGAAACCTGGTGGTCAAGGGAAGGCAAGATTCGGTTAACATTGTGGACGGGTCCGTAATCAGTTACTGTTGGTTGCCTTTTACAGATGCACAAAATTTTTTTAACCAATAATTCCAGACTCAACAATACCTAAAAATACCACACATTATAATTGGGTAGACTTCCGCGGCCAGAGTCAGTCGACATAAAAGTTTTCTGGGTATAGTACCGCGTCATAATGTAAAAACCAGAAGAAGGCCGCTGCAATCGTGGCCGAAACGTTGGTTTTTCTCCAGCAGCAGTAGTTTTTACATTATGACGCGGTACTATACCCAGAAAACTTTTATGTCGTATACCACACGTTATTAATGAAAGAATAAACAACTGTGTAAATAATAGTTGTTTTCTGTGAGTTACAATTTAGCAAATCACCATTAAATACAGAGACAGCAGATAATGTTTTAAAACCAAGCCACTGTGTTCTGGGCAGAAGGCCTTACACGCCAGGAAAGGAAATAAATTAAGAATTGTTTAAAACTCGCTGCAACTTACAAATTACAGGTATTCAAATATTAGAGGCAAGTCGCCACAAACACAGCAGAAGGCATCAGACGCCAGGAATGGCAGTAAATAAGGTTTTACAGGCTTACTGCGTAAATACAAATGCCAAAATAGAATTTTGAAGCAAATGACCACAATCACGGCTGAAGGTGTTACACGCCAAGAATGGCAATAAATTAAAAATTTAGAAACCTGCTGTAAAACAGAAAATACAATAGCAAAGGTCAATTAAAAATAAGTAACTGATCACCAAACAGGTGAAATAAGATGCTGGTAAACTTTGTAACACAACCCCTAACAGCCACTGAGCACTACACTGCTAGATTTATTCCAGAAGGCGACCGGAACTATTAACTAGACATATATAACCCTTAATGTAGGCATTAAAAGGTACTGTAATAAATAATACAATAATAAAATACAAGGGTACTGAGGCAGATTATGCCCACAGAAGGCATGGGCTGAAGGAGCGTTACACTGAACTACTGGCCATTAGACCTCCTATTAGAACACACATATCTTACCAGAACCAAGGGGCCACAGACGGTGCTCCAGGAATCGACCTCTGAGGAGGTCTGGCAACAAACACTTTCGCGAGCGAAGAAATAGGCAGCCAAGAGTTGCATTCACTTCACAAGATGGTAACTCAGACCAGTGGCAGTCTAACTGATGATAATCTTGTTGAAGGGACCTAAAGTCCGATAAACCAAATGCAACGATGGAACAATACGCCAAAGCCGGAACCGGCGGTCTGCACTACGTCCCCAGAACAGAGCACAGTGACTGAAGTGTTTGTACCACAGCGTATGGTCTCTATTGCAGCTGAGTAAAAGCTTATAGTTCATGTAAATAAAGAACGCATTAATCTATGTGAGCATTTGTGTTGTAGAAAGAGGATGCTGGCCACCCATAACATCCTCTCCCTTGTTTCCTTCGTCCAAAGCTCTACATCTACAAAGTTCCTCGTCAGTTTGAGATGTCGAAATGAGATTTTGGCAAATGATAGCACAGGAAGAGTATTTTGTTCACCATATAGTTACTATAGAAAACCTTGTTATCTACCATGTTATTGCACTAACTGAAGACTTTTCCAGTGAAATTTTTGAAGGCCATCAATAGCTGGTAGGAGAAATGCTTTGTGTTTTGGAACAACATATGTGAAGAAATAACACTTTTTTTTTTTTTTTTTTGACAGCGAGGATGTGTTTTTTCATAAGGGACTGACTTTACTTTCTCTCAGTTCCCCATGTAATAAACTTAATATACCAATGTTTCACAGTTTTCTCACAATAGTGTCTGCAAAACACGTTAGTGAGGTGAGACTGTGTAAACTCCACTGTGTTTTGGCAAAATAAACAAATTTTGAGGTGGCGGCCAGAGAAATGTGTAGGTTTTACTCAAAATTCGACACTCGTGAGGCTTATCTGAAAGTTGCAAATGATTAAGAAAAAAAAGCGTCTTCAGGCCACCAGTGGTCTACCATACCATCCGACCGCCGTGTCATCCTCAGGGGTGGATGCGGATAGGAGGGGCGTGTGGTCAGCACATCGTTCTCCCAGTCGCAAGATGGTATTCTTGACCGAAGCTGCTACTATTCGGTCGAGCAGCTCCTCAATTGGCATCACGAGGCCGAGTGCACCCCGAAAAATGGCAACAGCGCATGGCGGCTGGATGGTCACCATTCCAAGCGCCGGCCACGCCCAACAGCGCTTAAGTTCGGTGATCTCACGGGAACCGGTGTAGCCACTGCTGCAAGGCCGTTGCCACCACAAATGATTAAGAAGCCAGATGGAAATAAATCCCTGCATTTTCGACGGAATTCTTTTTAGATACTAACAAAGGTAGAGGTGACATCTTTTGGAATGGTTCTAAACATTCATGGTGGTGTCTTTTTGTTCTATATCGTGTCTCCCTACCACTTTCGCGCAACGACTCTCTGAGCGTGTTTTTTAGGGAATTGACTAGTTTGAACCTGGGACCTGTTGCTGGTAAGGAGATGCCAGACCACACATGACATATAGAATTCAGAAGAATTCTGTGAGACTAGCGATGATATAACCAAATACTAAATGATCTCAGCGTCAGCTCCACTGCACTCCCTGTAAAAGAATCTTAACACTAACTAAATTTAGTGGAAGGGGTTCAAGGCTTTCCTATTTTTAGTTAGCTGGTCAAATAACGTCGAAAAAGCAGTTAAGTTTACCATTGGAAATTTTATTCTACTCACAAAACATTGTTTATAAATTGCACTATTCATAAAAGGAAGTGTTCTAATACTGGATGGTAAAAAGCAACTGTGTTCAACAAAAATGTGAACGAATATTCCCTGAATGGGTTTCCAAGTTCTACAATGGATCGAAGGATTACCTATGCCATATCACATCTATAATCTAGGTTTAATTTAAGTTTCACAAAAGAGAAAACTATCAAAATGATCTACAGTGTCCCTCAATTATCTTTAATTACTTATCTAACTTGTCGTAAATTACAGGGGCTGATGTGGCTTCTCTGATGTGGTCCTTGACGTAACAGAGATGCGACAAAGTCTCACGCTAAAACTTGCGTGTGGTGTGGCCCTAGTGGGTAGCTGGCGACGTGGGTGTCCAGTCCGTCCCTTATCGTAGGGCCTCCTAGCTTAACACGGTTCTGCTCTCGGCTTCTGTTCTCGTTTCTCCCCTCGGAACTGCGTCTGTCTCACAGTGGGAAGGTACGACATGCATTTAGCCATTCTTGTGTTAGTTTGTGGTATTCCATTTGCTCACTCGTTACTCGTATTACTTTGGTTAATTTAATGTCACGATTTATCCGGAGCTATGTGACATACTACTGGATTCGCTTATCATGTCAGGGTTTTCATGGAAGGTGTTGGATTTGCCTGATACCTTACATGGTCACCATTCAAGTGCAGGTGCAGAGGGACAACACTTAATATTTACAAAAAATGTGACCATATGCTTCAGTTTAGGACGGCACTTTCCCCTCCACAGCTCGGCATATCTCCTACAGCGCTCTGAGCGACCCCTCCCCCCCTCCCTCACCGCTGCTGCTCTCCCCTTGCTTCCCCAGCCAATTGCGCATCTAGTGGGCACGGCGTTTTGTGTGCACTATACTGCCAAACATTCAGTGCAACTCAGTCACTGCTGGAATAGCACTTTTTGTTCGTGTTTCACTGTCGCTGTTAAGGTGAAGTGAGCACAAACCATTTCAGATGAGAATAACTCGATGTTGTACCGAGATCTTATATCAAATAGGTAGAAATACGCCATTATTAACCAACATGATGTGTAGACTGTATTACACATCCAAATACAGCATATCACTACAAATTATTTTCACCACGCTCATTGTGTTACATTTTCTTTCTTTTAAGTTTTTCTTTGCATTTGCATTATATAAATTATATTCTCATCATCGAGGTAGTACCAAATTATATGGAACCAGTTTAACAATTGTTTAGCATTCAATTTGGTGTAACCTCAGAGAAACCTTTATACACTACTGCCCATTAAAATTGCTACATCACGGAGATGACGTGCTGCAGATGCGAAATTGAACCGACAGGAAGAAGATGCTGTGATATGCAAATGATTAGCTTTTCAGAGCATTCGCAGAAGGTTGGCGCCAGTGGCAATACCTACAACGTGCTGACATGAGGAAAGTTTCCAACCGATTTACATACACAAACAGCAGTTGACCGGAGTTGCCTGGTGAAATGTTGTTGTGATGCCTCGTGTAAGGAAGAGAAATGCGTACCATCACGTTTCCGACTTTGATAAAGGTCGTATTGTAGCCTATCGCGATTGCGGTTTATCGTATCGCGACGTTGATGCTCGCGTTGGTCGAGATCCAATGACTGTTAACAGAATATGGAATCGGTGGATTCAGGGGGGTAATACGGAACGCCGTGCTGGATCCCAACGGCCTCGTATCACTAGCAGTCGAGATGAAAGGCATCTTATCCGCACGGCTGTAACGGATCGTGCAGCCACGTCTCGAACATTGAGTGAACAGATGGGGACGTTTGCAAGACAACAACCATCTGCATGAACAGTTCGACGACGTTTGCAGCAGCACGGACTATCAGCTCGGAGACCATGGCTACGGTTACCCTTAAAGCTGCACCACAGACAGGACCACCTGCGATGGTGTACTCAACGACGAACCTGGGTGCATGAATGGCAAAACGTCATTTTTGCGGATGAATCCAGGTTCTGTTTACAACATCATGAAGGTGACATCCATGTTTGGTGACATCGCCGTGGACGCGCATTGGAAGTGTGTATGCGTCATTGCCATAGTGACGTATCACCCGGCGTGTTGGTATGTGGTGCCACTGGTTACACGTCTCGGTCACCTCTTGTTCGCACTGACGGCAATTTGAACAGTGGACGCTACATTTCAGATGTGTTACGACCCGTGGCTCTACCCTTCATCCGATCCCTGCGAAACCGTGCAGGACAATGCACGACCGCATGTTGCAGGTCCTGTACGGGCCTTTATGGATACAGAAAATGTTCGCCTGCTGCCGTGGCGAGCACAATCTCCAGATCTCTCACCAATTGAAAATGTCTGGTCAATAGTGGCCGAGCAACTGGCTTGTCAAAATACTCCAGTCACTACTCTTGATGAACTGTGGTATCATGTTGAAGCTGCATGGGCAGCTGAACCTGTACACGCCATCCAAGCTTTGTTTGACTCAATGCCCAGGCGTATCAAGGCCGTTATTACGGCCAGAGGTGGGTGTTCTGGGTACTGATTTCTCAGGATCTATGCACCCAAATTGTGTGAAAATGTAATCACATGTCAGTTGTAGTATAATATATCATCTATATTTCTCCTTGGTGTAGCAATTTTGAAGGCCAGTAGTGTGTATTAAGTTCTTTATATTATTAAAAAAAGCATTAACAACTGTATACCAATAAGATTATAACAATGAGAAGTTTTTGCTATTAGATTCAGAAGCATCCGACTCAGCTTACATTCCAAAGTGGTTGGTTACTCTGTACTGCTAATGAAATAAATAAATAAATAAAATAAATAAATAATAAATGACCCTGTTAATACATATCGACAAAATAAATGCACTGGGCTAATCTCGGACCGCTCAGTCCAAAGTGTCACATAAAATCACGCTATAAAAAATCATTTTCCTCACAACGAGAAACAAATCGTCTATTTCCTTCACCACTGGGCGTCACATGAAAGACCTGAGGAGCAGTCTTCGTTTGTGGAAACTCCAGCTACACAATGCAAAAAATAAATTGCAATCCTCTGTCGAAAGAGCAAAGGAAATGTGTCTGACAACCCATAGGAGAGACACCCTATAGCCTACATTAATTAAATGTCTTACAGCATTACTGGTCATCTGATCGAACAAATGTTTCGGGTAGTACTACTGCCAATGCAATGATTCTTCAGTGTAATCTATTTATTTCAT
Source organism: Schistocerca gregaria (assembly GCF_023897955.1). Classification (NCBI taxonomy): domain Eukaryota; kingdom Metazoa; phylum Arthropoda; class Insecta; order Orthoptera; family Acrididae; genus Schistocerca; species Schistocerca gregaria. The sequence continues at coordinate 78,237,858 of NC_064930.1, forward strand.
GTGTAGACTTTTACTATACAACAAGCAGCTGTGTGAAGCTCAGGTGAAATACACAAATAAAACGCAAGTAATAAGCATGATTTGTTACTGTACTTCACTTAAGGTATTAATAAACATTATTCGGATGCAAAGTGTATTAATTCAGTATCACGTTTCCGTTATCTTAAGTTCCGTTACCACAGTATTTGTATTTGAGGAATTATTGATCAGGTGATCGCAGTATGTTTAGATGTCTCATTTTCATGGAATAAGGAAATGGTAGACCTAACTGTGGTATGCTCACTGGAGCATTATACCGTACAGGTTAAACAATCCGCCATTTTGAAACCCACATTGAAGGCCCTGATTTAAATTATACAGAACACATACACTTTTTCATATGCTCTTAAGGCCATCAAAAGTACATTCGTTGCACAGGTGATATCACGGCGTAGTAAATGAATTGACTTACATTTGACTCAAAGAGACGAAGTGTAGGTATGTTAACTGCTTTATTTCTCGTGGTCGTGCGGTAGCGTTCTCGCTTCCCGCGCCCGGGTTCCCGGGTTCGATTCCCGGCGGGGTCAGGGATTTTCTCTGCCTCGTGATGGCTGGGTGTTGTGTGTTGTCCTTAGGTTAGTTAGGTTTAAGCAGTTCTAACTTCTAGGGGACTGATGACCATAGCTGTTAAGTCCCATAGTGCTCAGAGCCATTTTTTGAACTGCTTTCTCTAATCGAATTGGTAATGATGTTTTTTAATTCCTGTTGCTTGAATGTTAAATTAAAGTCGGTGATTAGACGAGCATTTATAATATGATGCATTCAGTTAAGCCATACGTTGCTCTTATAAATATTTACCAAACACAGTTAAAATGGGTTACCAGTAGCGTATTTTCTGGTTTATATATGGTTACAATGGAATACAGCAGGCATAAAAATTGCATGTCAGCACAAGTGGGACTCGCAGTTTTACTGACTGTTTCAAAAGCTTTAAAAGAAATCTATCAGAGGTTATTTAAAAAGTAAAACAAAAAAAACTGAAATGACAAACTGTTTCGTAAATCTGGGAATAAAGCTAAAGCAGCCTAGCAAGTTATTAAAGAGAGTATTGGGTGCTAGGTCAGATAGTCAAGGCAATATCAAACTGACTGAAAAAGCAATTAAGTAAGTAACCCCTCGCTAGTGGCTAATACTTTTAACTGTTACTCCCAAACATAGGTGAGCAATTGATACTCATTACGTCAATCACCCAGACCATAAGAGAGTAATACACACAAAAAAACACCATCTGGCGTAGCGGAACAATAAAACAACGCGAAATTGGCTGATTTACTTTCCTACACCACGCGAAGTATACAACACTGTCCTCAGATTGGGATTCAAAATGGTGGTTTGTTCCACTCTGTGTACCCAGTGCTCGATGCTTGAGTAAACGTAAACGTCACTCGGGAATTGGACCTCAGACCTGTTACCACTGGCCGACTGCTGTCTACAGGGTGGTGGGAGGATCTATCTATGATTTTAGGGCATGCTATAATGTAACAAACTACTGAAACTACCGATACCACCGGCTGGCGAGGTGTGTGGTGCCGTCAATAAACTTGAAGGACCAAGTGAACTTTAACTACGTAAACATAATCTGAAATATTGTTATTTTGTTACAAAACTTAATATGAGGACAACATGAGGTGTATTGCCACAGAATTATATTATAAACACTTTTCATTTTTCATACTATGTTTTTCATATACGTATACGTGCGATGTGTAAAATATCGATATACCACCAAGGTTGGTAGTACTGCACACTTTGCAAGCTCTGCGAACAGGAGCCGGTTGTTGGCTGGTGTAGAGACAATGGGCAGCTGGTGTTGAGACGTAATACTCTTGCTTTGAGAAGGTCAAGGATAGAGGGGACGAAATGGTGTATTGGAAAAAGCTGTTACACTGAAAATTATTGAATATCGTCACGATCAGCATTTATAAAACAAAAGTTGGAAGTTTAAATATGTGTCAGTTCTTACGCAGCAGAAGACACACTCTGGACCTCAAATTGATTTAACAACCAGCGGGTGGCGAGGTTCATCACTGGACCACGAGCGTACAACAACGACCAATAAAGGTAAGAAAGATATATTACTCTAAATTCAAAGTGTGACGATACCTTTCTTTCTCCATGTCTTCAACCCTGTATGTACTCTATTGTTAGAGTGAACAGTGTGACGGGGGCTTGTGGTCGACGAGGCACACCAGGGAGACCACACACGTTTAAAATGGTAATTTGTAGCTTAATATACTACTACTGATAATAATTAACATTTGTCCCCCAGAGAAAGAGGTGCATTACAGTGCGGACATCAACCCGACAGCCCACCCCAGCCTAACACTGCCGCCAGGTGGTTCCTGGACTGGAGGTGGCGCTGCTTCTGCACTCAGTCACCTCCTGCTCTGCCCTCACCGTGCTAGGTGGATCTTCCTGTCCAGACCTCCCCAACGTAGAATAGAAATCAAGAGATACTAGGAATCGAACGCTGGTCCCTTCACACAGAAGGCACAGGCGCTAACCACTTTTTTGTTGGCTTCTTTCTTTCGATCTGTTCATTGATTTGTCCTCAGTGGACCTGTGCTGATGCTGAACGCCATCTTTCGAATTCAGTCGACGATAATTTCACTCAGCTTTCTTTCCGTTACTACTACAGAAGGTAGGCACTCCTCTGACCGAACACTCCGAGCTACCATTCTGGGCTTAACCACTCGGCTACATAGGTGACCTGGTACATTTCCGTCATTGGAAATCCATCTTCCTTCAAGCAGTCTGAACTTTCCTAATGCTTTGCAAAATTGCGCTACAGGTGATCAAGCATACTTCCACGGGATATTTGATCGTGCATGCTTGTCGAGCTTGCAGTATGTGCACTGTGTGGAGCTCTTGACACAGTACGCATGTTTAAGGCCCCTACACATGCACCAGTTTATTGGCCGACCAACGGACTGAGCAATTTCGTGTCAGCCCACACACGTCTCCACCGACTGCACTCGGCGATTACAGTGACACTGTTGTAACCTCCCCACAAAAATAAAATAATATCAATAATACTCTCATTTGGCGTAACTACCCAACAGTGAAAATATAATACAATGTGACAAACCTATAACCTTTCAATAACTGACAGTCAATTTAACCTGGTAATTTTGGACGTCAGCAATGCTGCGTCACGGCCCTGATACATCATTCTGAATAAACTGAAAAATCTTACCTTAATTAGATCGCCGGATAAAGCGTATATATCTGCTCCTATAAGAAATTTTCCTGGCGCAGCTAAGTGCAATGCTGGCCGATAGATTTGTCTTATAAAAAAGGAAAGAACTGACTTTTCTTTTCAATAATTGGGATTCCCAAGGATTGGAGAAATTAGTGAATTCTTTAAATTGAGATAAATGTTAAAAGTTACTTTTTATGAGAAAGATTATTATTAACAGATTTTTTAAAAACATTTACATGGGACTTGATGTAACGATACTACATATGCGCGAGGCTGCTTTTACCTTATCCTACCACGCTCAGGCTCCGCCATCGCTGCACACGACCGGCCCAGCCAACACGATACACCATACACGACTGCTCGCTAGCAACAACTTGCTCCTACTGTTAACAAATGAAATAAAGTGCCCACGCACTGTATATGTCTATCATTTTACAAGAATTTAAATGCACTGTATAAGTTTTTACCATTTTTTTACATGAAGTGAAAACATTAAGAAATTAAATAAAGTGCACACCCACTGTATAAGTCTCTACCGTTTTACAAAAATTTAAATGCACTGTATAAGTCTTCACCATTTTATAAAAACTAGGAAAAGAATGGGAAGGACTGAATCATGGTTGTAGCACAGTAGGTTGCACATAGCTGCACTGAAAGTCCATATCTTTCTACATAAGCACAACACCACGTGAGACAATTTGAAGTTTTCTTCCCTGAAGTATTTATCAGTGTAGCCAAGACACTGAAATGTTGTATTAATATTCAGTGTTATCATTTTGGTAGTACATTAGGTACACCAAACAGTGGGACCATAATAACATCTCCATCGTTCAAGGTTGTGGACAGCTTGATATGTCAACACCATACTCTTGTAGAATCCATACTCTTACAGCAAAGTAGAATTAGTGCAAAAGCCAATATAGTGCTCCATGATCATGAGGATGGACAGGATAAACGGATATTGCAGTAATTAGGTCAGAAGGTGAAGGACACATTAAGTCTTATGCTAGTCATCATAGAATTACACTAGTGTATCAACCAATTTGAATAATTATTGGCACTCATTGGTTAGTTACTGAACATTTTTCTGCATTATTCAGAAGTCATCATTCAAAGCAAGACTTAATTAATGGCATAGCATTTATGAATAAGTCATCATATTACAGTTATCAGTGGCATTCATAAGACAATTCATGACAGTAATTATTGACATTCATTGGCTAGTTACAAAGTATTCATATGGTGTTACAAAACATTATTCAGTGTTATTCACAAGTCATCACTTAAAACAGGAGTTACTGAGTGTAGCATCAAGTTACTGGTGTTTATATACGATATCATGTGACTGACGTAAGACATATTTAAAATGTAAGACATTGGAATTATTACTCGAGGTCGGTAGTCCAATAATACATAGACATAATGGAATCAATACACAGAAAATTTGCATTATCTTTAGAACTAAAAATATATCTTAAACTGGTAGCATTATTTAGTTGTATACTGGTAATAGTTAAGACTCGTAATAATTTTTTTTTTTTGCTAGCTATGCATTGTGTTGGGATCGATAATTAATTGCTGGGGCATGAAAATATTTGCTTTTGACTTATTGCTGGAAATAAGGATTATTAACGTCATTCGTCATTAGTCAGCTGTAGCAAGGTTATGAAACAAGTACAGTATATGTGATCACATTCATAAATGATAGACACAACTGGGTTTAATAAGTAACAGGTTTAGTAAGTATCATGAAAAGCTTCTCCTGGAAAAAAATACAAAGTGGATTATTGAGCTGAAAGAAAAAAGTTATATTATGCTGAAAAGTAGCAAACTTCAAATTATCAGGTAATGAAACGTGTACTTAATATGTGTGTACTCTAGCTGTCTTTCCGAAAACATTCAGTCATTATACTATGCGACATAAGACATGCTGTCAAAAGGAACTGCAACAAATACATAACTACATATCATTTCTTAACTAACAGTAAATATATAAACTTCATCATTATCATCATCTGCAAAGAAAAACTTCTGCAAAAAATAGACACTTCCCCATTATGCATATTCATATTACCATTTACTTCATACAACTATTCATTATCATTCATTACTTCATATAGTATAGTTTCTTTCTTCTAGCATATTTCATCACTAAAATCAACATGTGTAGTTCTGTCTGACAGCCTGCAATAATCGCCTCGTATTCTGAAAGAAAAATAATTAGTCAAGACTGCTATCATACGATGTGTATAGTATAGTCTGGTTAATGCTTGTTAATTCTGATCCATTTACCCTTCATGACAAGATATTGCATTTTCTTTCCTTCATTCTGATGGTAAAATTTCCATTTCATAGTAAACCACTGTGGTTGTTTAATTCATTTCTTTTTCACAGTATTGCTTTCTGAAAATGATGAATAAGGATTAATATCTTGCATTTAATCACATACTCATTAAATGAAAACTTGTTTCTAGTGATATAATTAAGCATACAGCATATCATGACAGAAAACATATTAGGTCAAAAACATAAGACAGTTTTTAAGTGCATAAAATATACACACAGTATCATAATGTAGTAGCAAATAAAATGTAGAATAGTCAAGATGTTGAGATATCACAATGCAAAATGTCAGTGTCAACTGGTATTTGTTACATCTTCAACATTTGATAGTGCATACAGACAAAATTCTACTTTCGATAGCAAAACAATCATACATACACACACAAAAAATCGGAAATGTGCACGGTCTGATATATAACGACAAGAAAAGCGACCTGCTAACCTTACCGCGCCGGGCACATGCCAGGAAAAAATATGATAATCATCAGTAAGTGTTCATATCAATAACCGGAAAAGGCATTACAATGTGATAAATCATAAAGTATGTTCATTCAATAAAGGGTTTAATATTGGAGACATGGTCATTGCCTTTGCTTTTTCTGGTTCTCAAAGTTTCAACATGTACCACATTGGGATGAGGAATGCTGCGAATTCTGTATGGACCTGCGTATAGAAGTTCAAATTTACTGCATCTACTCTTTCCTCTGTTGGATAAATAGTGTGTACGTACTAATATCTTCTGTCCTATGTGAAAGTCACGGCGTGTACAAACCTGTTTTTGCTGTCTTCTCCGGCGCTCTGCGGCACGTTTGATGTTGTTGAGCGCAATCTCAATTATTTCAGGGTGGCGTAGTCGACGAGATGTAGGAAAGGATACTAATTCTTTAATTTTGTTTGGTGGTTCAACATTTTTCAGTATAACAGTCGGAGATAGCATAGTGGATTCATTTGGTATGGAGTTAATTACATCCTGGAATGAGTGTATGTGTGTATCCCAATCAATATGTCTTTTATGGCAGTACATTCTACACAGTTTACCAATTTCTTTCATCAGTCGTTCACAGGGGTTCGAAGAAGCGAGATACTTGGATATATAGATCGGAGAAATGTTTCTAGCTCGTAACATACCTGTCCATATCGCAGATCTAAATTGTGGTCCATTGTCGGAAATTACTTTCAATACATGTCCTACATAAATAAAAAATGTTTTACAAATGCATTCGAAATAGATTTAGCAGTAGCTTTGCGCAACCCTCCACAATGTGCGCGGCGGCGAGTGAAGGAAACAAATTTCGAAGTGAGTTCAACAGCGACAAAGATGTAGCAAAAACCTCTATTAGTTCTGGGAATCGGTCCGAAAATGTCTACAGCGGCCATGTGTCTCAATTTAACAGGTACGATGTGATGTAACGGAGGAATATGTGAAGTCGTGTCTGATTTAGCTTTCTGGCAGATTTTACATGACGCTAAAACTCGTCGAATACGTTTCTTCATGTAGGCAAAATAACAGTTCTGTCTCAATATAAGAAAACATTTTCTGGCTCCATAATGTGCGTAACTTAAATGAGTATACCAAATTAATTTGTTAACAAGTTCGTCAGGAATGCATAATAACCAGTTGTTGCTGTCAGGGTGAGAGCGGCGAAACAGAATGTTATTGCGAACAGTGTAATGGTTTCTGATGGTAACATTATTCCTATCTTGCCAAAGGTGTTTAATTTCTTTCCATACGTTGTCTTTACTCTGCTCTTGTGCTATGTCTCGTAATGACGATGAAATGAAGTTTTCAAATGCGACTTGTTGAATATACATGAGGCTAGAATTTGCTTGGCAGAAGTTGGTTGCGATGTCTTGCTGATTGTTGCAGAGAGAACGGGATAGTGCGTCTGCTACAATATTTTGTTTACCGGGAATGTGAACAATTGTAAAATTAAATTCCTGTAAATAAAGTTTCCATCTGCTTAATCTGTCATGTGTAAATTTAGCGGAAAGTAAAAACTGGATAGCTCTATGGTCTGTGTAAACGGTAGTATGTCTTCCATAAAGAAAATGCCTAAATCGGGTAAATGCCCATACAACACAATGTTTCAATTTCTGTAACAGAATAATTGCGTTCAGCAGGTGACAGAATGCGACTTGCAAAAGCGATGTTTTTAATTACTGTATTACCGTCTTCAATTTCCTGAAAAATGTGTACGCCTAAAGCTGTGCTAGAACTGTCGGTGGCAATGGAAAAATTTCTAGTGAGATCTGGGTGTGATAAAAGTGGTGCATTCAACAAAGCTTGTTTCAGATTGACAAATTCAGACTGCGCTTGGCTATCCCAGGACCAAATAGTGTTTTTACCCGTCAGTTGTCATAATCTAGGGGTGTCTAAAGCAGAGTAATGAATAAATTTACGGAAAAACTAATTAAACCCAGAAAGCTGCGTAATTGTTTCTTTGTCGCGTAAAGCTTTAAGTTTTTCCGGGTCAGGCGCTATGTCTTCTGCTGAAATTACATGTCCAAGAAATATTATAGAAGTTTTGCCAAAGTGTGATTTGCTAAGATTAACTGTCAGTCCTCGTGCACGAAAAGTTTCCAACAGTTGTTCCAGAATCAGATTGTGTTCAGACCAGTTAGCTTCTGCAATAAGAATGTCGTCTACATACGTTGTGATTCTGTCTAAGTTCTGTCGGAAGTGTATTCAAACCGCGAATAAACGCTGCTGAAGAAATTGTTAAACCGATCGGTAATTTGCAAAATTGATAACAGTCACCAAAACAGAGAAATGCTGTGTACTTTCTGCAGTTCGGATGGAGCTGAATTTGCCAAAATCCCGATTTCAAATCTAATGTGGAATAAACAGCGGTACCATGAAATTTCTGTAAAAGTTCTTCTAGTGTTTGAGGGCGATCTGTTTCATTAACAATAATGTCATTGATGTGACGCGAATCAAGTACGAGGCGAAGTGAGCCATCCTTTTTCTTAACAATATGGAGCAGGTTTATGTACGGACTAACTGCTGGTTCAATAATACCTTGGTCAAGCGTAGTTTGCAATTCTTTCTTAACCCGTTCTCTGTGAATATACGGAATGGGATAATGTTTGGCTTTAAACGTGTCGTGCTGTTTAACTTTAAATTCATACATGAAATCGGACATAGTACCAGGGATGTTGTCAAAAACTGGAGCTTGCTGTAAAAGAATTTTGCGTAGTTGCGTACGTTCGTCGTCTGTATTTGCGCTGCTCTGTTTAACTTTAACAGAAATCATTAGCACAACGTCATAGTCGGCTTCGTCTGGTATATTATAGTTGTGTACGAACGTATCTGTGAACAATGTGGAATGACAGTTTATGTTACGTGATGCAGAAATGACTTCTGTCCGATTAATTGTTTGTTCTTCTGCAGATAAAAGTGCTGAAAATCTAATGCCAGTTGTACATTTTCATCCTTTAACATTAAATAGGAATTTTGAAAGTCAGTAATTGCGTCGTGTTGCACCAAAAAATTTGTACCTAAAATAACGTCTGTTGTCAATAAGGGAACAATCCAAAAATTTGAGTGGAACGTATGACCTGCAATACAAAATGATAAGTGTGTCTGTAATTTTACATCTACTCCTTTACCAGATACTGCTCCTTTTACTTTAGTTTTGCCTAATGGTAATGTAGGATACGTATTGTCTTTGTTACAAGCGTTGAAAGTTTCCTCATTTATAACTGACATAGGTGATCCAGAATCGATTACTGCCGAAAATGTGGACGATTCAATCTTTACTTCAATGATAGGGTGGGAAATGGTTTTTTGAATAACTGGTTTTTCATGCAAAAGAGTGTCTCGGATGTCGTCAAAAGTAATAATATTTTCGTGAACAAGAGTCTGTGTATCAAAAGTATTGCTTACATCGCTGGAAGGTTCGATCTGTGCTGTATCTAGTCAAATTCTATCTGACGTGCTGTTATTTGCGGGAGGATGCTGTGGCATTTCCACTATTTGTACTGTTCTGTTATTTCTCCCTGGCGTGTTACGTTGGGGATGATATCTACTGTCTGGTTCATTCATGATAATCTGTTGTTGCCGATGATTCTGCTGCTGGTAAAACCGACTGTTACGCTGAAAACTGTGCTCATTACTTTTACGTCTGTCATGATAGCCATTGCTATACGGAGCGTTGCGATAGGAGTTGAAATGGTGTGTTTTCTGTACGTACTGATTTCCTTGTTGTGCGTTACTATTTGGTGGAGCCGACGCTATACGTGTAGGCGGCGAAACATTAAAGCTTGTTTGACCTTGCAGACTACATTGTTGGTTTGGTATGCTAACCGGCTGCTTTTGATGCTGTTGCGGTGAAAACCCTGTATTGCTCCCAAAATGTGTTTGCGATTGCTGATAATTTTACACATACTGATGATAAAAATTTGTTTGTTATTAAAGTTCTGGTGGTTGTCACTTCTGGAGCGTCTAATGAAAACTGTCAGTTTTAGGTAAAACTTGTCGTATCAGGTTGTCTTTACTCATTCTTAATGCTAGATAGGTCGATAGTTGAAGAGCTGTTTTGATAGATATAAAGGATAGTAAAAGAGAAGGCAGCAGTTTAGAAAACTAAAGAAGAAATAGCACTACTACGGCTCGGGGCCCTGTGCACGCTACGGCACATATTCATCGAAGTATATATAATGAATCCCCTGAGGTCTATTACGCGCTGCAAATAATTTTTAGTTTCTGCATTAGAGGCAATGCCGGTGAAAATTCAAATGCAAATTGTTGTATCCAGGCCAATTCTAGTTTCTGCATTACAGGCCAAGCTGATGAAAATATAAAAGCAAATTGTCGTATCCAGTCCAAAGGATGTATTTGTATTCTGTCATTTTTAAATACTTTAAATTTCCTAACGGATAGAAAGTGCTTGTAATCAAAATTTTCGTCTCTGAATGTCTGAACAGGTTCAGGATTGTATGATAATCTGTTTGTCTGTGACTGTTCGGAATCTAAGTCACGTACTCTCTGTAAATTACCTAAATTGCACTTGCTGTGTGAGTGTGAGAAATGTTCGGAAAGTGGAGCATGCTGTGATGTGTTAAAAGCTGAAATATTTTTCATCTCCGTCAATTCGTGCTGTAAAGATGACAATTTTCTACGTAATGTATTATTGGACGAACCTATCTCACTAATCGTCTGCTGTAAATTTTGGAATTCGGGTGTTTGATTAAACGAAACTGGTGACGTATCGTCTGATTTGGTGTCATTGTTATTTTCGATAACGTCAATACGACTGGCCAATACATCAAATTTTTCAGTCAATGCTTTAACCTGATCATCATTTTTAGTGTCACAAGCATTAATTTGTTTTTTGATTTTACGGGTAGTTTTGTTCAATTTCTTAACGTCTGTTTTAATGCCATCGGGATCCTGTATTAATTCTAATTGTTCAAGTCTGTTGGTCACTGTCTGAAAGTCTACTGTGTGTGTGTGTCTGTTTTTGTTTTAAGATCGGATATTTCATCATGCAATTCGGTGTTCAACTGTTTAATAGTATTGATTTCGTGTGATACTGTAGCAATGTTATTGTCTACGTATGTTTTTGCTTTCGTAAATAATTTACGCTTATCTTCCTGTCTCTGTGCAGTAATTGTTTCCATGACTTGTTTCTTTACTTTGTTCTGTTCATGTATGAATTTACGGTAACGCGTTTCACTGTTTTATAGGTGGTGATTAAAACGTTCGTCAATTAGGCTGTTCTGTTGTTCGAATTTCGTGTCTACTTTCGCATCCAGTGTGCGTGAAAGTTCTGCTGACATTAATTTAAACTCGTCGCGTAACTGTGTTGCGTTTGCAGAACATTGTTTAGCGACTGCACTAATTTCATCTCTAAGTAATTTAGTTGTGGTTGCATGTGTATTACTTAATTCTTGTGCAACGAATCTAATTTCTTCACTACTATTACTAGCACAAGCCTTAATTTCCTCACGTAATTGTTCTTTAGTATCATGACATTGCACGGCAACGGCTGCAATCTGTTCATTAATCTGTTTAAAGTTCTCGTCGTGTTTTTCATTCGACTGTTTCAAACATTCATTAAGTTGTTTGTTCGATTCATTAAGTCGTTTGAAATTGTCGTCTTGTTCTTTCTTCGACTGTTTGGAATTGTTGTCTAGTTTTTCATTAAGTTGTTTGTTCGATTCATTAATATGTTGTTTGAGATTTTCATTAAGTTGTAGCAATAATGCCATAACTCGATCCATGCCAAAATTAGCTGCTGTATTCTCTGTGCTGTGTGATGGTGTATCTGCATGTGTCACGTTTTGTATAACCATTTGGTCATTGTCTGATTCACAAAAAGGTTTGCCAATCGGATGTGCTCTGTTGGTTACTACAGCGGAATCAAATAAATGTGACGTGCTTTGTGTATATTGGTCACCTTCGTTAGAAACAATTATCTGTTCGCTACCTAAATTTTGCAAATCAGGCGTGTCAAACTGGACAGCGTTCATTGTAACGGAAAGTGCCGCGTCATCAATTGTCGTTAAATTAACAGAGGACTCAATTGAATTTGTTTGATCATCATTTAGATTAGAATCATTACTGGTGGTCGGTAGGCACTGATTCTCTGTAACTGGAGGATTATCATCAAGACACAGTGTCGCTAGCATTATCAGTCAAATTATTAAAGTCGGCTTTTTCACCCATTACGACTCGCGATGTACTGTTAGCAGTTTTTCGCGGCATTTTCACAGATCAAAGCTAAGGACAAAATCAAACAAAGGCAAAGCAAAAATGGAACAAATACAGTTACAACGAAGAGCAATAAATCGATGATCTGTGAAAGAAAAAGTGACAAATTCGTAAATGCGTTGCGCCAGATGCAAACTACTTTTAATAATAAGTAAATAAGAGCAGATATATAACTGACTACTTCTCAGAAATTCACAAAAATTCGATCCTGGCCGGTTGTCGACAAGTGTAACCTCCCCACAAAAATAAAATAATATGAATAATATTCTCATTTAGTGTAACTACCCAACAGTGAAAATATAATACAATGTAACAAACCTATAACCTTTCAATCATTGACAGTCAATTTAACCTGGTAAATTTTGGACGTTAGCAACTGCGTCATGGCCCTGATACATCATTCTGAATAAACTGAAAAATCTTACCTTAATTAGATCGCCGGATAACGCGTATATATCTACTCCTATAAGAAATTTTCCTAGCGCAGCTAAGTGCAATGCTGGCCGATAGATTTGTCTTATAAAAAACGAAAGAACTGACTTTTCTTTTCAATAATTGGGATTCCCAAGGATTGGAGAAATTAGTGAAATCTTTAAATTGAGATAAATGTTAAAAGTTACTTTTTATGAGAAAGATTATTATTAACAGATTTTTTTAAACATTTACATGGGACTTGATGTAACGATACTACATATGCGCGAGGCTGCTTTTACCTTATCCTACCACGCTCAGGCTCCGCCATCGCTGCACACGACCGGCCCAGCCAACACGATACACCAGACACGACTGCTCGCTAGCAACAACTTACTCCTACTGTTACACAAGTTCCTATTGCAGTCAATACTGCTCTTTGGTCTCAGATTCTCTTCTACCTTACATATCGCCGGCAGCGCGTGAGCAATCCATCGAAATTACACTGCTCTAGTGCGCTAGCAACAAATTCTTTAGTTATGGACCTCTTACACTGTTGTTGTCATTTCGTTGGTTGGTTGATTTGGGGGAGGCGACCGGACAGCGAGGTCGTTGGTCCCATCGGATGACTGAAGGATGGGGAAGGAAATCGCCAGCGTCCTTTCATGGAAATCATGTAAAACCTAAATCAGGATGGCCGGGTGTGCGTTTGAAACATCGCCCTCCCGAGTGGGAGTCGTATGTGCTAACCACTGCGCCACCTCGCTCGCTGCAGTTATTTGCTTATCTAACTCTATGTTTTACACTCTGTAGCATAGAGGTAGGGTAGCCTAGAGCGCTAACGCGCTGCTTCCTGGACTTCGGTAGGCGTGCCGGCCCCAGATCGATTCCGCCTGGCGAATTAACGACGAGCGCCAGTGTGCCGGCCAACCTGGATGAGGTTTTTAGGCGGTTTTCGACATCCCGCTAAGTGAATACCGGGCTGGTCCCCACGTTCCGCCTCAGTTACACGAGTCGCGGACATTTGCAACATGTCCACACTATTTCACGATTTACACTAGACGCAGACAGTTGGGGTACACTGATTCCGTCCTGGGGGGTACGGGGTGGCGGCAGGAAGGGCATCCTGCCATCCCTAACGCCTAACGCTGCCAAATCCGTTGTACCCACGCTGACCCTGCGATCGCTGCAGGACTATGGCGTAAGGGAAAGAAAGAAAGAAAGTGTAGTAGTAGCGTTACCACCTACCATGCAGGGGGGCCGGGTTCGATTCCCGGCAGGGGATTGGGTGTTGTGTGTCCATCATCATTTTCATTATCATTGACTCGGTAGTCACCGAAGTGGCGTCAACTAAAAAGGACTTGCAACACGGCGGCTGAACTCCCCTGAATGGCGACTACCAGCCAACAATGTCATACAATCATTTCATTTCTTTTTTTTTTTTTAATGTTTTATGAGATCTCCTTTGGTTTTACATGGAAACAGAAATTGATGTTGCCTTGGCTGTTTTAGAGATAACAAGGCCCAAAAAGCTGAGAGAAAGCTACAGGCATCGAAATAATTGAAGCTCTCTGTACCTAACGAGCGGGGAGCCGATGATTTTCGTTATTATCTAACAAAGGATGAAACATGTATTTCGGAGCTGCTAAATATCATGACCACCCCCCATGAACCATGGACCTTGCCGTTGGTGGGGAGGCTTGCGTGCCTCAGCGATACAGATGGCCGTACCGTAGGTGAAACCACAACAGAGGGGTATCTGTTGAGAGGCCAGACAAACGTGTGGTTCCTGAAGAGGGGCAGCAGCCTTTTCAGTAGTTGCAGGGGCAACAGTCTGGATGATTGACTGATCTGGCCTTGCAACATTAACCAAAACGGCCTTGCTGTGCTAGTACTGCGAACGGCTGAAAGCAAGGGGAAACTACAGCCGTAATTTTTCCCGAGGACATGCAGCTTTACTGTATGATTAACTAGAAGAAGGGATCGGTTGGTAGGACATGTTTTGAGGCATCAAGGGATCACAAATTTAGCGTTGGAAGGCAGCGTGGAGGGTAAAAATCGTAGAGGGAGACCGAGAGATGAGTACACTAAGCAGATTCAGAAGGATGTAGGTTGCAGTAGGTACTGGGAGATGAAGCAGCTTGCACAGGATAGAGTAGCATGGAGAGCTGCATCAAACCAGTCTCAGGACTGAAGACAACAACAACAACAACAAATATCATGAAACCATTCTTAAGAAAAAAAGAATACAGTCATGAAACCATTCTTAGGGCAAAAGAATACAGTCATGAAAGAGGCTGTGAAGCGTAAGGAGAGGCTGTTAGCTAATTTACTGTTTCTAACCAGTGGCAGAAGTTAAGAGGGCCTCAGATTCAGTGCTGTTGAATCCCTACAATTATTACATAAACAATTCCTGAAACCTTCAACGTCGTTTATAGTTGACTGAGTCACTAAATCATGCTAAAGAAAAATAAATAAAACAAAATATGAAACATCCTGGCAGATTAAAACTGTGTGCCAGAGCGAGACTCAAACTCGGGACCTTTTGCATATCGCGGGCAAGTGCTTTACCATCTGAGCTACCCAAGCACGACTCACGCCCCGTCCTCACAGCTGCAGACGCTGTACTGGTAGAACTAAAGCACTTGCCCGCGAAAGGCAAAGGTCCCGAGTTCGAGTCTCGCTCCGGCACACAGTTTCAATCTTCCAGGAAGTTTAATATCAGCGCACATTCCGCTTAGAGTGAAAATCTCATTCCTAAAACGAAATATGTTCCTGTAAACTTTATTTTTCTACGTATGTAGCATAAAAGATGCTCCTTTAAGTTTGAGGAACTCATTTGAAATGAGGGGAAGAAAGCCAAAAAAAAAAAAAAGGTGGTCCTACATATCATATAACAAATGCAGCAACAGATACACAGGGTGCATCAAAGAGAATCATTCGATTTGGCACATCTGTATTTGTGAAACTAATAAACATATATAATGAATTTTGTTCTTGATGAATGGGAAACTCGAAAAGTTTTTTTTTTTCAAAACTTTTCATAGGTGTTCAATATGCCTACCTTGAGATGTATGTCATATGTCAATGCGATATTCAAGTTGTTCTTGCCACACAGGAGCTAGCATGTCTTGAGTTACAGCTTGTACAGCTGCTGTTATGCGAGGTCTCAATTTATTCATTGTCATTGGTAATGGAGGCACATAAACAGAATCTTTTATAAACCACGACAAGAAATAATCACATACAATCAGGTCCAGTGATCTTGGGAGGACTGTAATGTAAGGCTGAATCATTCGGTCCAGTGCGACTGATCCATTGTTCAGTAATCCTTTGATTTAAAAATTCCCGCACATTCAGATGTCAGTGTGGTGGTGCCCCAACCTGTTGGTAAATGAGAATAACCTCGAGCTGTGGAAACAGAAAGCTCTCAAGCATATCGAGATATGTGCTTCCTGTAACAGTGTAGCGTGTAGTGCTCTTTCCCTGTCAAATTGCACGAAACACATTAAATTTTGAAGAGTGCCGCTCGTGTTGTACAACTTCATGTGGTTGTTCCTCACTCAATATTCTCACTTAATGACGGATCACATTTAAATTTAGATGGAATGTTGCCTCATCAGTAACACTAAGCGTGGAAGGAAACTGTCGTCCTACATCTTGCCAAGAACGAAATAAAAGAACTCCACATGTTGTTGTTTGTCACCTTCGGGAAGAGCTTGTAGTTAATGAATTTTGTATGGTTTCATGTGCAAACGTCGACGAAACACAGGCCAGACGCACATCGGGGGCATGTTGAGCTGTCGAGCTGCGCGACGAACGGATTTCCGCGGACTCCTTGTGAAACTGTGGCGGAAGCGTTCGACGTCTGTGTCAGACACTCGGGGACAGCGCGGCGATTTGCCTTTACACAGGCCGACCTGTTTCTCGGAATTGTTCACGCCAGTGCTCCGTGCATACGAGCATCCACACCGTGCCTAGCACGAAAGTCACGCTGAACCGTTATTTCTGACCCGCACTGCACAAAACGCGGAACACAAAACGCTTTCTGTCGTCCCAACACCATTTTTACTAGAACTGAAGTGGGCGCACACTGCAGCTACGTAGCGAGAACCATGTTTAACTCGAGAGTTTTTTATTTCCAACAGTACGTCGTTCACCCTCGTATCTCAAATAACATTATATTTACTATTTTTTCAGACCGGATTATTCTATTTGATACACCTTGAACCAGCATTTAACAACTGTAAAATATGATAAATTTTTCTTTCGTCGAGAAAACCTGCATTCTCATATAACTGTAAAATAATTCCCACACTTTGCTCTTCTTCGCAGAAGGGTTGGATATGGACTGTACGCCGGTAACAATGAAGCTGGTATGTTTTATGAATAAATATCCATTGACTGTATTTCGGCTTCACTTCCGAAATGTATCGGGAATGAAATATAAGATCTAATTTATTTAGATTTCATTTCCGATAACTGTCAGAAATAAAACCTAAGAGCAGAAGTGCAGAAGGTCGATGGACTTCAATTCATAAAATACATATCTCTCGTGCCCTGTGACACACACACACTAATACGGATTCGTTGAAACATGAAACAAGTGCCTTATTTCTTGCAGCTCTCCTGCTATACTCCTCGCACGACGTTACCCATGAATATCTGCAGTCTGTAAGTTTCTTCAGAAACTCTGTCAAAATTTCGGCCACCTCTCAGTCTGTAGCGTGACGTTGAATCCTGCGCCAGTGACGAAAGACGGAGGTTTGTAGGGCGGTTGGTACGCCAGCGCTACACACTGCCTGATTTGTTGGTTGAAGGGGTCTCGGGCTAGGCTGTAGCGTGGTTCTACACGCCCGACGGCCGACAGGGGAAAGTTCGTTGGTCGGTCGGTCGGTCGGTCAAAACGGGTACACACGTCCAATTCGTCGGTCGGGCAGGTCTGTTGCTGCGCCTGTAGCGCTCTTTCGCACAACAAATTTTCATAAGCTGCTCTTGCCTCGAATCCGTGAGTACACCTTTTGACTGCGACGTTCGTTCTTATGAAAAAGCGGCATCATCAGAGCAGTTGGCAGGACTGACTGCATGGCACTGGTCGATTTGACACAGTGGTGTTGGCGGCAGCGGTGTGAGGTGTTACACAGTCGTGCACATACGTCGTTTGCTGTCTCAACCGAATTAATAAGGTAGGAAGTACTTCTTCTCATTCTTGCGCGTGCTTTACACTTGCTTTGCGCAGCGACGGCAGTTTTCTGTTCTTTATTTCACCGTCTAGGCTAAACAGGACAAAATATCCTGTTGAAATAGTTACTCCCGAACTTCTTATTGCTAACCATAGCTGTTGTCTCATAAATCCCGCTGCTTGACAGATTTCAGGTACTAAAAATGTAGCGTGAACTGGAAGGGAGGTCTTGTCTTGTGCTCTCGCAACTTTGATGAGCAAACTGGAAACTGACTGTAATACTGTACTTCCACGAATCTGCTGGAAAAATCATTCTAAGGAATAACGGGGTAATATTTGCGTGGTGGACCTCCTTGCATTTCCCATAGTTAATTTGCGATCGATGAACATAGTACATATCAGACTAATAGAAACATGCCATTATCTGCTACATATTTCCTGAATTTATCCAGCACTTTTAGTTTTTATGACGGAAAGGTGCGTTTTATACGGCAGAGTACCTTTAAATGTAGCAGAGTACTCTACTGTTCAATCTGTTAAGACATTCGTTGGTTTCGAGAGCTCTTCCAAATTAGCACTCTTCAATCTAAGCTAGAAATGGAGCTATGCTGTGATTGGTTCGGCACCACATCCAGAAGTTCAGTGGGCTTTGGGATGAGTAGTGAGGTGGGTCACTAAGTCGCACTTAGCCAGTAAAGATACGTGATGATGGAAGAAATATCTTTCGCAGTGTAACAAAGTTTCCCTTCGAAGTCTACTGGATGGGACAAAACTTGAATCACTGCTGGGTGTAAAAAAAAAAAAAAAAAACTTGTCAACACTGCTTTGTATTGGCTATTACTATGGTCAGTTGTTGCAGTTACCTGTCTAGATGGTACCATTGTAAGTTTTCGAGAGTTCCTGAACACACAGTTACATAAACAGCATATTTTAGCAGCATATGACGTAATGGAAACCACCAGGAGTAGCACTTGGCTACGTAAACATTTAGTCCAGTATGGCTTCCACTCAGTTCGCTTCCAGTACCAGTATGATGTGTCAGCGAAGCGCAGCGGCGTTGTCACTCAAATGCGTCGTGTTACGGCTGACCACTTTACAATTTCATTTCGATATTCAGGATAGTTTGGAATGACGTTCGTGGTGTCTAACTAATGTTGTATAGTCAGATCAGAATGTTCAAATTTTACCCTGACTATTGCTGTCAGTGCAGGCTTGGATGAACTACCAAATGGGTGTGGAGTTTCTAGTGTGCAACCTTTGACAGCTTTTTGTCGTGCTTAGAATGTAGAATGCCCTGAGTTTCGTCTTCCTTTATTGTCAATCGCTTTTCTAAAAATCACTACTGGCTCGTTTGCTTAATAAGCAAACCGAGGTAGAACTTCAGCGGACATCTGGCAGCTACTGAAACACAGGGACGTGTAATTACGTTCATCTCTGATAGCAAAAGGTAGAAAAGATATATTTCTACTTCTAAAAATCATAATTTGCTATTCCGTACGCTATACGGCAACGGGAGGTGTCTGATTGCATAAGGTAGCGGGCGCAGTGACGGACATCCATTCGGTAAACATCGTACTGACATTCCTCGTAGTTGAATATACGACGCCACATCGAAATAAAAAACGTGGGCGGTACTCACAGTACACAACGAGCCAACAAACTTGTGTTCATGGGTTCGAACGCATCTACCAGCTTGAATCAGTTGCGCAATCCGGAAAAGAGACCGTATTGAAGGCGAATCGGTTGTTTACTAATGCGTGAGTTTGAATAAGAGGGACAGTATTTCGCATTATGAATGTGATCTCACACTTAACAGTGTAAGCAATCCTACTCGGCATATATTCTGACATCACGTATTATTCGCGGCACCCAACGATACCAACATTAGGCTACATGGCAGCCAAAGATGTATCGTAATCGCTATTGTTGTAGGGCGTGCCAGGATAGCCACTAAGACCAAAAAAAAATTTCATCCTAAACAAGACTAATAAACCAATTGAATTTTATAATTCCTTAGACACTCAACACAGCATTGCTTCTCATACACACCTGTGATTAAGTGTAATTTCACTCGAAACAAACGAAAATACGGCAAACAGCGCTATAAAGTAATTTAAATCAAACTATGCACTAAGAACTGGCGTCACAGCAACCATTAAGGCTCCTATAAGCACGAGCTGACGCAAACTCTGAAGTGTAAATATTCTGTGGTGCTGTAGGATTTGCGCCACGGCACTTTAGGACGCAATTGTGGGTGGTTGTGCTGCCAGAGACAGTTTTAACCAGTGTACAAGTGGATTTAGAATGGTTCGTTCCCCATAGGATTCAGAGAGAAGGAAAAAAAATGGACTTAACTGTCGTCGCGAAACCTGGGAAACCGGACGGAGAGCACAGTTGTGTATTTTAAATAAAGTATTTATAGTACAATATGTCTTATAGTATATTGACAGTCAAATACAAGCCACGATCGCTTAAAACTTTTATTTAGATCGCAGTTTCCAGCAGAATTAGGCCTAAACTGTCATGGGATCAGTATCACATTAGTAATCATAACACTTCAGAGCCATCTGCTATTTTTAAAGTTGAGAAAGCTCGCCAGTTCCACTAACGGCATTTCATAATAGGAACACACGAAGTAAAACATTAAGCCACTGGGTTGATAGGGCCTAGGTCGAAAACAATACTCAGTTTAATTCTGGCGAAACCGGTTAGCTAAGTAAAAGTTTTAAGCTATCTTGGCTTGAATGTCAATGTCATCGATATCACATCGGCACCCAGTAGTCACAATGACGAACTTTGATACTGAGAGTGCCTCTGCAATGATGTTTGTTTGCTCTCTGTAGTGATGGTAGGACTGTAGTACGTAGGGCTGTACCTTGAAATGGGCATTTGGTGTTGTCAGAGATAGGTACCTTGTTGTCGTTGTCGTCTTCAGTCCTGAGACTGGTTTGATGCAGCTTTCCATGCTACTCTATCCTGTGCAAGCTGCTTCATCTCCCAGTACCTACTGCAGCCTACATCCTTCTGAATCTGCTTAGTGTATTCATCTCTTGGTCTCCCTCTACGATTTTTACCCTCCATACTGCCCTCCAATGCTAAACTGGTGATCCCTTGATGCCTCAGAACATGTCCTACCAACCGATCCTCTCGTCTAGTCAAGTTGCGCCACAAACTTCTTCTCCCCAATCCTATTCAATACCTCCTCATTGGTTATGTTCTAGCCATCTAATCTTCAGCTTGTCCAAACTATTTATCGTCCGTCTTTCACCTCCACACATGGCTACACTCCATATAAACACATTCAGAAACGACTTCCTAACACTTAAATCTATACTCAATGTTAACAAATTTCTTCAGAAACGCTTTCCTTGCCATTGCTATTCTACATTTTATATCCTCTCTACTTTGACCATCATCAGTTATTTTACTTCCTAAATAGCAAAACTCATTCACTACTTTAAGTTCCTCATTTCCTAATCTAATTCCCTCAGCATCACCCGACATAATTCGACTACATTCCATTATCCTCGTTTTGCTTTTGTTGATGTTAATCTTATATCCTCCTTTCAAGACACTGTCCATTCCGTTCAACTGCTCTTCCATGTCATGGGCGAACCTCAAAGTTTTTATTTCTTCTCCATGGATTTTAAACCTACTCCAAATTTTTCTTCACTGCTTGCTCAATAAACAGATTGAATAACATTGGGGATAGGCTACAACCCTGTCTCATTCCCTTCCCAACCACTGCTTCCCTTTCATGCCCCCTCGACTCTTAGAACTGCCATCTGCTTTCTGTACAAATTCTAAATAGCCTTTCGCTCCCTGTATTTTGCCCCTGCCACCTTTAGAATTTGAAAGAGTATTCCAGTCAACATTGTCAAAAGCTTCCTCTAAGTCTACAAATGCTAGAAACGTAGGTTTGCCTTTCCTTAATCTATTTTCTAAGATAAGTCGCAAGGTCAGTATTGCTTCACGTGTTCCAACATTTTTACGGAATCCAAACTGATCTTCCCCGAGGTCGGCTTCTACCAGTTTTTCCATTCGTCTGTAAAGAATTCGCGTTAGTATTTTGCATCCGTGACTTATTAAATTGATTGTTCGGTACTTTTCACATGTCAGCAACTGCTTTCTTTGGGATTGGAATTATTATATTCTTCTTGATGTCTGAGGGTATTTCACCTGTCTCATATAGTTTGCGCGCCAGATGGTAGTTTTGTCAGGACTGGGTCGCCCAATGTTGTCAGTAGTTCTAATGGAATGTTGTCTACTCCCGAGGCATGTTTCGACTCAGGTCAAACTCTTCACGCAGTATCGTATCTCCCATTTCGTCTTCATCTGCATCCTCTTCCATTTCCATAATATTGTCCTCAAGTACGTCGCCCTTGTATAGACCCTTGTATAGGTACCTCATCATTCATGAAAAGCTTATACTAGAAAACATATATAATTTTACCTTTCACAATATTAGCCATTTTCCATAGTTAGACATAACTTGTGCTTTACATTGGAGAAGCAATTGTGCAGTGTGGAAGGGTTAAGTGTCTTCTTGTGTGTCTTGGAAATTTAACAAAGCAAGCCTTCATTCGATTAGAAGTGCCGTGTTTGGTGATTTTTCGTATTTACGCTTCGTTATTGCGGAAATACGCACTTTGGATGCAGTCGCGCCAACTCGTACTTACAGCAACCTCGTACATGATTTAATAAACGTCATTATCGAATATTGAATTTGAATTATGCGATTCTATCACAGAAATACACACGATTCTTGCACCTTTATTCTTCATTCGGACAGCAAAGAAAAGCAGCAATAAGCAAATAAAACGAGATATTTTTGTATCTAATCCACATAACGATGTAAACAGGGCGGAATGAAACCTCAAAATAGCACGATCTAACCCTCTATGCGGGATACTTCTAAAATATTTCAGAAAACTTGAACAAAAACAGTATAAGCTGCGTGCTGTTTTTAGCATTCCTTATGAAACAAAATGGCGGATGTGCCAGCCTGTGTTTTTCGCCACGCAACTGGCCGAAGCCCTCGGCTTCTAGCCCACTGCAGACTCGGGTTGACGCAGGCTCGTGCGTGCCACAACTGCAGCTTCTGGCACTCAGCGCAGTTGACGGGTCTTCCATTCTGGATACGTCACGGGGCGAAGCAGTCGGGCACCCTTAGTAGGATCAAGGTTTTCGAACTGAAAATGGAGGTGCAGTAGTGATTTCAGTTCATAAGGTTTGTGCAGTATGAATTAAATTAGCGTTGATTGAACGCATTTTCTGTCCAGATTACGTGTTACTGCTCATGACGTCTTGGGCTAATGTTCTAATTACATAACTGGTAGTTCAGAGTCGGACTCACAATGCGCAGTCATTACAGCAAATTTTGTATTGTGGGCATCCACAGCTGTAGAATTGAACCATTAGACGGCTTCAGCTGTATCTTGGAGCTTTTTTCTGATCCAACTAGTTTCGCAGCGTTAGTAAGTCTTCAGGGATACGAATATCATAATTTATTCCAAACGATAAGCACCAGATGACCCAACGTTCTATATCCAACTGCGATAAAACTGTTTAACCGTCAGGACGTCCGTACTCTGCATTCTGCTCATTTTAAATTCGACGAACCGACCTCTCGACGGCTAAACAGTTCTATTACAATTGAACAAAGAATGATGGGTCATCTGCTGCTTATCGTTTGGAACGAATTATGTAAATCAGTATCGCCGAAGATGACTCTAAGGCCTCTAATCCAGTTGCACCAGAAAGATTTATCATACAACTGAAGCGGTATTTTTCATCTTGGTACAGGCTTAAGAGTGAAAAGTAATGAGTTTATCCAGACTGGAAGTTACTTTAACGTACATTAAGAGTAGACTCGTACGAAAGATTTCGTTCACAAACGTGTGACGAAATAGTTTCCACATGACATCCGCTTTCCTGTGATGTGAAGGGCTGAAACGAACTGCCCGCGTAGATGCCAGATAATATTCGTTCTTTGTGAAACAGAGTTGTATTTAGTAACCATCTACACCTACATTCATACTCAGCAAGCAACCTGACGGTGTGTGGTGGAGGGTACCCTGAGTACCTCTATCGGTTATCCCTTCTATTCCAGTCTCGTATTGTTCGTGGAAAGGAGGATTGTCGGTATGCTTCTGTGTAGGCTCTAATCTCTCTAATTTTATCCTCATGATCTCTTCGCGAGATATACGTAGGAGGGAGTAATATACTGTTTGACTCCTCGGTGAAGGTATGTTCTCGAAACTTTAACAAAAGCCCGTACTGAGCTACTGAGCGTATCTCCTGCAGAGTCTTCCACTGGAGTTTATCTATCATTTCCGTAACGCTTTCGCGATTACTAAATGATCCGGTAACGAAGTGCGCTGCTCTGTTGGATCTCCTCTCTCTTCTACAACCCTATCTGGTACGGATCCCACACTGGTGAGCAGTATTCAAGCAGGGGCGAACAAGCGTACTGTAACCTACTTCCTTTGCTTTCGGATTGCATTTCCTTAGGATTCTTCCAATGAATCTGTCTGGCATCTGCTTTACCGACGATAAACTTTATATGATCATTCCTTTTTAAATCACTCCTAATGCGTACTCCCAGATAATTTATGGAATTAACTGCTTCCAGTTGCTGACCCGCTATATTGTAGGTAAATGATAAAGGATCTTTCTTTCCACGTATCCGCAGCATATTACACTTGTCTACATTGAGATTCAATTGCCATTCCATGCATCATGCGTCAATTCCCTGCAGATACTCCTGCATTTCAGTACAATTTTCCATTGTTACAACCTCTCAACATACTACAGCATCGCAAAAAGCCTCGGTGAACTTCCGATGTTATCCTCAAGGTCATTTATGTATATTGTGAATAGCAACGGTCCTACGACACTCCCCTGCGGCACGCCTAAATCACTCTTACTTCGGAAGACTTCTCTCCATCGGGAATGACACGTTGCGTTCTGTTATCTAGGAACTCTTCAATCCAATCACGCAATTGGTCTGATAATCCATATGATGTTACTTTGTTCATTAAACGACTGTGGGGAACTGTATCGAACGCTTTGCGGAAGTAAAGAAACACGGTATCTACCTGGGAACCCGTGTCTATGGCCCTCTGAGTCTCGTGGACGAATAGCGCGAGCTGCGTTTCACACGACCGTCTTTTTCGAAACCCGTGCTGATTCCTACACAGTAGACTTCTAGTCTGCAGAAAAGTCAGTATACTCGAATATAATACGTGTTCCAAAATTCTAAAATTGATCGATGTTAGAGATAATAGGTCTATAGTTTTGCACATCTGGTAGACGTCCCTTAAATCGTCCTTTAAATTGTGCACTGCGGAAGTGTGGAACATCATAGTAGACTTCAATGTACGGAAATACTGGGGAATGCGCTACCAGCGAATAAGTGTGTTGCATAGTGCCTTCTACCACTTAGATGTGACACATGCTCATAACGTACAGCGAAATGCTCGTTGGAGATTTGTCTTTTGGTAATCTGTATTTTCGATATTTCGCTGCTTTATATATTTATAACTGAAAGTGCCTGATATATGGAGCTTTCACCTGAACCTTTATTACGTTCACCAATTCACTTGTTTCTTCAACTTAAAACCAAAACGCTACGGATAAATCCGTCACGACAGAAAGATGACGAAGGGAGCAGGGTGAGAAGCAGTGACAAGTCACACATCTAATCGTTGAATGTTCCCGTTCAAGATGTTTAGTATTAATCTGTAGCCATTGCCGACGTGAAGTTGCAATACTGCCGATAAAATCACGGCACTGCGTCCAGAGACTTTGTAACTGGCTACGCCGCTGCAACATTGACTGACACGGGAGAGAGAACAGAAATGCATTAGTGTCAGCGGGCGAGGAATATCTTGCGTCGAAAGCAGGCGAGCGCCAGCGAACAGCGTTCGGTCGTCTTCGGTTCACATTCGTTCACTTTTCTGTGGTTGCCTGTGTTTCAGCCAACAATCAGAGGAAGTTCGAGCAAAACATTAGTCTGTTTTCTTCTGTTATCGACGTGAGTTGTGCGTCAGAATGTGTATTATACACTGAAGCACCAAAAAAATTGATATAGGCGTGCGTATTCATATACAGAGATACGTAAACAGGCAGAATACGGCGCTGCGGTCGGCAATGCCTGTATAAGACAGTGTCTGGTGCAGATGTTATATCCGCTACTGCTGCTACAATGCAGGATATCGAGATCAGAGTTTGAACGTGGTAACATAGTCGGCGCGCGAGCGACGGGACACAGCATATACGAGACGACGATGAAGTGGGGATTTTACCGTACGACCATTTCAAGAGTGTAACGGGGATATCAGGAATCTGGTTAAACTTGCGGTCGAAAAAAGATCGTGGAAGAACGGGACCAATGTCGACTGAAGACAATCGTTCAACGTGACCGGAGTGCGACCCTTCCGCAAACTAGTGCAGATTTCAGTACTGAGGCATCAACAGCTCAGTGTGCGAACCATTCAACGAAACATCGATATGGGCTTTAGGAGCCCAAAACCTACTCAGACCTTGACTGCACGACACAAAACTTTATACCTCGTCTGGACCTGTCAACACACACTGGGCTGTTGACTGGAAACATGTTGGCTGGTAGGACGAGTAGCGTTTCAAATTGTATGGAGCGGATGGACTTACATGGGTACGGAGACCTCATGACTCCATGGACCCTGTGTATCAGCATGGGACTGTTCATGCTGGTGGAGGCTCAGTAATGGTGTGCGGCGTGTCCGTTTGGAGTGATACGGGACCCCTGATAAGTCTAGATGCGACTGATAGATCACATGTACCTAAGCATCCAGTCGATACATGTCAACTGTGCATTCTGACAGACTTGGGCAATTCCAACAGGACAATGCGACACCCGCACTTCCAGAAATGCTACAAAGTGGCTCCAGGAACACTCCTCTCTAGTTACACTTCCGCTGGCCAGCAAACTCCCCAGACCTGAAAATTATTGAGCATATCAGCGATGCCTTGCTGGAGGCTGTTCAGATCCCCCACCCCCTCATACTCTTGCGAATTTGTGATTATTCATGGTGTCATTTCACTCCAGCACTGTTTCTGATATTAGTAGAGTCCATGCCACGTAGTGTTGCGGCACTTCTGCGTGGGCGAGCGGGCTCTGGCGATATCAGGCAGGTGTACCTTCGGTGTACATGCTTTGTGGATCCCAGAGTCCACAGCACAAACGCTGATGCAAAGAAATATGATTAACGGAAAACTGTAAAGCACTCAACGGTCCAAGCGGGGAGGTGAGAAAGACTCTGAATTCATTCCAGGCTTGTATCCGCCACGAACGGACTGAATAAGCACAAACTCCGACTTTGCTGTTATTAAAACAGGAAAGCGCGATAAATTTCTTGAAATTAAACAAGTGAATATGTGTTACTACGATAAATATGAAAAATACACGAAGTTCGTTTGCGTTGCTTACGTTCGTAGTAGCTGTTATTACATGGCTGGTGTAGCAGTGATATGTTCGCTGCTTTTGGTTGGCAAAAGAAAATGTTTACGTGGCATCGCAGTATCTGCCGTCTAACAAACTATACAGGGTGATCCACGAAGATATGCAAATATTTTAATGTTATTCAAGTAAAACTAAAGGAAAAAGCTCATATAAACACAGGACCACAAATGTTTAGTTAAGTAGTTCGGCTAATAAGATATTGCCTGAAATTTAGCAACTTAGCTAATACGAAACAATCGCAAAACTCTAAGAGGTAAAGCACGATTTCTATTTATATTGTTGTTATTGATCTGGTGAATCTAATAAAACGTGTTCCAGATGTGTATCTGCAGTAGTTTTCCAGAACATCCAGAGAAGCAAAGACGTAATTTCGTATTTTTTTAATTTACTGCCTGCTTGGCCCAATTTGTTTTTAAGTTCCAGAGAACTGCACAAAGTTTTCAACAGAAGCGCTAGAGAATTTAATTTTTGGAAACTGATGGTAATAACATTAACTGAAACAGTGTCAGATAATCTGCTTTTATTAATACCATAGCAGACGTGAATTCATATCAAACCGAAAAAAAACAAAGCTCAGTGTTACAGAAGTTATACGGTTAAAATTTCACAACACAGTGACAGCAAATGTTCAAAAATGTCGTCAGAGTTCAGTGCATTTAGCTGCATATGTATGACTAGATTTTGTTGCTCGTTTGTTTCACAGGGTTGTTCGTAATTTCATCTATAGCATTCATAATGCAAGTCATGCCTCACGTGTATTGACTTTGTGCTCATAAACTTTCTACCATCCCCATACACACAAATCCATTGGTGTTAAATCGTGCGATCTGGGTAGCCACAGCCGTGTAGCACCAGGACCAATCCATTTCTGGGGAAAATGTTCGTTTAAACGTGTAGTAACGGCGTTCGTCAAATGCGGACGCGCCGTCAGGTTGAAAATATATTTGCAATCGCGGGGCATTCTTTTTGAAAGAATTGTTAGTACGTCTCGCCAGTTATATGTCCTGGGAAAATGTATGGTCAATTATACCACACTCCACACGTTTATGCTAAGTCGCTGCTGGAAATTGCGTTGCACTGTTGCGTGTGGGTTTGCTTCAGGCCATACGTGCTCGTTATGTAAATTTTTTTATACCATCTCGAGTAAACTGTGCCTCATTAGTAACCGCCGATTAGGATTTAACCAGATGCACAACTCCAAGCGAAGGGCAGGATCTCCCGGATGTAAATGAGGCATATTTCGTTTATGGTAAGGATACAGATTACTGTACTTCAGAGTACGCCATACCTTAGATTGTGAAATGCCAAATCGTTGAGAGATGCGTCGTGTACTGTTTATCCGGGCTACGATGAAGAGCATCCATAATATCCTCGCTGTCTTCGGGTATTGAGCGCTCGTACTCATTATGAACGCTAGGTAGAGGACATCTCAAGTAACATTCGAAATTATCCCCTAATGGTTCGTACATTCGGAATCCTCAGAGTTGGATAACGTAAGCGATATTCCTTAACTGCAGCCGTAACTAGATTAGATTAATACTTGTTCCATAGATCATGAATACGACACTTCGTAATGATGTGGAACGTGTCAGGTTAAAGAAAGATGTCTGTACAAGATATTACATTACACAAAATATTGCATGACACTAATGTTTAAGTTAGTTTTTTTCCCTCCCTTAATTTATATCTAAAAATTCAGCCAATGAGTAGAAGGAGTTGTCATCTAGAAATTCTTTTAATTTATTTTTAAATGTTGGTTGACTATCTGTCAGGCTTTTGATGCTGTTTGGTAGGTGACCAAAGACTTTTGTGGCAGAAAAATTTACCCCCTTCTGTGCCAAAGTCAGATTTAACCCTGCATAGTGAAGATCATCCTTTCTCCTGGTGTTATAGCTATGCACACTATTACTTTTGAACTGGGCTGGATTATTAACAACAAATTTCATAAGTGAATATATATACTGGGAGGTTACTGTGAGGATCCCTAGATCCTTAAATAGATGTCTGCAGGATGACCGTGGCTGGGCTCCAGCAATTATTCTGATTACACGTTTTTGAGCAATGAATACTTTTCTACTCAACGATGAATTACCCCAGAATATGATGCCATACGAAAGTAGTGAATGAATGAAAGTAGGCATAGTAAGCTAATTTACTGAGATTCTTATCACCAAAATTTGCAATAACCCTAATAGCATACGTAGCCGAACTCGGACGTTTCAGCAGACCATCAATGTGTTGCTTCCAGTGTAACTTCTTATCAATGGACACACCTAAAAATTTTGAAAATTCTACCTTAGCTACATACTTCTGTTCAAAGTCTATATTTATTACTGGAGTTGTGCCATTTACTGTACGGAACTGTATATACTGAGTTTTATCAAAATTTAAAGAGTCCGTTTGCTGAGAACCACTTAATAATTTTGTGAAAAACATCATTTACGATTACATCACTTAGTTCTTGGTTTTTGGGTGTTTCAACTTTCTGCATTCTTCCAGTTAAGTATGAATTAAACCATTTGTGCACTGCCCCCTCAAACCATAATGATTTAGCTTATCTAAAAGAATTACATGATTTACACAGTCAAAGGCCTTTGAGAGATCACAAAAAATACCAATGGGTGATGTCTGGTTATTCAGAGCATTTAATATTTGATCAGTGAAAGCGTATATAGCATTTTCTGTTGAAAAGCCTTTCTGAAAACCAAACTGACATTTTGTTAGTACTTTATTTTTACAAATATGGGAGGCTACTCTTGAATACATTACTTTCTCAAAAATTTTTGATAGAGCTGTCAGAAGAGAGATTGGGCGATAGTTGTTGACATCCGACGTATCCCCCTTTTTATGCAATGGTTTTACAATGGCATATTTCAGTCTATCGGGGAAAACACCCTGCTCCAGAGAGCTATTACATACGTGGCTGAGAATCATACTTATCTGTGGGAACAAGCTTTAAGTATCTTGCTGGAGATGCCATCAATTCCGTAAGAGCTTGTACTTTTCAGTGAGTTTATTATTTTACTGATTTCAGAGGGAGAGGTTCGTGGAAATACAGTTGTTTCAAACTGCACAGGTATGGCCTCTTCTATTAGAAGCCTTGCCTCTTCTAGTGAAGATCTAGATCCTATTTTCGCCACAACATTTAGAAAATGATTATTGAAAATATTTCCAATTTCAGATTGTTTGTTAGTACACTTGTCATTCAGTTTTATGGCACTAAAGTCTTCCTGTGCTCTTGGTTGCCCTGTTTCCCTTTCAATAATATTCCAAATTGCTTTAATTTTATTATCAGAGTTACTGATCTCAGACATAATACACATGCTTCTGGACTTTTTAATAACTTTTCTTAGTACCGCACAATAGTTTTTATAATATAGAACAATTTCGGGGTCAGCTTTATCACATTTGTCATAAACACCATATCGGCGTATTCCTTTACCGTAAATTTGAAAGGCATCCCTCTTTCGTAAATGATCTAAAAGCTACAAAAGATACTATGTGGTTTCACATACTGTTATGTTCTTTCATCATGCAACACGGAAAACTATCTCGTTTCAAGGTTAGGAAACGACAAACAACTAGCGGTTGACAACAATGACATAAGTTTCTACATTCTTAATGGGAAATAAACAAAATTAGTTGTATAATCTTTGATTCTCTGGATGTTGTGGAAAACTACTGCACACGCACGCCTGGGACATGTTTTATTAGATTCACCAGATCAGCAACAAAATAAATGGAAATCGTGCTTTACTTTGACCTCGTGCAGTTTTGCGATTGTTTCATATTAGCAAAGTTGCTAAATGTCAGGTAAAATCTTTCATTAGCCGTAACTAAAAATTTGCGGACCTGTCTTCGTATGAACTTTTTTCTTTAGTTCTACTTGTAGAATAACATTAAAATATTTGCATATCTTCGTGAATCACCCTGTATAGCAGATGTCGAGTAGTATGGCGTATTTATAGTCCGTTGATAATTTATTAACGTTATATCCCTTACACGTTCAATAAAATCCTTGAAATGCTTTGCGTATGTCGGCGCAGACATCCGAAGCTATCTGAGATGTAGCAGCTAGGGAAATGCGAAACAATCATTAACATAAATGATACCAGCTGCTAACACAAAGTGTAAGTGCCCGCCTTCCTTTAGGTTATGTTTGTGCTCGGTAATTACCGTTCTGCTTTCCACGTGTGGAAACAGTTTCCAACTGTTCCGTCATCACTACCTCCTGAAGCCAATCAGTTATCAGCAGTTCCACCATAGGTTGAATTTAGCACATTACTGAACTTTCCAACGAAATTTAAGTTAGACTTTTGAAGGAGACAGCATCCAGCTACAGATACCTTTCCAGAAGGTTTATTTTACTGCCACGACGTGTTTAGGACCACTGTAGCCACCGTAAGAGGGATGTAATTTTTCCAGTGAACGATGTCCTTACCTCATTTCTCCCTGTTCAGTTTTGAACGGTGGCACAAAATGTTAGTGTACATAGCATGCACACACAAAATAGTCAACTTTGCGACGGGACTATTTTATAACAGACTTCACAGATGAACGGTCGGGTATGTTTTTCATACCTAGTGTTTTTGTTTAAAAGCTTGTAAACTGTGCTAAAATATTACAGCTCCTTGAAGTTCGGCATAACAGTACAAAACTGTTCAGGAAACTGAAATAAAACCCTACCATAAATTTTTTGCTAGGCACAGAATTCAAGATACGGTATGGATAACAAAATTTCCGAAGTCACTATTTAAACACTCATTTTTAAAATGGCAAAACATAAATATTTAATCTTTTAAGTGACAATACAACAGACATCTGCTATGGCAAAGCATTCTGTAATGTGTGCAATGTGATTAACTACTAATATCTTCAGTAAAGTGAAAATCTTGAAACTTTGAGGCAATAAAATTAAACGAAACACTATAGGTAATTTATATTATTGTCTCGTGTCTGTGTGTGTCTGTGTGTGTCTGTGTGTGTCTGTGTGTGTCTGTGTGTGTCTGTGTGTGTCTGTGTGTGTCTGTGTGTGTCTGTGTGTGTCTGTGTGTGTCTGTGTGTGTGTGTGTGTCTGTGTGTGTGTGTGTCTGTGTGTGTGTGTGTCTGTGTGTGTGTGTGTCTGTGTGTGTGTGTGTCTGTGTGTGTGTGTGTGTGTCTGTGTGTGTGTGTGTCTGTGTGTGTGTGTGTCTGTGTGTGTGTGTGT